>NC_091120.1:6340707-6693207 GCF_040183065.1 Periplaneta americana
TGTAGAAATACCTTGCCTCTGGAATTCGTTACCTAATGACATCAGGGACTGCCGGACTTTATCACAATTCAAAATTAAATCGGAAAATTTTGTCTTATTTAATGCTTTTTAGGTGTTGCTAGAAGTGTTGATTTGTGTTTTTTTTTTCCCCTCTAGATTAAAATTTCAAGTTAATTGTTTATGTTAGTTAATTAGTTAGGATACAATTAATTATGATACTTAATCACTCATTTAAAGTTTGTGTGACTGCAACCTGTGTATATTTTTGTGTAGCTTTACTTTGTTTATAGTGTATTTTTTCCTTTTTATTTCTATTATTGTATTTGTATTTCTGGTGGTGTGGAAGAGAAGGCCTGATGGCCTTAAGTACACCAGAATAAATAAATAAATAAATAAATAAATAAATAAATAAATAAATAAATAAGTAAATAAATAAGTGAGTGAATAAATAAATAAGTAAATAAATAAATAAGTTAACTGCAATCATTTAAAAATTATTCTCTGGGATGTAAAGAAATACCGAAATTGACAGTATATCATCTTAACATTGGAATTTTACTCACATTGTACATGCAACATAGATTATTGGTGGGAGTGTGCCTGATGAAAATCCAGCTGCCTTCCTATGGCGGCCGACATATTAAACCTCCACGCCGCTCTTCACCTCTTTGTGTTCAGGCGCCAACTCATGGAATAGCTTAATGGAGTACCTTGGGTTTTCAATTTAGTTGACGGACTGTTGAATATTTATGGGCTATTCGAAACCAAGTTACATCGATCGGGATTCATTACTGTGATTTAGCATCGTGCAACCACCGCAAAATTCCAAATCGGGGTCGAGAGTGTAACAATATTATTGGATAAATAGAAACCAAATTCACTACTATCAAGGTCTTCATAGTACACGAGGCAAATTGGGCCTTTACCCCCAGTTACTATACAAACTTAGAAACAACAGAACATCAGACGGTAACCATGGAAACTAGAAATTTTTAGTAGCCTTTAAATGATGTCAACTGGAAGTTAAATCGCTTTATGTGAAAATAATGTCTCACTGTTCTAACATTCATTTTATAGGATTTTTAATTAATAAAAAAGAAAAGTTGAAATTACAGGGAAGACTCAAACCTTTAAATTGATTACTAGAAGTAAGCAGTTAGACAATTCATTTCAGGAGTAGGCTATTACTTATGTCCAATAGTTCTACGATAATAGAGTAGGGCGAAGACAGAGTTCTCTATGAAAGTTCAGGTTTATTTATTGGGGTTTCTAATGACAAGCACCTCTGCAGATTTATACACTGAAATTCAAATAGCAAAATCAAATTTTTCTAAATTATTTGAAAAATACACTAAAATAGAATAATGGATCATTTAAGTAAGTAGAATATATTAACTGAAAAACAATTCGGATTTAGAAAAAACTGTAGTACAGAGAATGCTATTTTCAATGTTACTCAAAAAATTATTAAGGTACTTGATCAAGGTTTTAAGTGTGTTGATATATTTTTGGATATAAGAAAAGCTTTTGATACTGTAACTGTAAGGTACTTGATCAATGTTTTAAGTGTGTTGGTATATTTTTGGATATAAGAAAAGCTTTTGATACTGTAACTGTAAGGTACTTGATCAAGGTTTTAAGTGTGTTGGTATATTTTTGGATATAAGAAAAGCTTTTGATACTGTAACTGTAAGGTACTTGATCAAGGTTTTAAGTGTGTTGATATATTTTTGGATATAAGAAAAGCTTTTGATACTGTAACTGTAAGGTACTTGATCAAGGTTTTAAGTGTGTTGGTATATTTTTGGATATAAGAAAAGCTTTTGATACTGTAACTGTAAGGTACTTGATCAAGGTTTTAAGTGTGTTGGTATATTTTTGGATATAAGAAAAGCTTTTGATACTGTAACTGTAAGGTACTTGATCAATGTTTTAAGTGTGTTGGTATATTTTTGGATATAAGAAAAGCTTTTGATACTGTAACTGTAAGATACTTGATCAAGGTTTTAAGTGTGTTGGTATATTTTTGGATATAAGAAAAGCTTTTGATACTGTAACTGTAAGGTACTTGATCAATGTTTTAAGTGTGTTGGTATATTTTTGGATATAAGAAAAGCTTTTGATACTGTAACTGTAAGGTACTTGATCAAGGTTTTAAGTGTGTTGGTATATTTTTGGATATAATAAAAGCTTTTGATACTGTAACTGTAAGGTACTTGATCAAGGTTTTAAGTGTGTTGGTATATTTTTGGATATAAGAAAAGCTTTTGATACTGTAAGTCATCATTTATTATTAGACAAATTAAATTGTGTTGGAATTAAAAATAATGCTTTTAATTTATTAAAATCTTATTTTAATGATAGAGTTCAAGCTACTAAAATTGATAATGTATTAAGTGAATTCACTAAAATTAAAATAGGAGTTCCGCAAGGAACAGTCCTTGGACCTATTTTATTTTTAATATATATTAATAAGCTTTTAATGATAGACCTTAAAAAATATGAAGGTAATTTCTATTCATATGCTGATGATACTGTTTTACTTTTTACTGGAAAAACTTGGACTGATGCTTATTATAATGCAAATTGTCCCTTAAAATTAATAAAAAAGTAGTTCGATTTAAATTCAAAGTTTTCGACATTAAACGAATTTATTATTTTATTTTATTAAAATAGTTTTTTACAAAAACCTGAATAGCTTTAAGTAACAATGTTTTACGTAATTTATTACAAATATAAAGAATACGATTATTCCATTTTAAATGAGTATCAATAATTATACCTTACTTACTTACTTATTGGCTTTTAAGGAACCCGAAGGTTCATTGCCGCCATCACATAAGCCCGCCATTGATCCCTATCCTGAGCAAGATTATCCAGTCTCTACCATCATATCCCACCTCCCTCAAATCCATTTTAATATTATCTTCCCATCTACGTCTCGGCCTCCCTAAAGATCTTTTTTCCCTCCGGCCTCCCAACTAACACTCTATATGCATTTCTGGATTCGGCCATACGTGCTACATGCCCTGCCCATCTCAAGCGTCTGGATTTAATGTTCCTAATTATGTCAGGTGAAGAATACAATGCGTGCAGCTCTGCGTTGTGTAACTTTCTCCATTCTCCTGTAACTTCATCCCTCTTAGCCCCAAATATTTTCCTAAGAACCTTATTCTCAAACACCCTTAATCTCTGTTCCTCTCTGTAAGTGAGAGTCCAAGTTTCACAACCATATAGAACAACCGGTAATATAAATGTTTTATAAATTCTAACTTTCAGATATTTTGACAGCAGACTAGATGACAAAAGCTTCTCAACCGAATAATAACAGGCATTTCCCGTATTTATTCTGCGTTTAATTTCCTCCTGAGTGTCATTTATATTTATTACTGTTGCTCCAAGATATTTGAATTTTTCCACCTCTTCGAAGGATAAATCTCCAATTTTTATATTTCCATTTCGTACAATATTCTGGTCACGAGACATAATCATATACTTAGTCTTTTCGGGATATACTTCCAACCCTATCGCTTTACTTGCTTCAAGTAGAATTTCTGTGTTTTCCCTAATCGTTTGTGGGTTTTCTCCTAAAATATATTCACGTCATCCGCATAGACAAGAAGTTGATGTAACCCGTTCAATTCCAAACCCTGCCTGTTATCCTGAACTTTCCTAATGGCATATTCTAGAGCGAAGTTAAAAAGTAGAGGTGACAATGCATCTCCCTGCTTCAGCCCGCAGTGAATTGCAATAATTATACCTAAGTATTTAAATACATAAACTTATATAAAAATACATAAACATACGCAACATAAAAGTTCAGAATAAGGATCTTTTAGAGTAATTCGACTATATTTTTGTTTGTCTCTAAGCTAGAAAGGATTAGAATATGTAATTACATAGAATCCGGGCTCTAGCAATCACTTCAACATTGCCAGAATTGGGAGCAAAACAATTTCCTCGATTTCAATTTGTTTAGGACGAGACTTTCCTCTTCACGGTTTAGTCAGCAGCTACAGCACATAAAAGCATCCTGCGTGGACATACATATATGTCATTTGTGTCACTGGAGCGCTGATTGCCTGATTTGTTTATGGAATAACAAGGCGGTGGATGCGAGACTAATTAATGGAGGTGTAATGAGGTAAACGAGATTCCAATGCTATTGCAATTCACTGCATCATCACTACGAGCGCTGTCGCTATCGGATTTTCCCCGGAACTATAAATAACAGCAGAGCATCACCCCGCCCCCCCCCCCCGGCCGTACACTCGCGTTCGGTGACATGAATAAGATGCGGGGGAATAATAGCTTCGGGGGCGTGCACAACATCTCAAAACAGTATTAATTATACTAATTTTCACAACTGTTTGAGGTACCATACGTCAATTTATTGCTTTCCTCCTTGCCATCACAACAATTATATCAGTTCCCATGGAGATGCGACCTGTTTTCCGTGATTTATGACAGGCGTACAAAAGTATCCATGCGCAGTGAAATTATGTGATGACACAGCAAAAATGGAACGATTAAACGTTATGCCAGAGAGCGCAGCGGTTTTGCGTATGTTAAAATTTGTCAAAAAATCATTTTTTAAGATTCCCCATTAAACTAAGAATGGTTTTATATTATATGAGTTATATATCGTCGGTTTACAAGCAAAATACATTAAATAAAATATATTACTTTTGAGAAAAACGCGTATGTAAACAAAACGTACATAATGTATGTTTATAAACTAGAAAATTAAATAGGTCTACACATAAAGAGAAATAACTTAGGCTACTAAAAATAATATTTTGAGGATTCACTTTTGCCAAGAACTTTCAAAACGCCTTTTTCTCAGCGGTAATATTTTTTAATTAATGTGTTTTTATCTTTTGAAGAGGTGGAAAAATTCAAATATTTTGGAGTAACAGTAACAAATATAAATGACACTCAGGACGAAATTAAACACAGAATAAATATGGGAAATTCCTGTCATTATTCGGTTGAGAAACTTTTATCATCCAGTCTGCTGTCAAAAACTCTGAAAGTTAGAATTTATAAAACAATTATATTACCGGTTGTTCTTTATGGTTGTGAAACTTGGACTCTCACTTTGAGAGAGGAACACAGGTTAAGGTGTTTGAGAATAAGGTTTATAGGAAATATTTGGGGCTAAGAGGGATGAAGTTACAGGAGAATGGAGAAAGTTACACAACAGAGAACTGCAAGCATTGTATTCTTCACCTGACATAATTAGGAACATTAAATCCAGACGTTTGAGATGGGCATGTAGCACGTATGGGCGAATCCAGAAATGCATATAGAGTGTTAGTTGGGAGGCCGGAGGGAAAAAGATCTTCGGGGAGGCGGAGACGTAAATGGGAGGATAATATTAAAATGGATTTGAGGGAGGTGGGATATGATGATAGAGACTGGATTAATCTTGCTCAGGATAGGGACCGATGGCGGGCTTATCTGAGAGCGACAATGAACCTCCGGGTTCCTTAAAAGCCAGTAAGTATAATAATAATAATAATAATAATAATAATAATAATAATAATAATAATTTTCTGAACAAAAACTCTTCCTTGAGGTAAGCTACAATAAAATTGCTCCTTCTTTCTTCTCTAAATTAAACATAAGTTCACACAGAATGTATTTTCTTGGAAGAATTTGCAATACGAACATCAGAGAGAACGTACACCTCAATTATGAGCCTCTTTAATGTAATGACAGGTGATACTTGGATGCGGAAACTGTAGGAATGTTCTGTTCGAAGAGGCTATAGCCTACACTACGGTATGCGTTATTAGAAATGACCTAAGCTAGGACGTTGCTTTTAGAATCATGTAACGTTCTCTATAATTAATTACCATGCACACAACGATGCCTGCATCCCGACGTCACGTAGCGGACTACAATCCACCATTACGTGGCTGTGGCGGCTTCTACCGATCAACGAGCTATCACTGTCATGACGCGAAAGGTAAGCCGACATGTTGTATGCCAAACTGCTATTCTTCGAGTACGTTCGCAAGAACCGGGAGTGAAGCCTGACAGATATAACTTCTGAATAGACGCTTTTTTAAATTTTGCATTACTTGTCATAGACAGCGTCCGGTTCTCAAGTTTGCACACAACAGAGCAATGATTTACAGATCCTAACAGAATTTATTATTAAGACTTCTTTTATGCGACAGATAATTGAGAAAAAATGGGAGTATAAGGGTACAGTGCATCAGTTATTCATAGATTTCAAAAAGGCATATGACTCGGTTAAGAGAGAAGTTTTATATGATATTCTTATTGAATTTGGTATTCCCAAGAAACTAGTTCGATTAATTAAAATGTGTCTCAGTGAAATGTACAGCAAAGTCCGTATAGGTCAGTTTCTGTCAGATGCGTTTCCAGTTCACTGCGGGCTAAAGCAAGGAGATGCACTATCACCTTCACTTTTTAACTTCGCTCTAGAGTATGCCATTAGGAAAGTCCAGGATAACAGAGAGGGTTTGGAATGGAACGGGTTACATCAGCTGCTTGTCTATGCGGATGATGTGAATATGTTAGGAGAAAATCCACAAACGATTAGGGAAAACACGGGAATTTTACTGGAAGCAAGTAAAGAGATAGGTTTGGAAGTAAATCCCGAAAAGACAAAGTATATGATTATGTCCCGTGACGAGAATATTGTACGAAATGGAAATATAAAAATTGGAAATTTATCCTTTGAAGAGGTGGAGAAGTTCAAATATCTTGGAGCAACAATAACAAATATAAATGATACTCGGGAGGAAATTAAACACAGAATAAATATGGGAAATGCCTGTTATTATTCGGTTGAGAAACTTTTATCATCCAGTCTGCTGTCGAAAAATCTGAAAGTTAGAATTTATAAAACAGTTATATTACCGGTTGTTCTTTATGGTTGTGAAACTTGGACTCTCACTTTGAGGGAGGAACAGAGATTAAGGATGTTTGAGAATAAGGTGCTTAGGAAAATATTTGGGGCTAAGAGGGATGAAGTTACAGGAGAATGGAGAAAGTTACACAACACAGAATTGCACGCATTGTATTATTCACCTGACATAATTAGGAACATTAAATCCAAACGTTTGAGATGGGCAGGACATGTAGCACGTATGGGCGAATCCAGAAATGCATATAGATTGTTAGTTGGGAGACCGGAGAGAAAAAGACCTTTAGGGAGGCCGAGACGTAGATGGGAAGATAATATTAAAATGTATATGAGGGAGGTGGGATATGATGATTGAGAATGGATTAATCTTGCTCAGGATAGGGACTAATGGCGAGCTTATGTGAGGGCGGCAATGAACCTCCGGGTTCCTTAAATACCAGTAAATAAGTAAGTAAGTAAGACTTATTTTATGTTTAATTCCCAGTAGCAGATCAGACGTCAGCCATTTACGAAGTCCAATGTGGCAATTGTGATTCAGGAGTGCTGATCCCTATGAACACAACCAGCTTGAAGAACGATGCAATTCAGATACTGTACGCGACATAAGTAGTTTACCTTCTAAGGTGAAGTCTACTATGGCTACGAAAAAAAAAAAAAAAAAAAACAAGAGAAAAATAAGGTTCTTAGAGAATGCACTGGTAACTGTAATATCACACTCGTGGAAAGGTTCGTGTTTATACATATCAAACGAATATTCAAACAAGAGCTATTCTCCACGACTGGGCATAAGAAGGGGGAATCTATCCGTTAAATCTGTTACACAGGGTGAGGCAAAAGTAACGTTACATAGGAAAAATTGATCCCTTTCCTTCCTTCCATGTTGTCAGCGGTGAAGCGAATTTGTACATTAATGGCGAAGTCAATAAGCAATATTTGAGTGATACCCTAGATTATATATGTAACAGATAACTCATCGCTATGTTAAAATCGGCAGCACTTTGAAGAGAACAACCGCCAGGATCGCCACCCGTCCGCCGTAAACGAACACGAGATGGCAGTACAGTCGCTAATGCAATTCAAATGGGAATTATGACGTGACTCCTTATGTAACAACTAGATGGCAGCGTAGTTTTTTTATTTTATTGAGTTATTTTACGATGCTGTATCAACATCTAGGTTATTTAGCGTCTGAATGAAATTAAGGTGATGATGCCGGTGAAATGAGTCCGGGGTCCAGCACCGAAAGTTAACCAGCATTTGCTCGTATTGGGTTGAGGAAAAACCCCGGAAGAAACCTCAACCAGGTAACTTTCCCCGACCGGGATTCGAACCCGGGCCACCTGGTTTCGCGGCCAGACGCGCTGACCGTTACTCCACAGGTGTGGACGGCAACGTAGTAAACCTGACAAAAGTTGTTAACGTCAAAGCCAATAAGGCCGACCTATCTGTTACATAATATATGATCTGGGGTGATACCAACCCTAAAGGGGGAAAGGAACTGGCCACCCTACTCCATTATCTCCTGGCCTAGTTGCCTCATAACTGGTGCCTTGTTGGTATCACTTGTGAGGTTCAGACCTGTCTTCGGACAGTTGACTAAACAACAACCAACTCTAATTGGATGCATCTTTCCAAAATGAAGGCGGAAGGAAAGTTCATAGTTTGTTATGATATATGGGGAATAATTGTCTTCGGGCCTTTTTTCATCGAAAGTAATCCCACCTGTGGAAGATACAAGGAAAGACTTGAAGAGAGTCTTCCCGAGCATCCTAAATCAAGAAGGAAATTTTCCCGAGATGTTTGAACAAAACAATGCAGTTTCAGTTGCTAGAAATTGGAACTCGCTTCCGAGTGATGTAAGGGGTTGTTGGACAATAACTTCATTTAGGTCAAAATTACATAAATTCTTACTTAACAAATTAATTGCTGATTAATATTTATTACATATAATGAAAATAACATTTGTCCATTCTTATTATTACCATTAATTTCTCTAAATAGATTTACAAAACCTCTAATGGCAATTTCATTAATATTCTCATCATAGAAATATATTTTAGATTTATATACATATATATTTTTTTTCCTCCCTGTAACATAGTTCTAGTAAGCTTATATTAAATTAATTTTCATCATTTTACTAGCTATCTCAAATCTCAAATTAATTATAGGCTAATTGATTTAATTAAATTAGCTCATAAATTAAGTTACTACTTTACCTTATAGGTTTATCTAAATTTAAATAAATATGTAGTCTACTAGTTGTTAAAACTTAACTGAAGAATATTGCTGGAGAACCTTTTAAGTGTAGTGTAAATATTCGTAATTTAAATATGTATTTGTATTAATTAACGCTGGTTGAGTGGAAGAGAAGGCCTTATGGCCTTAACTCTGCCAGTGAAAATAAAACATTATTATTATTATTATTATTATTATTATTATTATTATTATTATTATTATTAATTCCATCGCATTACGGTCACAAAGTTCGTTCGTAGTTGGACGAACAGCATCCAGGAATGTGGATAGGTCGCAGAGGTCCTATTGAATGGCCACCACGGTCGCCAGATCTAACACCTCTAGATTTTAACTTCTGGAGACACTTAAAGGCCATCGTTTACGCTGAGAAAATTAACAGCATGGGTCACCTCAAAAAAGGATCACAAATCAACCTCATCAAACTAAACAACTTTTACCCGAATGGGAGTATTTTTAAACATTTCTTCTTTCAGTTCATCGCCGTACATGTAAGAAATGCACGCATTAAAACAGGCATCGTTAGGCTAAGGACAATTTATTGAAAAAAAGAAAATTAATTAGTTACCATGTCTTCAGCATTGAAAACCAATCAATCAACATTTTTAGCATCTCGTAGAGTAACGAGAGAGAAAACTACAGTATCCCGGAAAGATGTCTCAGCGCAATATTATTATATTCCACATGGCTAGTCTGAGCCATCAGGTGTGGTTGTACTATTAAACAGCCACTGTCCGTAGTTCGAGCACGTGTGCTGAACGAGAGGAAAATAATACTTGGACAGTGTGAAGTATGACCTCAGCCTGTGCAAGGGATACGAGCAATTTGATGACGTAACCAGCTGTATCACCTGCGCTAGGGCCTCGCATGCAGGTCCTGGTGACAACATACGAATGCACAGAGCAAAATGATGTCTCCTCTCTGTGAACTGGCTTACAGACTGGGAATTGCGAAACAGACGACAAAGGCCACTCATTAAAGCATTTCACTGATGTCATGATTTATATCACTTTAACAATGAAATAAGCATTCGTTTAAACTGAAAGCTTAGGGCTGTGACGTCACAGTGTGATCTATTTTATATCTTTAGTATATTTTTACCTTCTCCTTTTTTTAATGTTCTTTCACGTCGACAGATTCACACATTTACGTGCAACACAAATGTATTGTAATGACTATTACACTCTTACTACGTCATACTACTTTTGACCAATAAAACGGTACGAAAGGACATATTTCAACCAATCATGGCTGCTTATCGCACAATTTTATCGCGTCCCTAGCATTTGTTTAATTTTATCGCGTCCCTAGCATTTGTTTCTTTGTCTGCCAATATTTGAAACTGCGCTGGTCTGGACGTCAAAAAAAAAAAAATATATATATATATATATATATATATATATATATATATATATATATATATATTACAAACCACTCCAGTCGATGCACAGCAGTTTCAAATATGACTAGCATTGGCATTCAAGAACAAGAATTAATAAAAATCACTGATCATACCTATGCATCTTCTGAAATCAGATTTACATATAAATGAAGAGCACCATTCGGAAATCCTGAATAAGTTGAATATACCATGTAGGTCTAATCAACGAGTTCCACTTCTATTACGCACACGTCAAATATAACATCAATTGAACCACCAACCACATTCAAATTTGAAAATTGTACATTCAATAATTATTCCTTTTAAAATTATTCATTCGGAAATCCTGAATAAGTTGAATACACCATGTAGGCCTAAATCAACGAGTTCCACTTCTATTACGCACACGTCCAATATAACATCAATTGAACCACCAACCACATTCAAATTTGAAAATTGTACATTCAATAATTATTCCTTTTAAAATTATTCATTCGGAAATCCTGAATAAGTTGAATATACCATGTAGGTCTAATCAACGAGTTCCACTTCTATTACGCACACGTCCAATATAACATCAATTGAACCACCAACCACATTCAAATTTGAAAATTGTACATTCAATAATTATTCCTTTTAAAATTATTCATTCGGAAATCCTGAATAAGTTGAATACACCATGTAGGTCTAATCAACGAGTTCCACTTCTATTACGCACACGTCAAATATAACATCAATTGAACCACCAACCACATTCAAATTTGAAAATTGTACATTCAATAATTATTCCTTTTAAAATTATTCATATTTATTTTTTATGTCATCGTCGTTAATTAAAACTTTTCTAACACTTGTGTATATTAGTTAGGTTATGTTATAGCTTCTGCTATATGAAATTATGGTTAGTCACGTATCAGAGATTGTTTAATATTAAGATTTATTGAAAATCATCTGTCAAGTGACGTTGATTACTGGGATTCGGATAATTGAAGTGGAATGAAACTGTTTAACAAAAATGAAACTGAATCAACAAAGCCTTCTTCACTAGTAACACTGCCATCGTGTAGAGATCGAGAACTTCTCGTCGAGAAGGCATTGCTAGTAATCATAACTCACTACTGCCATCTAGCATGCATCTAGCGTAATATTTGTAAAATTGAGATGGTACAATAATACATTTGAAGACAGTTGTATTTTCGTAAGTCAATTAATATTTTATTGTATTGGAGTACTTCGTTACTTCTAATCTTTAAATACTTTCTTATAATCGTGTAATAGTCAATTAAATCCCACTCGAGTTTTGATTTTCTCTAGATACATCAAAACGTCTAGTGAGATTACTGTTGACTATTGCACTTTTACTACGTCATACTACTTTTCACCAATAAAACGGTACGGAACGTGTTTCAACCAATCATGGCTGCTTATCCTACAATTATTATCACATCCCTAGCATTTGTTTCTTTGTTTGCCAACATTGTATTTTCAATAACTGTACTTTTTAAAATGATTCATCTTTATTTCATCATTCTTAATTCTTATTATTAAAACATTTCTGTCACTTATCTCTTTTATATTATTATTATAGAATCCATATTATATTATTATATTATTTAGGTTAAGTTATAGCTTCTCCTGTATGAGATTATGGATAGTCACGGATCAGAGATTGTTTAATATATATTGATAATTGAAGTGGATTGCAATTTTTTTAAATAAAAATGAAGCTGAATCAACAAAGCCTTCTTGACTAGTAATATGAGTTGTTTTGTATTGTGTAGTGTAGTACTGAATTCATATGATATATCGTCTTGTATTGGTTTGTTTTATATTGAGTTGTACTGGATAGTTTTATACAATATTGAACTGCACTAAATTTTTTTTTGGGTTATTTTACGACGCTGTATCAACATCTAGGTTATTTAGCGTCTGAATGATATGAAGGTGATAATGCCGGTGAAATGAGTCCGGGGTCCAGCACCGAAAGTTACCCAGCATTTGCTCGTATTGGGTTGAGGGAAAACCCCGGAAAAAACCTCAACCAGGTAACTTGCCCCGACCGGGATTCGAACCCGGGCCACCTGGTTTCGCAGCCAGACGCGCTGATCGTTACTCCACAGGTGTGGACAAATTGTTTTAAATTGTGTTGCATTAGATTGATTTATGTTATATTACATTGTTGTTAGTCAACTTATGAGACAAAGCCAGGAGATAATGGAATAGGGTGGTTAGTTCCTTTCATCCTCCATTGCATACGTCGCCGACTACATACAGGGTGGGGCAATAGGATATGACGGGTTTTATAGCCCTGTTGTGGGACACTCAGGACGAATTAAAAGAAAACACATATAGTGGAAGCAATCTCGTACAATGCAATTTATTAATGTCTGATTACTTTTTAAAAACTATATTTCGTAAGTAGTCTCCACGGCAACGAACACATTCCTGCAATCTGCTATGAAAGTTCTACATAACTCGCCCCAACAAAACGGCACTAATTTCGTTACTTATGTTTTGTTTCGGCTGGGAGATGGCTTGTTGCGATAACCCTACTTTTGAAATAACCCCATAGGAAGTAATCAGCCGCAGTCAGGTCAGGAGATCTTGGCGTCCAGGTAATGTCCCCAAATCGCGAAATTTTTCGTCCTGGAAACATGTTTCGCAGACAGTTCATTGAACCATGAACAGTGGGCGCTGATTACTTCTTATGGGGTTATCTAAAAAGTAGGGTGTATGGCAACAAGCCTCGCACCATCATCCAGCTGAAACAAAACATAAGAAACGAAATTAGTGCCATCGAACCTGTTTTGGAGTTATGCAGAACTTTGATAGCAGATTGCAGAAATGTATTCGTTGCCGTGGAGGCTACTTATGAAATGTAGTTTTTAAAAAGTAATCAGACATTAATAAATTGCATTGTACTAGATTAATTCCAGTATATGTGTTTTCTTTTAATTTGTGCTGAGTGTCCCACAACAGGGCTATAAAAACCGTCATTTCCCACTGCTACACCCCATATTTACTTATTACACTAACCAGACTTCTGAGGTATACAAACAATATTATTGTTTTTCCTATGACACACATCGTCAAGTGAGATGTACTGCCTGATAATAGATGTACACATCAGCCAGAACCTCATTCAGAGGTATAAATTACATTGTGTTTTTTTATATTATGCTGTATTTTGGACTAATTTGTAATGCGTTGCAGTGGACCGATTTACTTGAGTTGTATTGGGTTGTGTTTATTGTGTTACACGGTACTGTTTTATATTGTATTGCATTGTCTGATGTGTTATGTTGTGTTGTATTGGCTAGTTTTGTACCTATATTATTGTGTTGCATTAACTCATATTGTATTGTATTGAATACATTTTTATATATTTCATTGTATTGAGTGGTTTTATATTGTGTTTTATTGATTAGTTGTATATTGTGTTGCAGTCCATTATTTTATATTGTACTGACTAGATTGTACAATATTGTGTCGCACTGAGTCGTTTTACATTGTACTGCATTGGATTGATTTATATTGTGTTGCGTTGGGTTGTTTTACATTATGTTGTATTGAACTGATCTTTATTGCGTTGTATTCCATTGATTTATATATTTCGTTGAATCGGATGGTTTTATATTGTGTTGTACTGGTTTGTTATTGTACTGCATTGGATTGATTTATATTGTGTTGCGTTGGGTTGTTTTACATTATGTTGTATTGAACTGATCTTTATTGCGTTGTATTCCATTGATTTATATATTTCGTTGAATCGGATGGTTTTATATTGTGTTGTACTGGTTTGTTATTGTACTGCATTGGATTGATTTATATTGTGTTGCGTTGGGTTGTTTTATATTATGTTGTATTGAACTGATCTTTATTGCGTTGTATTCCATTGATTTATATATTTCGTTGAATCGGATGGTTTTATATTGTGTTGTACTGGTTTGTTATTGTACTGCATTGGATTGATTTATATTGTGTTGCGTTGGGTTGTTTTATATTATGCTGTATTGAACTGATCTTTATTGCGTTGTATTCCATTGATTTATATATTTCGTTGAATCGGATGATTTTATATTGTGTTGTACTGGTTTGTTATTGTACTGCATTGGATTGATTTACATTGTGTTGCGTTGGGTTGTTTTATATTATGTTGTATTGAACTGATCTTTATTGCGTTGTATTCCATTGATTTATATATTTCGTTGAATCGGATGGTTTTATATTGTGTTGTACTGGTTTGTTATTGTACTGCATTGGATTGATTTATATTGTGTTGCGTTGGGTTGTTTTATATTATGTTGTTTTGAATTGATTTATTTTGTACTCAGTTGTTTTGTATTATGTTACACTGAACTATTTCACATTGTGGTGTACAGCATTGTCTTATATTCTGTTTTGTAGTATTGAGTTAATTTTAATTTCGTTTGTATTAAATTCATTTATATCGTGGGGAGTTTTAAAATATTTTAAACTGGATTGTTTCAAAACATGTTTTACTGATATTTTATTTTGTGTTGTATGTGTGTTATTTTATTCTGTGTTGTATGAATTGTTTTATATTCTGTTACGATATATTGTGTTGTTTATATTGTGTTATATTTTATAATGTATAGCCTAATACGCCTATGTTATCTATTGCAACTTTTTTATTGTATTGCATTGTATTGTATCGTGTAGTGTCTTGCTGCTTCACGCACTCCCATTTAATCATCCATGATGAGTACCAGTAGCCTGATCCAAAAATACTTTTTAGGGATGACTCACTTGTACGCACAACACACAAACGTTTCAATATATTGTTGCTATAGCCCAGTATTTCAACATAACTCTGTTAACGGGTGATTTTGAGATGTCATGAATATTTTTTTAGTTAATTTGTGTGCTGAAGAAATTTTAAAACATCTAACATACATATTCTGGTAAGCTCTGCTTCGAGCTTAAGAGTAAAATATGCATCATAAGCATTCGGAAGTCAGCAAAATACTTTTGATTGTGACGGATTTTGCAACATATGGTCCGCTAGCGTTCCCTCAGTTAAGGCTGGTTCACAATAAACCGGAAACGAGAATCGGAACGAAAACGAAAACGGTAAAATTGTTAAAATGTGTACATTTAAATATGAGCATTCATAATTAACGAAAAGCTTGCCGGAGCCCGGGATCGGGAACGGAGAATTGGCCAATTTCAACTTAGGCGTTCACGTTTCCGATCAGAGCCCACTAGATTCATTCTATTGCCATCTAAAAGCTATTTTGTCGTCGTATATTTTGTAGTAAGAAGATCGTGACATAACCTATGCATTATTTTGTTCTGTGCTGTGCATCATGGAGCAAGTTTTATTTGATGAGATTGTAATATTGCGTGTTGAGGAAAATCCACACGTTTACGATAAGCGGCGCGCCTCGTATAAAGATGAGAATACGTGGCTTTCAATAGCTGCGTCTTTGAACATATTTTATTACTGTATTGGTTGTATTACACATTGCATATTCATGCTTCAATTCAATAACTACTGTTGTGTTCATTTTTGTTCTATTACAAATGTTTCTTCTCTAATTATTTTACGTTATGGTAGACTTAAAATAGGTTGTGATAATAAAGATGCATGGGCATATTTATAGTACCGTACCTAATGAAATGTTTCAGTTGAAATTTAGAATGCGATGAAAGAGTAATGGAACGGAGAAAAATTCTCTCCGGCGCCGGGATTTGAACCCGGGTTTTCAGCTCTACGTGCTGATGCTTTATCCACTAAGCCACACCGGATACTACCCCGGCGTCGGACAGAATTGTCTTTGATTAAGCTCCAACTCTTGGGTTCCCTCTAGTGGCCGCCCTCTGCACTACGTCATAGATATCTATGAACGTAGGACCGAAGTCCACGCATGTGCTGAGGTGCACTCGTTATGAGTGAGTAGTTGGCCGGGATCCGACGGAATAAGTGCCGTCTTAAATCACGAAGTGATTTACGCATATCATGTATATTATTTTAATGTACCGAAGTACATATGATATTTCCATGCAGATATTCTGCATCATCATACGATGAAAGAGTAATGGAACGGAGAATAATTCTCTCCGGCGCCGGTGTGGCTTAGTGGATAAAGCATCAGCACGTAGAGCTGAAAACCCGGGTTCAAATCCCGGCGCCGGAGAGAATTTTTCTCCGTTCCATTACTCTTTCATGGTATGATGACGCAGAATATCTGCATGGAAATATCATATGTACTTCGGTACATTCAAATAATATACATGAAATTTAGAAGTTGGTTAACCTGTGTTTATGTTGGCTGCCTTGTACTCATGAGAGAACGCCATTGGTCAATTATACACAAATGACATCAGAATGCGTAATATCGACTTTACATATCGTCATTGCCACGCATAGGCTATAGATATGCATAGTCGTCTACGTTCTCGGTTTATTGTGAATCAAAAATTTTCATATTCACGTCCTCTGCTTCTCGTTTTCATTCTGGTTCTCTTTCCCGGTTTATTGTGAACCAGCCTTTACCGTAACACTTGTTCCCGTGTTATGTGCACCAGAGCCGTGCCGGGGCCACAGCAGCGATCACGAAGGGCCTACACGTTAATTTAATGGCAAGGAGTAACGGAGCGCCCGCTGGGCAGCGTGACATCACGACCCGGCCATTACCTCATCATATCAGAGGTTAATTAATCAAGCATTAAAACTCGTCGGAAGTGGCTTTCTAAACGCTACACAGCCCATTAACGACTCCCGGAGAGGATAGAGAACAAAGCCGGAAACACGCTGCTCCGGGCGATCTCTAGGGCCATGGAGCATGGCTTGCAGGAAGAACCATGCGCTTCTCATGTCAATCACCACCGAGCACCAGGAGCAGGCGAGGGGTCATGATCTGGGAGTATATTTGCTTGTAACTCACAAAAGTGTTCCAACCAGTGGCGTACGCAGAATTTTGTCAAGAGAGGGTCATTATTGAAATTGTTTATACTTATTTACTTGCTGGCTTTTAAGGAACCCGGAGGTTCATTGCCGCCCTCACATAAGCCCGCCATTGGTCCCTATCCTGAGCAAGATTAATCCAGTCTCTACCATCATATCCCACCTCCCTCAAATACATTTTAATATTATCTTCCCATCTACGTCTCGGCCCCCCTAAAGGTCGTTTTCCCTCCGGCCTCCCAACTAACACTCTATACGCATTTCTGGATTCGCCCATATGTGCTACATGCCCTGCCCATCTCAAACGTCTGGATTTAATGTTCCTAATTATGTCAGGTGAAGAATGCAATGCGTGCAGTTCTGTGTTGTGTAACTTTCTCCATTCTCCTATAACTTCATCTCTTTTACCCCAAATATTTTCCTAAGCACCTTATTCTCAAACACCCTTAACCTATGTTCCTCTCTCAAAGTGAGAGTCCAAGTTTCACAACCATACAGAACAACCGGTAATATAACTGTTTTATAAATTCTAACTTTCAGATTTTTTGACAGCAGACTGGATGATGAAAGCTTCTCTACCGAATAATAACTGGCATTTCCCATATTTATTCTGTGTTTAATTTCCTCCCGAGTATCATTTATATTTGTTACTGTTGCTCCAAGATATTCGAACTTCTCCACCTCTTCAAAAGATAAATTTCCAATGTGTATATTTCCATTTCGTACAATATTAAATTAAAAATTAAAATTGTTTATAATTTAAATTATCGTTATTTTAAATTTTGTGTATTATTATTATTAGTATTACAATTATGTTACGGTATAATATTATACTATGTTCTAACAAACCATATTTATGAATATCCTTATAAAATCTTTGAAATGTAATTTTTTGACAGCCATCCAATTTTTAACAAATTGGTAAAATTTCATATTGTGTCAGCTTCATTTTATTAAAAGGTCGGTACTAGGCGGTAGGTCTCTCTATAATAAAGACAGCATTGTTATAATTCGAACATGTCGCAGCACCAAGCACAGGGTTTATACTGAAAAAGGGGTAGGAGGACTATGCCCTATGTCAATGTAGATTTTGTTACTCTGACAGTGAAAAATTAGAGGACGGAAAACGATTATGGATATAAAAAATACTCAAATTTATGTTTCCTTAACAGATATCGCATTGAGCCTCTCCTATGATAATGATATACGTACAAGTACTCATATGTCGGAAGATATCATGTTTATTAGACTTTTTTCGCATTTTCATGAATACTATCGTTTATCAAAATAATGAATGATTTTTTTAACACCCTGTATAAAACAAAACAATAAAAAAGATATACATCGAATCAATTTAAATACTATATAAGCAGATTAGATAGAGAAAACAAGGCATGACAACAGTAGACAGGCACGCAGGCAGGCAGGCAGACAGAGATGGATGGATGGATGGATGGATAGATAGATAGATAGATAGATAGATAGATAGATAGATAGATAGATAGATAGATAGATAGATAGATAGATAGATAGATAGATAGATAGATAGATAGATAGATAGATAGATAGATAGATAGCTTTTTTATTTTTTTGGGGTTATTTTACGACGCTATATCAACATCTAGGTTATTTAGCGTCTGAATGAAATGAAGGTGATAATGCCGGTGAAATGAGTCCGGGGTCCAGCACCGAAAGTTACCCAGCATTTGCTCGTATTGGGTTGAGGGAAAACCCCGGAAAAAACCTCAACCAGATAACTTTCCCCGACCGGGATTCGAACCCGGGCCACCTGGTTTCGCAGCCAGACGCGCTGACCGTTACTCCACAGGTGTGGACAGGGTAGATAGATAGATAGATAGATAGATAGATAGATAGATAGATAGATAGATAGATAGATAGATAGATAGATAGATAGATAGATAGATACATAGATAGATAGATAGATGAAGGAAGAAGAAAATAACGTATTAAGAATAAAGAAGGATGTTGGAAAGAATAAAATCAATAAACAACGGATAACCATATACACAGAAAGTAAATAGAGAATGAAGGCAGAACGGACTCACCAAGAACAAAATAAGGAGAGAAAGAGAAAGAGAGAGAGAGGAGCAATAAATAAATTGAAAGAAAAATAAATAAAAATTGAAAGAAAGAAAGTAAAAGAACTACAAAGAATGGAAAGAAAAATTGTGTAAGATGGTGACTATAAGTAAAACTCTGACGTCACAAAGAAGCAGAACTGGGTATATTGCGGTATAAGAACGTGGAGGAGATACAATGAATGAATGATCTGGCGTGGGGACCAATTTTTACATTCACTACGTCGGAACGGTTCTGAACCCCCGCGGATGAGCATAAATTGTCCACATCCATTACAAGGCTTCGTGTTAGCACACCAACACATGTCTACAGCGCATCTTCCTTTTTTCACGACGGAGGGACGGAGATTGACTCGTTAAGCCGTACAAGTGACGAGTTCCTCCAGATTCTGTTCTGCAAGACATTCCAGCACGCCACCAGCCCCCGCAACTCTGCCAATGACCCCAGGTCAGGTTTGCGCGCAGACCAGTTCGGTTTCGTTAATGTTTCATCCCGTTTTAATTGGACGATCAAACCCACATGCATACTGTTAAACTATATATATGTATAGCAGCGTACACACTCTATGTGCGACAGCAATGAACTCGTTGCCTACAACATGATAGAAAATCCTATTGCATGCATGTTCTAATGTATTATTTGCGCCATAATTTAAACCGTGTCATTCGAATCTCTGACAGCCTACAGGTAATTTATATACCCCTGGGCAAATCCGGGTGGTACAAGTATCAAAACTCCATCGCCATACAAGGAATGTGCTGTATGGGCAATTGCAATAGTAATATGCGTTACAAGAGCGGTATGTTGAAGTTTTCATGTTCGAGGAAAAGTTTGAAAAAGCGAAACGTAGTTGAGCTTTTTTAATTCCCGAGAATTGAAAGAAAACATACCGCTCGTGTATCGTACATTATTTTGTGCCTAGATCGTTTATTACATACCTGAAAGAGGAATTTCTAATTAGTTGCAATGAAATCTCCATCTTGGTTTCTGTTCAATAACGGCAAATTTGCAAAACAAAAATATCTATCTTCAACATTGTTGCTTTAAAATGTTTTGTGCGAGATCGTGCGTATTTGCTTGTTTTCCGCACAGAACCAATACGCGGTAAGTGTGAAATACCACATTCAGTATTCCCAACGTAACACACATAACAATTTCCCTCTTCTTACCGCTTAAGCGCGACATTCATTTTACTGCTTTAGGTTTTTAACATATTATTATATTTAGAGACGTTTAACGTAGTAATAATTATAAATTGGAAACTTACCACTGCAATTTCACCTAAATTGCAATGTTAATTATTGTTTTTAAATATTGGCAAAAATTAAGTAAAGTCTACTACTCCACGAAACTTATTGCATTCCTGATACAAGTAACATTAAGGAAGCCGTGAAAAAATCAACGAGATTCCAGATGCCGATGTTATTACTGCAATATGTTATATAAATAATATTGTTAAAATATTAAAATGAAAAATAAAACATTACATAACCTTACCGTTTGTTTTAAGTTCGCATTTATAGACTGGGGGGAAAAAAGACAGACGTATATCACGGCCTGCTGGAGTATAGTAAACACAGAAAACATTTTACAGCAACAATGTTGAAGAAAGACATTTTGGTGTTCCGAAGTTGGCGTCATTAAACATAAACCAACATGGAGATTTAATTGCAACTAATTAGAAATTCGTCTTTCAGGTATGTAATAAACGATCTTCGCACAAAATAATGTACGATACACGAGCGGTATGTTTGTTTTCATGTTCTCGGAAATTAAAAAAGCTCAACTACGTTTCGCTTTTTCAATCTTTTCCTCGACCATGAAAACGTCAACATACCGCCCTTGTAACGTATATTACTATTCTGTGTTTACTATACTCCAGCAGGCTGTGATATACGTCTGTCTTTTTTCCCCCAGTCTATGATGAGTCTGGAATCTTGTTGATTTTTTCACGGCTTCCTTAATGTTACTTGCATCACGAATGCAGTAACTTTAGTGGAGTTGTAGAGTTTACTTAATTTTTGCAAATATTTAAAAACAATAATTAACAGTGCAATTTAGGTGAAATTGCAGTGGTAAGTATCCAATTTATAATTATTACTATATTGAACGTCTCTAAAAATAATATGTTAAAAGCCTAAAGCAGTAAAATCAATATGTCACTTAAGCGGTAAGAAGAGGGAAATTGTTATATGTGTTAGGTTGGGAATACTGAATGTGGAATTTTGGACTTTCCGGGGATTGGTTTTGTGCGGAAACCAAGCAAAGACGCACGATCTCGCACAAACGTCATTTCATATTGTGTACTTGGTACAGTTTTAAACCATGGCACAATATTCTCTTACAATTTCCTTCCTTCCTACCTTCCTTTCTTCCGTTCTATATTTGGTTCATTCCATAGACTTCTTTCTTTCTTCCACTTCTTTCCTTCTGTTTTTTCTCCTTATTTCTTACTTGGTTTTCCCTCCTTCGTTTTTCTCTTTCTTACGTTGCTTCTATCTTTCTCATTGTTTTTCTGTATATTTTATAATTTTTCCCACGTTTATTTTCCTTTTCTTCCTGGCATTTCCTTTCCTGTCTTTCCTGAATTAAGGAAGACCACGAAGATCCGGAAATTAATAGCAAACAAATATAATCAATTAAATATGAATATCGCTATAAAAATAAAATGTAATAACTAAGCACCATTCATTCATTCATTCATTCATTTTATTCCATAGATCTTACATGAGCCATGAAGCTTTAAGATGTGGAACAAGTCAAAATTTTACAATATTACAATTACAATTTTTACAGATTTTTATAGTTTTACAATTTAGTAATTTTCTACAATTTTTACAATTTTGTGCAATTTTTACAATATATTGGCGAGATGTAGTGAGATGAGGTGAGGTCCGAGGATTCGCCAAAATATTACCCGGCATTTGCCTTTTGGTTTGGGGAAAACCTCGGAAAAACCCAACCAGGTAATCAAATCAAAGGGGGGTAATCTAATCAAAGGGGTTGATGCCAAGGACTCGCCATAGACCATCCGGCTTCAGTCCCACGCCTGTGGAAAGCCTCGGAAGAAACCAAAGACCAAAGGGGAATCCAACCCAAGCCCGAACGCAGCTCCGGATCAGCAGCCCAGCGAGTCTGCCGACTGAGCTACATCGATGGCTCTACTAAAATTATACAATACATAGCCAATCAGATTATTAAATTTACAAACGCAAACGATCATTCATCAGTTGAGCTATATGTATAATACAAAACAAGTAAGTTAATTAAATTTAAGGCATAAACAATTCAACCAGTTGTGATATACAGAAATCGATAATACATACCATGCAAACTATTCCAAATTACAAACACAAACAATTTGAATTGATTATCAATTATAAAATAAAATCTTAGAAGATGACTATAAAATTTTACTTATAAATAAAAGATTTTACTTAAAATTAGCATATCCTTAATTAAGGCCTTCTGAGTGGTATAAATGAAACTGTATAATCTGCAGGGAATCTTTAAGAATTTGCGAGATGATTTTTTGAATTTCAAAAGACTTCGTTCTACTTTTAATGTTTCTTTTTTTTCTGTCTTGCATTTTTCTTAGTCATATTCTATGCCACATCATTCGTACCTTATTTCTCGTTTGTTTTCTTCCTTCTGTTTTTACTTCTTAAATTTTCTTTCTTTATTTCTCATTTCCACCTTCCTATACTTTCGCATTCTTTCTTCGTTTACCTCTTTCCTTCACTTCTTCCCTTTCTTTTTTTACTATTTTCTATCTCCCTTCCTGTAAAGTCTTACATTTTACTTCATCTTCACTGTCTCCTTTGATTTCTTTGCTTTTGCATTTATTCCTTTTTTATTTATCACTACTATGCTTTTGCAATTTTTTCTCCTTTTTGTATCATTTATTAAGCTTTCTATGTTCTTTACATCGTTTCTATTTTCTTTATCTCCTCCTTTCTCCCGTTCCTTGTGTTCTTTCACCACTTATCAATAAAAATAATAACTTATCTTGGGCATCACATATACAGGGTGTTTAAAAATACACGACAACATTTCAGGGTTGGATTCCATACATGTAGACGATAAAAAAATATTATATATACATGGGTCCGGAAATTGATAGTTATTATTGAGATATCAGATATTGAAGTATGTTAGTGCTGCAAATTCATGGCAAAAAATTAGCCTAATTAACTCAGAACAGTACGTGTAGCTGGTCGTGGCTGATAAAGATCAGTGCTGAACGGAATCAGTTAGCACTCTTAGATAGATTGTTGTAGTTTAAACATTAAACACCTAGACATGGGCTCACCATTATTATACCGTGGACAGGTTCTAAGAAGAAGTTTACAGTAGTTAGCTATATTGTTTATTTATTTATTTATTTTTTTTTTAGTTTTATTGCCTACTCAACATGATTTTACATACCCTACTTATTTGTCTCAAGTTTTAAATTCACGAAACAAGTTTAATAAATTGCTAAAAGACATGAAACGGGTGAATGGGTAAGCCTTCTTCTATGCATTCGTACATGAAATTTAATGGCGATTCGGAATATATAAATTTTAATATAATAATAATAATAATAATAATAATAATAATAATAATAATAATAATAATTTATTTTAGCTGGCAGAGTTAAGGCCGTAAGGCCTTCTCTTCCACTCAACCAGCAAAAAGTGTATATACATATGCATGAACTTACAAAGAATCCAACAATTTGATTTAGATGAGAGTTACATGTATACAAAAGTTATTTACAAATTAAACAACAAAATACTATGAACTATTAATTAAACACTGAAATAAACTGTGTAGCAGAATTAAACTAAAATACATAGAATGTTAATATATTTCAAATAATATTAGATAATAGAAAGAGATTATTACGAGACAATTAAAATACAACACAATCAGGATGATGTCTAAAGAAAAAAGTAACAATGTAGTCAGTGATAGTTTAAATCAGTATGATTGGAGTGAAATGCTAATAAGGTTATCTTTTAAGCTGTTTTTAAAGGTGTTTATTGTCTTGCAGCCCCTAATACTTTGTGACAAGGAATTCCATTGACGCGAGGTGGATATTGTAAAAGATGATGAATAACAAGATGTTCTATGAAGAGGTATACTTAGCGTGCCACAGATAAGTGATCTGGTATTTACGTCGTGGTTAGAGTATAGATAAGAGAAACGAGACGAAAGGTAATTTGGTGTTGAAGTGTGCAGAATTCGAAAGAGTAAAGACAAAGAGTGTAAAGTTCTACGTTCTTTAAGTCGGAGCCACGAGAGACTTGCGAAGGACGGTGATATGTGATCATACCGTCGGATGTTGCACACGTATCTGACGCACATATTCTGAGCTCGCTGTAACTTGACTGACAATTCAGAACTTAGGTCACTTAACAAAACGTCACAATAATCGAAGTGCGGCGTTACTAGGGTTTGCACTAGGGTAAGTTTTAGTTGCTGGGGCAAGAAGTTTCTCAAGCGACTCAAACAGTGAATGGAGGAACAGATTTTTTTTATCGTTTCTTTAACTTGAAAATTCCAACTTAGATTATTATCAAAAAAGAAGCCAAGATTTTTTACGACAAATGAATAAGGGATTTGCCATTTAAAAAAATAGTTTACTGTCACACCCTGTAAGTATGTCTGCATAACTTTTTTCGAACACTGGCATTATATTGTATGCTTTATCTCGAACAGTTTTTGTATAAAACTTTTTTATGTTGCATTAAAATTTAAGAAGTTATTAACAATATTCCATACTTATTGTTCACCTTGTACAATACGTATTACTGTATGAGCGTAAGTCTATAGCATTGTTCTAATGCTCATGACAATAACTATGACAACGTAGAAAAAAAAAACGAAAAAGCACGCAATCAGGCTATCGATTTACTTCGAAGTCAGTTGTTATTTTTCATTGTTTCATAATAATAACTTTAATTAGCTTCACGGCATTTAATTTCCTAAAATGAAAAGTAGGAAAAGAAGATATGCTCCATTTATGTGACCGAATGGCATATAAAACCAACATTTACGTAAGTAATAATTATAAAAAGAAATAAAATAGCAAGAGAACTGTGGAAGAAAACGGTTGTAACAAACATGAAAACTGTAGGTATGTGTGTATGCAACAGGAAAGAGAAAATGTGTTCGGTTGCTGAGAGGAGTTTAAATTATTTTATTACAGGTTTAGAAACATGGCGAACATGCTACGAGGTTGGCTAACATTCGTAATTCTTTCTGTGGAATTCATTACACTCGTTTCTATAACTCGATATCTCTGTTGGAGCCTCAAGGAACAATTTATTTCCCTTCGCCCCAAGAGACCGGACTTCCCGATGGTTTTCTTTCCGTTGGATTGCTGTAGGATATTGCATTATAAAGAGGATAATGGGAATTTATCAGCCGTTTTTATTTAATTTTATATAGATCTAGACCTAATCCTCTTCCTATAGAGGACTGGTGTTCATCATGAACTTTATTTGTGTACTTTGGTTATTGAGAAAGAAGAAAATCAGCATAATTTATGTGTACAGCATTAAAATACTGTCAAAACATGTGAATTACCACCAAATCTTTCTGATTCAGTGACTGCAATAAAGGCGTACGTCCTTCGGTGAACTGTATGTAATTCAATTAATTTTGGAGTATTTTGCAATTCATTTTGATTAATTTTCAGAAAAGTCTATGATATATAATACGAATATTTATTTTCAGTCAATGACTTTACTATCAATATATGTAAGGTGCAAGTCCTTACATTACATGATTTAATATTGTATGAACGTTTTCGTCGGTTTCATACCAACATCATCAGATACAACATTCTATATAGCAATATCATCACTAACACGTACATATGTCTCTACAAACCAAAATACAATATATATTAATAAACATACAATATGATAAAAACATGATAAAAACCAACATCATTAGGATATAAATGTGTCTTTCTTGTGTGATTACACCCTACTGTCAAATGTTTAAACACATGTGTGATTACAATACTTGTACAAATATGTTTGCAGGTCTTCACTGATAAAATAATAAAAAATAAAATTAAATCTGCATACTATATTGTGTGAAGAGATGCATTACAGTATTTGAACTATGTTAATAATAATAATAATAATAATAATAATAATGATTTATTTTAGCTGGCAGAGTTAAGGCCGTAAGGCCTTCTCTTCCACTCAACCAGCAAAAAGTGTATATACATATGCATGAACTTACAAAGAATTCAACAATTTGATTTAGATGAGAGTTACATGTATACAAGAGTTATTTACGAATTAAACAACAAAATACTATGAACTATTAATTAAACACTGAAATAAACTGTGTAGCAGAATTAAACTAAAATACATAGAATGTTAATATATTACAAATAATATTAGATAATAGAAATAGATTATTATGAGACAATTTTGAAAATACAGCACAATCAGGATGATGTCTAAAGAAAGAAGTAACAATGTAGTCAGTGATAGTTTAAATCAGTATGATTGGAGTGAAATGCTAATAAGGTTATCATTTAAGCTGTTCTTAAAGGTGATTTGTTCGTGCCCGTATTCTTGTTTTATCATCACTGCATGTTTTTTCACCTTCTAACGTATGTACGTCATAATATATAGACTGAGGTTGTGCCTTGAGTCTATAGTATACAGATTTCATTTTATTTTTTATTATTTTATCAGTGAAGACCTGAAAACATATTTGTATAAGTATTGTAATCACACATGTGCTTTAATCATTTGACAGTAGGGTGTAATCACACAAGAAAGACACAAAAACGAATAATTAAAATTTGTTTGAAGAAACGTTTCGATTATCCAACTAAATTAATTTATTCTGAATTTAATGTATTTAATATTGAACAAATTTATAAGTATACGCTGTTAAAATGTTATCATAAAAATCGTAATAAGTTTGTATTACAGACACACAATTATGACACAAGACGAAATATTAATTCAACATTAGTAGAACCTAAATGTCTCACATCTGCTGGTCTAAAGCATAGCATAAATTTTGGCTCTCGGTTGTACAATGCTTTAACTAAATTACACCCAGAACTTCTAACATGTAACCCACTAACATATAACAAGAAAATTAGAAACGTGTTAATATCTTCAATTTGATTAAATAATTTTATAGTCTATGTGTATGAATTAATCAACCTATATTATATTTGTATTCTATAATTTTGAAATATATATTAGTCCTACTTTTCACGTGCGATATTATTCTTCTCTTGTGTTAATATTATATTATATAATTCCATTGCCGCTGTAATTATATTTTAGTTCCTATTTTATTTTACTTATTTATTTATATTATTATTATTATTATTATTATTATTATTATTATTATTATTTATTTTAATATTATATCTGAACTGCGACCGAGCACGAGCGCTGCTCATTCGGTCTCAAATTTTGTTAATACGACTGTATCTTCCTTTTATATTGCTTGTATTATTTTATTTGTATTTCTCTTTGTTTGTTTTGTAATTATATTTCTTTATTCTGTATATTTGAATTTAAATAAATAAATAAATAAATAAATAAATAAATAAATAAATAAATAAATAAATAAATAAATAAATAAATAACATTTATGTCCTAATGATGTTGGTTTTTATCATGTTTTTATCATATTGTATACTTATTAAAATATATATTGTATTTTGGTTTGTAGAGATATATGTACCTGTTAGTGATGATATTGCTATATAGAATGTTGTATCTGATGAAACCGACGAAAACGTTCATACAATATTAAACCATGTAATGTAAGGACTTGCACCTTACATATATTGATAGTAAAGTCATTGACTGAAAATAAATATTCGTATTATATAATTTCGGAGTGTTATTCTTTGAGCCCATTAATATCATCTTGAAACATTTATCCAAACAATAAATTTTAAACCGTAATAGATTGGCAGTACTCTTTCTTTAGTATGCGGCAGGCAAAACCTACCTCAGAGGAAAATACTTTATCACGTTAATTATTGTATTAGTTATGGAGTCATCTTTAGATGCAGAAGTAACCTCATGGAAGAAACGTAAGCAACGAAAGGAGAAGAAACAGGATATAACAAAGAAAATTATATTAAAGGAAGGCACACTTCAGCCACAACAGAGTATTTTTTCTTAAAACAACCATTGTCCAAAGTTACTTACATTTACACATGCATTTCTATGAGGCAATTTAAGTTTGGTTTGGGAGTTGTTTTCTATTCTCACTGGAAGAAAGGTAATTCGTGGAGCTCAACCAAAAAGGGACTTTCGAGCAGTCAGTGGACGCAAGCCATTAAGATGAACTGTAATACAATACCTGTACGTACTCTCCCTGGTAGAACTCTCGACTCAACCCGTTGCAGAAGATGCGACGAGCAAGAAACGCTTCCTCACGTCTTGGGTTTCTGCCATCATGGAGAATTGCTCCGAATCAACAGACATAATACGGTTCGTTCTCTCATCGCATCTTCAATCCGTCAGAATGCTTCCTATGAGGTTTATGAGGAGGTTGGTTGCGTCTCTTCTGATGGCTCTACTAGACGGGCTGATATCATCATAATTGATCGGCAGAAGGATAAGGGTGTCATTCTTGATCCCACAATCTGTTTCGAGATGCACGAGCAACAGCCACAAGAGGTGTGTCGTGAAAAACAAGTCATCTATGAGCCTTGTTGTCAGCATCTCGGAGCACAATACCACATCACACATTGGACAGTTTTTGGGCTCATGTTCGGTGCCCGTGGCACGATCCCACGAGAAACTTTAAATCAACTTAAATAATTTAAAAATTTCTGATGCAACGATTGATGCCATAGGATCTCATGTGTTAAAATCATCCTTAGCTATAATTAGTAATCATTTGTACCCAACAAACTTTTATTGTAAATGATTTCCTATGTTTTCATATCAATTTATCTTAATGTTTTCTTTTTCCTTTCAAATTGTCACACAATTGATTTTCATGATTATTCTTTATGAATTGATTAGTAGGCCGATCTATTCGAACCCTTATTTAGGGCGGCTTTTTTTGTTAAAAAATGTACTTCAGTTTGCCCAAGTTTATACAACTATTTAAGAAACGGCATGATGAATTTCATACTTGAAGTGTCAACAACAGCCATGCCGGAAAGCTTTTTGTTTCCCCTGGAAATTTGTTTTTGGACTATGGTTCTCTCTCTCTCTCTTTTCTTTTTTTTTTAATCCTTCAATTAAATTTGTCAACTTGTTCCAGCAAGGCCACGATAAGGTTTTCGACTTGACATATGCATATGAATTTTATTTTATTGGGTTATTTTACGACGCTGTATTAAAATCTAGGTTATTTAGCGTCTGAATGAAATGAAGGTGATAATGCCGGTGAAATGAGTCCGGGGTCCAGCACCGAAAGTTACCCAGCATTTTCTCGTATTGGGTTGAGGGAAAACCCCGGAAAAATCCTCAACCAGGTAACTTGCCCCGACCGGGATTCGAACCCGGGCCACCGTTACTCCACAGGTGTGGACTATGCATATGAATATAATGGTTGGACATTAAACTAAAAAAAAACCAGTCACATAATTATTCCTTCTACTTCCCACTCTGTACACGATCTGCGTCTTTAATATTCAAACACAATAGAATCGCCAACACCTAATCACTGACCAGCTGAACAGAAGTGGAAAAATGGTTACTTTGTCCCCGACTATAATTGTAATTGGCTAGTATGCAAACAGCGACTCTATATTTCTATGATAGTAAAAATATTATTATTTTAAAACTTGAAAATTCTGTAAATAATGGGTGTTCATAATATCAGTTTAAAATTGTCTGATTGGCAACATTTATAAACGGTTTTCTTTCATAATTCTCATCGGAACACAGCTAGCAGCTCTCAGGTCCAAAGTGGCAAAGTGACGAACTTTCATCATGATCTATCTTGCGTCATACGAGTTAAACCTCCTAGTTACACTGTGACACTTTCCTTTCTGTAAATCACAGCTCAGAAAATAAGTGCAAGTTGAGGGAAATCACTGAAGTCGATGTTTTCTGGACAGTTAATAGCGAGACATGTTACAAGTCATTAGCCGGTGTTCGCTGCTGGAGACGAATTCGTTGCATGGCCGCCTGGATCTCGGCGCTCGCCGCGCGGCAGACTTATTAAATTTATTGAGCGCCGAGAGAGACAGAGGATTGCTGCGGGGAGAGTACAACAAATGGCGAGTATTGTTCACGTCTGCTCACCGATCAGGAGCAAAGTGGACTCACATTCAGTACAATGGGCTCACAATTAATTACAGAGCACAAACCCCGTGCTTCACGTGTTACGCAGCCCGGCACACAATTTAACACAACTTTTTATGCCTCAGTTACACACAAAACAATATATGCTAAAGATCATTAGAAATAAAGCTTTTAGCAATCATAAAGTGCGCAGGTTCTGCAAACATGGGACGCGTGCCAGAGTATTACTAACAATCATAATAAAATTACCAATTTTCCGTACAGAAAAGGTAAAAAAAATAAATTACGAAAAAAGTAGTAACCACTTCTAGCAAGAACAATACTAATTAGTGATTCGTTTATTTAAATTATTAACGTACTAAGGAAATAAACAAAAATCGAAAGTATTACAAAGAATCGTACGACTGAGGTACTTTCTATATTTAAAACATTCTTAATATGGAGGTAAAGAGATAGGTTTGGAAGTAAATCCCGAAAAGACAAAGTATATGATTATGTCTCGTGACGAGAATATTGTACGAAATGGAAATATAAAAATTGGAAATTTATCTCTTGAAGAGGTGAAGAAGTTCAAATATCTTGGAGAAACAGTAACAAATATAAATGATACACGGGAGGAAATTAAACACAGAATAAATATGGGAAATGCCTGTTATTATTCCGTTGAGAAGCTTTTATCATCCAGTCTGCTGTCAAAAAATCTGAAAGTTAGAATTTATAAAACAGTTATATCACCGGTTGTTCTTTATGGTTGTGAAACTTGGACTCTCACTTTGAGAGAGGAACATAGGTTCAGGGTATTTGAGAATAAGGTGCTTAGGAAAATATTTGAGGCTAAGAGGGATGAAGTTACAGGAGAATGGAGAAAGTTACACAACACAGAACTGCACGCATTGTATTCTTCACATGACACAATTAGGAACATAAAATCCAGACGTTTGGGATGGGCAGGGCATGTAGCACGTATGGGCGAATCCAGAAATGCATATAGAGTGTTAGTTGGAAGGCCGGAGGGAAAAAGACCATTAGGGAGGCCGAGACGTAGATGGGAAGATAATATTAAAATGGATTTGAGGGAGGTGGGATATGATGGTAGAGAATGGATTAATCTTGCTCAGGATAGGGACCAATGGCGGGCTTATGTGAGGGCGGCAATGAACCTCCGGGTTCCTTAAAAGCCAGCAAGTAAGTAAGTAAGAGGATATTTTCCATGGAGCGCCATCGCCTTTGTTTTAGTGGCTAAAATTCTGAAGTTATGGAGCTTGCAGATTTGCTTTTAATTTATTTATTATACTCCAATTTTACAAAGAACCCTATTTTACCTGAGATAGGTATGTTAGGGTTATAAATACATAATATTTGGCTAATAATAATAATAATAATAATAATAATAATAATATGATATAGGTTAATGAAGTCTCCTATTGAATTAGTCTTACGTGTCAATTATGAAATTAATACAATTTAACAAATCTATATATTCAGCAAATCTGTACAAAGTTTTTTAAGTTATACACATGAATGAATGAAATGGAATGAGTTGAAATTAAATCCTAAAATACAATCTTATATTTCTATTAATAAGTTTCATGAAATGTATGCTATATTATAACCTAAGCAAATATCTAATCCTAATATTCACTAGAATGTAGTTTAAATTTCTGTGGGTTGAAATCTCTGAAGACGTTACACAGTTTTCCGTTAAACATTGTTGTCACAAGATATTTTTAAATTATATACATCACAAACACAAGAACACAAAAATACATCACACTAACATACGAAAAAAAAAAACGCACATTAATTACTACCTACATTCAAGAAATTAAATTACAACATCCCATACAGAACAAATAACACTCTACAAAAGCATCTCAACACACAAACAACACAAACAAACAAATACAACCACACAGGCGTATACAAACTCAACTGTAACACCTGCAACAACTTCTACATTGGACAAACAGGCAAATCGTTTCAAACAGGTTACAAAGAACACGTCACAGCCATAACAAAATTACAAAACACCTCCACATATGCAGAACACATACCAAATGCTAATCACACCCACAGAGACATCACCACAGACATGGAAATATTACACATCCAACCAAAAACGCCAGAACTAACACAGTAATGGAAAGCTCTTTGTAATGCATTTCATTACCTTATATTATTACCAGATCATCTGTAAAACTAATATCATTTAAAATGTTATTACTATCTATTAATGTTTCTGAAGATACATTTTCTACCATTATTTCATGATGTCGTCCATATAAATAGGCTAATTAAAAGACTGGATGATAGGCTGCACTCTTGTCTGACTCTTAGTTGTTGTTTAATATTTATTTATTTATTTATTTAACCTGGTAGAGATAAGGCCATCAGGCCTTCTCTGCCCCTCTACCAGTTTAGTCAACTGTCCGAAGACAGGTCTGAACCTTACAATTGATACCAACATGGCACCACTTATGAGGCAACTAGGCCAGGAGATAAAGAGGTATGGTGGTCAGTTCCTTTCCCCCCTCCATTGCATACATCGCCGACTAATCAGACTAATCAGACTTCAAATGCATACAAACAATTGAGGCGCTGACATGGGAAAGGTAGTAACTGCCAAAAACAAAATTTTTCAGGGGAAGCAAAAAACAAATTTATGAACACTTTCTCACTTACATTATTACAGAAACTGCTTTAAATGAAAGGCGTACACTCATGTTTGTGTTACATATGAAATTTGAAAAGTCTGGCACAGATTTATCTGTGAAATCCTATTTTATGAAAATACAACATTGAAATCAATCCTTAGCCAAACTGATAATTAACGTTATTTATACATTATGCACAAATTTTCGGTAAAATGCATGATACTTTTCATCGAGGAATACTAACATAGATAACAAGTCTCTCTTTTTGGCATCAGGGACGACTGGTCTTCTTTCAAGGCGTTGCAAGCACTGCAAGTCAGTGATTGACGTTAATGACTGTCCTTTCTTAAAATTCCTGTGCTCTGTCCACATTTCAAGGTCATTAAATGACTGTCTTGTTTTTATTAGAGGAAAATCAGCTCTTGAGAGTCTAATCCAGTTGAGGGTGCTGATTTTGATAGGAGTTGTATTCAAAAACTTGTCACATTCTGCAGAAAAGCCGAAGAAATCCTCATCCTTCATCATTATTACATTATTAGGCCTTACCTCTTCTGGAACCATGGTCTTGCATCTTTTTTTTCTTTTCTCTATGATGCCAAATTCCCTATCACATGGCATGTAGGAATGTTCTGAGACCAGGAATTTCAAGTCCATTGAATCAAAATATTTCTTGGCAATAATGTAAATCAGGACCATTAGAATCATCCGATTCTTATTCTGCCCTGCACAGTTACCAGCCCATATTTGTCTAGACACACTCTGATGTTGTAAAAGGAGTTACTACCTTCTCCGCGCCAACAGCTGTGCACATACAACTTACAACTTCTAGTGACTACGTTTCGAACTTCGTTTCATTACATACGGACATACTACCTTCTCTGTGCCATTGGCATGGCCATTTACTGCCTTCTCAATGAAAAACCTAAAAATTCGAATTTTTGGCAGTTACGACCTTTCCCATGTCAACGACTCAATTGTTCTTCCTCTGACATATATCTTCAAGTGAGATGTGAGATGCACATAGCAGCCAGAATCTCAATCAGTGGTCAATTAAAATTTCTTTTGATTTCATAGTATCAGTAGGCCTATTTATTGTTGTTTTGGTATCATCATAAAGGCTTTCAATCCATGAATAATGACATGGTTCTATTATTAGACGGTTGTCGTCCTCAATACAGCAACTCTTTGTTATTTATGACGAATAAAAATCAAATTTGCACCGCTAAACTGTCGGTCCAGTAATCTGGTTGCCCTTCAAAACCAGACTGGCATACCAAGAACATAAATACAGAAAGGGAGGGGATGTCATTGGATCCAATTTCCAATATTGATGTCGTTTGAAATGTTCATCAAAATAATCGAATAGTACTAACTAGCCATTTCAATTTCAGAAACCCATTAGGAGAATACCAATATAATTGGTGTAAACGAGGGCATACACAAAGGATTAACAAGTAGAATTATCTGCGCAATTATTGAATAAGTAACTTAACTGTCGACTTAATTAAACCGAGTGCGTTATACAAATTGTTATCGATTATCCGCATCGCCGTTACACGCGTTAAGAAATTGTTTTAGTGGATGTTATTATGCTGAGTAGCAAGTGTGAATTGCTCGTTACAAAACTGCCTCTATCGATTTGCTCACATCTTCGACGCTGTCATTCAAATTAAGGAAAGTGGGTAGTGATGTCTGTGCGATTAAAAAGTTTCTGTACAAAAGTTTAGTTCAATATTTCTAGACTTTTAGTGCTCAGAGTGGAATAAAAATTTCCTGATTATACAGTCAGCCATTCTGAATTCAGTGGTATATAAGACAACTAATTAGTTTCAAATCCAAGTGTAAAAGAAAAGCCCTAACTGATAACCTGTTTTCCCACTTTGCTAAGAGTACCTCATTTTACAGGTGCACATTACTTGCTACAATCTTCACTCATATACCTTGTATTTTTTTTTTAAGTTATCAGGTATTGTATATTGTAAATTCTAAAGCAATATGTAGTTAAATATTTCACTTGTAGTGAAACAGAAAAGAAATATTGAACTTTGTTTAACTTTTTTGCAATTTTTAGTGCATATATTTTTTTCGTGTTATGTGTCTGATATTGTTAAGCCCGTAGGTCTACTATTATAACACAGGCTGCAGAAAACACTGTAATATAAACTGATTAAATAGTTTCAGAGAAAAATGTACTTAAGTTTGAAAAATGTCAACTTATGGAAAACTGCATTTAAAAAAAGAAAGATGTATGAATGATATATATCGCCAAATTTAAGGAGGCCATTTAAATGACACGTGCAGAAATACCTCCCACAATATTTATATTGTTTTAAACAGCATGTTTTTTACTTTTTTTTAAGCACAAAATAAAACATCGGATTTTTTACCCCCAATCACTACCTGGTTCCCTTAAGTGAACGCTTCGGTTTATTATAATGTTCAATGACGTCGCACCATCTGCAGCAAGCTATAACACGAAATGAATGACGACTATTTTACTGACTATTTTTGAGAATGTCCTACTTTGTGGTCCAGTGGTTACCATGATTGCGACGGGGGTGATGGACTTTTAGGCGTAAAGAATCCTAAGTTTTGATCCCTCTGCAAGTTGTCAACTTTCCCAAGACAGATTGAAACCTCATAAGTGACAACAATAAGGCATCACTCAAGAGGCATCTAAGTCAGAATATAAGTAGTGTGGCCAGTTTCTTCCCACCTCCATTGCATAGGCCAGTGATGTCAAAGCAAGCGCATTTTTCTGACCTTGACTCGTGCGCGGGCATCAAGCGCTAGGTACTGAAAGAGGAAGTGTTGTGTATGTGAATAAGCAGCTTGTTGGTTTAAGAAAACAGTGGTGCACAAACTTCAAACGGAACGTGATATTTTATGTCGATATTTTTATATGGCTTCTTTCTGTTTGATATTATCTATATTGTCTGTAAAACAAGAGTACTAATACCAATTTCTTAATATTGCACTTGTGTTTTAAATGTTAATAACATAAAAAAGAATTAAGAAGGAATATTCACATAAATTCCATAGTAGTACAACTATATTGTACTAAATGGATGAAACACATCATTCATAAAGAAAGTGATATTACAAAAAAAAAAAAAGATTGAGTATGACATGATAAGTTGGAATTGATATTGATGGTAACTTTGGCCTTATAAAAGTAATCAATAAATTAATCAAAAGAATATTAAAGTACAAAACAAAGTTATCTAGGTGCTGTATATGTTTTAAGTGTAACTAATATTTCATAACAAAACTCTCATCGCATTATGCTTTTAAGGAATATTGGTGAGCAACTTCCTATCATCAGAATATTAAATTATTTTCTCGAAATGTGCTGAAGCTATACAACACATAGGTACGTATCTTTTGCATCTTTTGCTTATAATGTAACAGTAGTTGTTTTGTTAATTCCTTTCCTTACAAACAATTTCCATGCGAATATTTTCAAAATTTTCAATACACTATCTTCAGTATGCCTAATACGTATTTATGGTATATTAGATTTACGAAAACATTCTGTAAGTCTACTAAATAAATAGGCCTGTATCTGAAAATTTCACTTTTCTACAAAAAAAAGTCGAGAAAATATTTCTTTTGAACAAAAAAATCAAACCTGTGAAAAATGAACATTACAATTGAAACTTACATTCTTATAATGCACTTATACTTCTCAGACAAATCTAAAAATCACCATGGATACAGTTTTAATAAGTTCTCTTCCCTTTATCCATTGAATCAGTGTTGGCCATCCCTGTATATAGCTTGACCAAGCGGCATATACCACCTCTTTCGTCTGTCTCTTTCCTTTCCGCTGTAAAGCGCTCAGGCTCTCCTGGGCTCTAAAGCGCGCGCTTGCTCCTATGGGCATCAATTGACATGACTGGCATAGACCTACATTGATCATTAGTAACATATTACACTAATCAGACTTCAGATGTATACAAGCTATTGTTATTTATCTGGCAGATATCGTCAAGTGAGATGAGAAAATTAGATAAGAGTGCTTGGAAAATACTGTTCAAGAAGGACAGAAATAACAATGACTACGAGAGGGATCACAACATGGACCACGACAAGGATCACGATAAGGACCATGACAGACCAGGATAAAGATCCATGTTTCACCACGAATCCCGGAACGGTGCCCTACTCAGTGAGGGGAAAGTAGTAGGCTATTGTACGTCAAAACGGTGTGATCCATAAGTTGTTGCATTAATTTAAAATCTATCTAGTAGTTTAATTCCGAGGAATTTGCAGCTACGTGCTTACTTGTCGATATCTATTATTTATTTTCAGTAATGAATTCATGACTCAAGTTTCATTGTACAACAGAAAGGAGAGAAAAAACCTGTTATATTTTGTCGAACTACGAACTCTATACTTTAAAAATATTGGCAAGATGAAAAGTTTTACAGGATATTTTGCTGTCTATTATGAATATTTTATAAGTTCGACAGCAAACTATAACATGCATAAAACATACACTGATAGATATCAAAATCGCGCAAAGCCCTTAAGTTAATTTTGAATTTCGGTGTGTTTTGATAAATATATGGGAAGTGGAGTTATACTACAGTCGGCGAAAATAGGGATAATGAAAAGAGGGTGGGGAAATTACTCGAAAATAAACAGATATTACTGTCATTAAAATCATATTTCGTGTTGGATTTAATTCTGTAGTATTTCCATAAATAAATACGTAAAAAGAGAAGGATTATATTTTACGAATTTAACAAATATCAGAATATTCAAGCATTTGAAGATGCGACCAGCACCAATATCGAAGTGTATAAACTTTACTTACTTACTTACTGGCTTTTAAGGAACTCGGAGGTTCATTGCCTCCCTCACATAAGCCCTCCATTGGTCCCTATCCTGAGCAAGATTAATCCATTCTCTATCATCATATCCCACCTCCCTCAAATCCATTTTAATATTATCTTCCCATCTACGTCTCGGCCTCCCTAAAGGTTTTTTCCCTCCGGCCTCCCAACTAACACTCTATATGCATTTCTGGTTCGCCCTTACGTGCTACATACCCTGTCCATCTCAAACGTCTGGATTTAATGTTCCTAATTATGTCAGGTGAAGAATACAATGCGTGCAGTTCTGTGTTGTGTAACTTTCTCCATTCTCCTGTAACTTCATCCCTCTTAGCCCCAAATATTTTCCTAAGCACCTTATTCTCAAACACCCTTAATCTATGTTCCTCTCTCAAAGTGAGAGTCCAAGTTTCACAACCATAAAGAACAACCGGTAATATAACTGTTTTATAAATTCTAACTTTCAGATTTTTTGACAGCAGACTGGATGATAAAAGCTTCTCAACTGAATAATAACAGGCATTTCCCATATTTATTCTGTGTTTAATTTCCTCCCGAGTATCATTTATATTTGTTACTGTTGCTCCCAGATATTTGAATTTTTCCACCTCTTCAAAAGATAAATTTCCAATTTTTATACTTACATTTCGTACAATATTCTCGTCACGAGACATAATCATATACTTTGTCTTTTCAGGATTTACTTCCAAACCTATCTCTTTACTTGCTTCAAGTAAAATTCCCGTATTTTCCCTAATCGTTTGTGGATTTTCTCCTAACATATTCACGTCATCCGCATAGACAAGCAGCTGATGTAACCCGTTCAATTCCAAACCTGAATTTTCCTAATGGCATATTCTAGAGCAAAGTTAAAAAGTAAAAGTGATAGTGCATCTCCTTGCTTTAGTCCACAGTGAATTGCAAACGCATCTGGCAGAAACTGATCTATACGGACTCTGCTGCACGTTTCGCTGAGACAGTATAAACTTTAGCCTCAATAATAATAATAATAATAATAATAATAATAATAATAATAATAATAATAATAATAATGATAATAATAGTAATAATCGCATAATCTTCGGATATAGGCTAAATATCTTATATAAATCCAAAGAATGTCAGGTCTAAAAGCTGCAGTGAGTTATAGGTACTCTGAGAACCACATCCCAGGGACTGTAAGATTATAATATTTGTTACAGTAGCTTAAGAACAGCAATGCGTATCACAGCTCATGTAACGCACAAAAAAGTATAATGCATGCATCCAATTTGAAGAAAGACATATCTCTATTTCTCTGCTAAGAACTGAACGTGGATCTATTGAATCAAAATATTTTTTGTACAACAATATAGAGTCCTACTCTACGATCCGGAATTCACCGTTTAAAACCCGACAGAAGACAACAATATCCTTGGAATATCTTCCTCCTGAAAGCTAAGAATCACACATTTTAGCCTACATGACATAAAAGAACGCTGTTCCTGACAAAGCTCTCAGGAAGAATTTCTGTAATTTCTCGCCTATGCTGAATTTCTACGCTCAATAACGTCCCCGTTGAAAGCGTCGTTAAATAAAATACCACTAGCACAACAGTAGGCATGGACTAGGACACATACATTAACGTTGTGAACGATCAATAACAAGGAAACACAGTAATATGCTTTTGTTAAAAGCTGTACTCTCATGTACGACTTAATATATCGTTGACAAGATCATGGGCGAAAGACCTTAAATTTCTACAACAGAGAATATCTGTTAAGTGATTAAGTTTTATCACAGTCTACTATATACAGTCGCGAAGCTCAATATGTAGTAAAAATGCAAACATGGGTAGTTGCCCACCACTAGGATCGCTACTGTCGCCTCATCGCAGATCTCTCTCCTAGCAGACGTCAAAATATGTTACACTTTCGTTGTCGTGTTCTTTTGGAAAAATTAACACCTTCCTTCCATTATTGAAATATTAAATGCATAAAGTTAATTTATTATTTTAATGAAGTATATTAAATTCCACCATAAACTCGAAGATACCTGCAAGAAATTAGTAATATAATTTTTGTTTGTGCAAAACGAACTGAAATTTACTATAATAGCTTCACTCATTCAAGATTATAGCTATAATTAACTATGAAACCAATAAATATTAATTTGCATTTCCCTTTACAACAATAATAATGGAAATATGAATTAATGGAGTAACTTACGTGTACCGGTACTTGTAGTGTAGGCTTACGTAGTTAACAAAGTGGGATGAGGTTAAGCAATAATAATCCCACCAGAATTGAAAATAAAACGTGATCAATAAATTTCATTAAAACAAACTTAATTTTTCTACGTCTTTAGTAAAATAACACATAAAAATAATAACAAAATTAATAGCTACAATTAAAAATATATCCTCTGAAAAAAAAAGTAGACCTAACCTTTATTTCTCTGGAAATTTAGCAGCCTAAGTGACAGAATTTTAACCGGTATCTAATGTCCTTTCGGTTAGACTGAAACATTTCATTGTGAAATTTAAGGATATAATGTATTCTAACAGTCACAAAGAACTTCAAAATTAAGAGTTTTGTTTCTGCACAACATTCTTGTGGAAACCCAGAAACCTTTCTGAAACTTTCGAAAATCGGACAAAGGATAACTCTGGCCTCTTTCTCTTACTGTTGCTACAATTTATAGCACTACAAACGTCTCCTCCTTGTCCCATATCATTATTCCAATTATTATATTTTAGCCATTAACATTTTTATTACAACCAATAACGAACATTTCACAAGCATCAATGTGAAATATGCGACGAGCTAGCACTCGATAGAAATACGACACAGTCCAAAGTCAACCATGGACAGTCTATTGTTTTTAGTTGCTAACCGCTTGGAGCGCTTTATCACGAGATTTGCAAAAAAAACACCTCAAGCTTCGCGACTGTATATAGTAGACTGTGGTTTTATCTTAAATGTATTTTAATGAAAATTAGTTGGCCTTTAAGTAGACCTAACCTAAAACTTATTCACAGCAATTTCAATACTGTTTCCATGGCAAACACAAAACAGAAGACAAACGTGCTTAACTAACTCCACCCTTCAATTTTAACAACTTTATACAGGCCATAACTATAAAATATCAATTCAGACTTCATATCTCATGAGGGACTGTTGTTACACTGCTTTTGCTGCTTTGTTATTACGAATTCTACGAACTGCATATAAAAATAATGACATGTACTTAACTTGGTCGTTCTTAGAAGTACGTCACGAAGTATTTGTGATTCTAATTTTTGGGAAATACTATTAAAAAGCTATAATCTATTAAGTAAAGTAAGATGAAACATTTCTGAGAGTAAAAAAGAATCTATTTTTTTCTTTTTATTTTACTCTTCTACCTGTTAACTCAATCTCCCATCTCCTTCTCCTAATTATTCTTTGCATTCTGGTTCTCCTTCTGCTTCTCCTCTTTCCTCGTTTTTCTACTCTTTAGTCTTTTTTTCTCTTCCTTCTCACATTCCTCAGTTCTTCAATTTTTATGACTGACCCCGTTGAACCTTGCATTCTGCCACCAAATTCTTGAGTCTATTACACGTACTTGGGGTGTACTATAAGCAGTAACATGAGCTGCTGCCAGGAAGTCAAAAGGAAGATAGCAATGGCAAAGGAAGCTTTTAATAGAAAAAGGAGCATCTTCTGTGGACCTCTGGAAAAGGAACTAAGGAAGAGACTATGGAAGTGCTTTGTATGGAGGGTGGCATTTTATGGGGGCACAAACATGAACATTATGACGAAGTAAAGAGAAACGGCTAGAAGCATTTGAAATGTGGATATGGAGAAGAATGGAATGTGTGAATTGAACAGACAGAAAAAGAAACGGAACTGTGTTGGAAAGGGTGGGTGAAGAAAGAATGATTCTGAAACTGATTAGGAAGAGAAAAAATGAATTGGATGGGTCAGTAGCTGAGAAAAAACTGCCTACTGAAGGATGCACTGGAAGGAACGGTGAACGGGAGAAGAGTTCGGGACAGGAGAATATATCATAAACGACATTAAAATCTGAAAGTTAGAATTTATAAAACAGTTATATTACAGGCTGTGAAACTTGGACTCTCACTTTGAGAGAGGAACAGAAATTGAGGGTTTTTGAGACTAAGGTTCTTAGGAAAATATTTGGGGCTAAGAGGGATGAAGTTACAGGAGAATGGAGAAAGTTACACAACGCAGAGCTGCACGCATTGCATCCTTCACCTGACATAATTAGGACGTTTGAGATGGGCAGGGCATGTAGCACGTATGGGCGAATCCAGAAATGCATATAGAGTGTTAGTTGGGAGACCAGAGGGGAAAAGAGCTTTGGGGAGGCCGAGACGTAGATGGGAAGATAATATTAAACTGGATTTGAGGGAGGTGGGATATGATGGTAGAGACTGGATTAATCTTGCTCAAGATAGGGACCTATGGCGGGCTTATGTGAGGGCGGAAACGAACCTCCGGGTTCCTTAAAAGCCAGTAAGTAAGTAAGTAAGTAACTAACTAAGTAAGTAAGTATAGCCAATTGGCTTGTCGTCAGCACGACACCTCATTCTTCTCAAGGTTTTTCCGTGGTTTCCCTTGAGTAATAAGACAAATGTCGGGATGAGCCCTAAAAGAAACGGGCCACGGACCACTTCCTTCCCCCACTCTTTCCCTTCTACTATCACAAAGAACTTGCTAATTTCTTAGATAACAGACCTGTATTATGATAATAGGGGAACATAAATATATTGTAAGTTCACAGGGCTAACGGCTTCGAAGCTGGGTACCTGGTTCTAATGAAGTGCACTGGTAGCAATCTAACATGGGGGCATGAGATAGTTACTCTGCCTACCATTAAAAAATTCACTTCACTAAATCCCCAAGGTAAAAAAAAAGTAAGTAAGTAAGTAAGCAAGTAAGTAAGTGATAAGCGACATTAAGATAAATGGATCATATGGGGAAACAAAGAGGAAGGCGGAAAATAAGAAAAATTGGAAAGGTTGGGTTTGCAGTGAAAGACCTACATTTGGAAAGAACACTATGAATGAAATAATGTATTCTTTTTTTATTATGGTACTACGATTTTAAGAACTATACATTTGAATATGCTACAAATATTCTCGGAATAAACCGGTGAACGTAAATTATATACCATACAAAATGTTACAGAAATAACGCTCTTAAATATAAGAAAATAAAAACTATGTAATTTATGACCCTATTAATGATGAATTCCTCTTAAGGAATTGTATTCTATTTCTAAACTCTACGATTTAGGCCTACTACAACTGAAAGTTTAAGTACTAATACGTAATGTTGAAGAAATTTCGTCACGACAATAAAAAACGTAAGGAATTATATTTCACTTTCAACGAAATGTAATTCTTCTGGCACTTCCCCACAGGATGTTCGTAAATAACTTAAGCTAGTAAGCCATGATACAGGCTAGCGTGTAACAACCCAGAGTCGAATATTCTTGTATCCCGCATTAATATTCATGTTGACATCGTACGTAGGTTATAAAATCACACGCAAACGGGTTTTATACGTGCATAATGTGGCACTTGTGAAGAAACTATAACAACTTTCTACATGAGAAGAGGTTTCGAATTTGGCCTGCGATATTTTCAAGACTGTCCCCAGTAAGGTATATGAAATGAAGCTCGTTTTGCAAGGATCGCTGAGGAATATTAATTATTGTCGACAATTAATTTCCTTCGGTGCCAAAAATTTACAGATAAAAACTCTAAGGGTCGATTTCTAAAACGAAGTCTAGACCACGGCCATGGATTTAAACTGCGTTTGGATTTATAAAACGAGGTATTTTTCATTTTTCTGAGCCATGGCTCGAAACCATGGTCTGAAGCAGAGACCACAGCTGGGGCAGATTTAAAACCACGGCTTCATGTATACAAGATGGAGGAAGTACATCAGCTGGATGACTATGAAAGGAAAATTTGTGAGTTACTTACTTACTGGCTTTTAAGGAACCCGGAGGTTCATTGCCTCCTTCACATAAGCCCGCCATCGGTCCCTATCCTGAGCAAGATCAATCCAGTCTCTATCATCATATCCCACCTCCCTCAAATCCATTTTAATATTATCCTCCCATCTACGTCTCGGCCTCCCCAAAAGTCTTTTTCTCTCCTGCATTCCAACTAACACTCTATATGCATTTTTGGATTCGCCCATACGTGCTACATGCCCTGCCCATCTCAAATGTCTGGATTTAATGTTCCTAATTATGTCAGGTGAAGAATACAATGCGTGCAGTTCTGTGTTGTGTAACTTTCTCCATTCTCCTGTAACTTCATCCCCCTTAGCCCCAAATATTTTCCTAAGCACCTTATTCTCAAACACCCTTAACCTATGTTCCTCTCTCAAAGAAAGAGACCACGTTTCACAACCATAAAGAACAACCGGTAATATAACTGTTTTATAAATTCTAACTTTCAGATTTTTTGACAGGAGACTGGATGATAAAAGCTTCTCAACCGAATAATAACAGGCATTTCCCATATTTATTCTGTGTTTAATTTCCTCCCGAGTGTCATTTATATTTGTTACTCTTGCTCCCAGGTATTTGAATTTTTCCACCTCTTCAAAGGATAAATTTTCAATTTTTATATTTCCTTTTCGTACAATATTCCCGTCACGAGACATAATCATATACTTTGTCTTTTCGGGATTTACTTCCAAACCTATCGCTTTACTTGCTTCAAGTAAAATTTCTGTGTTTCCCGTAATCGTTTGTGGATTTTCTCCTAACATATTCACGTCATCCGCATAGAAAAGCAGCTGATGTAACCCGTTCAATTCCAAATCCTGCCTGTTACTCTGAACTTTCCTAATGGCATATTCTAGAGCGGAGTTAAAAAGTAAAAGTGATAGTGCATCTCCTTGCTTTAGCCCACAGTGAATTGGAAAAACATGAGATAGAAACTGGCCTATACGGACTCTGCTGTACGTTTCACTGAGACACATTTTAATTAATCGAACTACTTTCTTGGGAATACCAAATTCAATAAGAATATAATATAAAACTTCACTCTTAACCGACTCATACGCCTTTTTGAAATCTATGAATAACTGATTACTGTATCCTTATACTCCCATTTTTCTCCAATATCTGTCGAATACAAAATATCTGATCAATACTCGATCTATTACTCCTAAAACCACACTGATGATCCCCAATAATTTCATCTACATATGGAGTTAATCTTCTCAAAAGGATATTCGACAAAATTTTGTACGAAATAATAATAATAATAATAATAATAATAATAATAATAATAATAATAATAATAATAATAATAATAATAATAATAACAGAAGGTTCAAATCCACGTCGTCATTTTTTATACCACCAGAGTTCTAAACTTCACATTAAACAAGGATCTAATCCCTATAGACTACATTGGGATTTTGCAAATTTTAAGTGAACTAAATCTCAGCACATCCTGTCATTCCTTGCAACAGCACGATGCCAGTCGCCCATTAAGACAACACAGAACAATAAACAGACGATGAACATTCCGCTTCTTCCCTAAGATTGGAGGCATGGGTACGAATCTATCCAAGCGAAGTGTCTTGAGCTGCTTTCGTAAATTACAAGCAAGGGAGAGGACGAGGAGTCTCGCAGCATTTATTTCCAATTCTAGCATCTGGGTTTGGATTTGTTTGAAAGGTGTAAATTCCTGTTTATTTCCATTCCATTGGTTCAGTAATTGCCTCACTAGACTGAGGAGATGGCGATATTTAAAACAGAATTGCGTCCAGAAGCGTCTACAAGAGAATACGCTCGTCGCTGGAAAGAACAGGGCTGTCCCACACCTCGCAAAATTCATTTTTAGATAAATTAACAGTTTAAATATACATTAGGGAAAACACGGGAATTTTACTTGAAGCAAGTAAATAGATAGGTTTGGACGTAAATCCCGAAAAGACTAAGTATATGATTATGTCTCGTGACCAGAATATTGTACGAAATGGAAATATTAAAATTGGAAATTTATCTTTTGAAGAGGTGGAAGCATTAAATACCTATGAGCAACAGTAAAAAATATAAATGATACTCGGGAGGAAATTAAACACAGAATAAATATGGGAAATGCCTGTTATTATTCGGTTGAGATGCTTTTATCATCCAGTCTGCTGTCAAAAAATCTGAAAGTTAGAATTTATAAAACAGTTATATTACCGGTTGTTCTTTATGGCTGTGAAACTTGGACTCTCACTTTGAGAGAGGGACATAGGTTAAGGCTGTTTGAGAATAAGGTGCTTAGGAAAATATTTGGGGCTAAGAGGGATGAAGTTACAGGAGAATGGAGGAAGTTACACAACACAGAACTGCACGCATTGTATTCTTCATCTGACATAATTAGGAACATTAAATCCAGACGTGTGAGATGGGCAGGCCATGTAGCACGTATGGACGAGTCCAGAAATGCATACAGAGTGTTAGTTGGGAGGCCGGAGCGAAAAAGACCTTTGGGGATGCCGAGACGTAGATGGGAAGATAATATTAAAATGGATTTGAGGGAGGTGGGATATGATGATAGAGAATGGATTAATCTTGCTCAGGATAGAAACCAATGGCGGACTTATGTGAGGGCGGCAATGAACCTCTGGGTTCCTTAAAAGCCAGTATGTAAGTAAGTAGGTAAGTAAGTATAACGGTACATAATAAATTCTGTTTCCCGTAACAACGGATTTAACTACAGTGAATGTTAAATGCTGCTGAAATCATAGAACAAACTTAATTAATAGAGGGCAAAGAGACTGGAAGGACAAATTTGTTAGGGATCTAAAACGAAAGGACATTTCCAAACATCTGAGATGAAAATATAGAAAAACTAAGTACTGCCGAATTGCGACTATGTGGTACTCAAATACTACGTCGACCAGGATAATAAACACCCTGAAGAAAATTTGCCCTGTAGTGATGAAGTTCATACAGTCACCAAAACGTTGGAAGAAAAGCTGAGGCTCATCATTTGAGTCTCTTATGGCTAGAGGGCGGATGTTGATGACCTAAAATCTATTTAAAATGATCAATAAAATGCCCTTAAATTAATGGAAGAATGACAAAATTAAAATAAAATTACATTTAAATATTATTCAAAGTACTCGCACCACAACTTCTTGAAAATTAGTCACCTTGTTTCAATGACTGCCCTGCAAATTTCGAAGAGTGGAAGCAACTTTCTGAATTTGACTAAGATAAAGAAAAAGGGCATGCAACAAAATGAAAGTTTTAAGGGAAACATATAGAATTTAATTAGGGTTTACAATAGGTAAGGGTGGTCCATGTCAGTGCCTTCATTCTCTGTCTCCTCCTCCTTCCGTTCTTCGATTTTGTTACCAGATCTTCCAGATGAGGGAGCGTGAATGACAAAACAAATAGTGGGGGCAGCGTGTATTCTTGCAATCTTTGTGTTAAAAATACTGTCTACTGTCTACTACAGTACATCCCTTCCGAACCATATTGTCCAGGAAACGGTTAAATTTTCTCCCCTTCCAAACATAAATTCAGAAGACAACATTGTACCACAAAATAGCAGTACCGGTCAAAGCCCTCACTTAAACTAAGCTGTTGTCAAACATTTTATATTACTTCCGTTGTGTGAGGTGAAGTTTTCAGTGTAATGAGCGATTGAATTTAGAGCTTGTTCCAAGCTATAAAATGCCTAAAAAACTACAAAAATTGTATTAAAACGTAAAAAATAAATAAATTCTTTTACAAATACTGGTCTAGCAAGTTCGATCCATATTGCTCTTAGAAGAGGAGAGAAGAAAATTTTACCTAATTTCCTGGAATCGAAGTTCGTTTGGAAAAGTCCATCCAAGCATAAAAGGGATGGTAGGTCGTTCAGGTTAGGCAACAGCTCACAAATCAGTTTTCGAGTCAATGCACCCCCTTATGTAAAACGAAACTGACCAATTTTTTAATTTTAATTTTAATTTTATTAGGTTATTTTACGACGCTGTATCAACATCTAGGTTATTTAGCGTCTGAATGATAGATATGAAGGTGATAATGCCGGAGAAATGAGTCCGGGGTCCATCACCGAAAGTTACCCAGCATTTGCTCATATTGGGTTAAGGGAAAACCCCGAAAAAACCTCAATCAGGTAACTTGCCCCAACCGGGATTCGAACCCGGGCCACCTGGTTTCGTGTGCAGACGCGCTGACCGTTACTCCACAGGTGTGGACAAACTGACCAATCAGCAATCAGTCTTTCATTGATAGCATTGGAGTGTTCAGTCCAGTAGCACTCATTGTTAGCATCAGTTCTTTGTATTAAAATCCACCTAAAATGAAATATTTACTAAAATTATTGAAATTAGAAATTATTGTTAATTTTTATATAAACTCCTAAAAGTCCTAAATTGTATTTCATAAAGTCTTAACTCTCTCTTTTTTTAGCACCTAGAAATCCGTTCTCTACTTACGACTGCTTTGAAACATGACATACTGGGTGTTCATTTCAAAGTGTGTCATGACGTCACTGTTGTTGGGTCACCGATTTGAAGCGAGTTTCAGCTTATATGTTAGAGAAGTTGCCTATTATTTAAGGCGTTCTTCAATCTGAACTTGAGAACGTGTACGGTATAACTTGAACGTCGTAGCAACAGATGCCGGTCTGTACGGTCTGTGTGCTACCATAACCTCTTTCGAACTGTGTTTTGCGCCGGCAAGTCGTACGGAGGGTATTTGTTATCATCGGTTACGTACGGCAACATTCCACAACACAAATCAAATGCTCCGTGTCCATGTTGACCGTCGAAGATGTCAACAAATACTTAAGTAATCGTCTTAACCCTCTCCCCATATCCCGACAGTACGTATTTCCAAACAGTTCACATTCCTGCCACTACCGGCGTTACCGTACGTATCGGTAGGTACTCTTCAGAATGAACGCCGTACTTGCTAGGCAACTTCTCTACCTCATAGGTTATACGCCTCTGCGGAAGTGTAGGAAGATTGAATTCTCTAGGCTCATCGGCTAGCCACATGACGGCATACAGCGAGCCATGAGACACTTTGAACTGAACACGCAGTAGAAGAACAAATGTCAAAGAGATAACTCAGGAGGAAGGGGTTGGTCTCTTGATAGGAGCGTGAGTTCGAATCCCGTTTGGACTGAGTACAAGATCGGAATTTTATAATATTTTCCCCACCTGTAATGCAAATGCAATTCGTGGCAAATTCTCGGCCTCATATCGCTATCACCAATTCTATCGAAACTAAATAACTTACTGGGTTCGCAGCACAAAGGGAGCTTTAACTAGGGAATTATACTTCCCTACCATTTACGATAGAGTAAATTCTAAGTTAATGCAACCAAACTTTGCTCTTACTCAGGTCTTATCTGGACATGGCGAGTTTGGTAGCTATTTCGAAAGGTTCAAGATAGAAACAGAAGGTGGAAATATTTGTGCATGTGATGACTCCCTGCAAACAGTCCAACATTTTTTATTCGAATGCCACAAATTTGAACTGCAACGTCTTGAACTAGTTTGTCGATTAGACAGGTGCGACACCAAGTACTCCCCACCAATACAAGTGTTCCGGAATAAATGCTGTTATCAAGATTTTATCAGATATGTAAATTACGTTCACAAAAGTTGTAATCTGAACACATGATAAAATTTGTATATATCCACTGAATTATTATTATTTTCTTTCTATAGTTTTTATATATTTTGCTAAAAATATTTAAATTAACAGTTGATAGGAATAAATTAAAATAATAATTTAAAATAGATTCACGATAAATGTGTTGTATAAAATTATAAACTGCTTGTAAAAACATTGTTTAACGGAAAACTGTGTAACGTCTTCAGAGATTTCAACCCACAGAAATTTAAACTACATTCTAGTGAATATTAGGATTAGTTATTTGCTTGGGTTATAATATAGTATACATTTCATGAAACTTGTTAATTGAAATATAGGATTGTATTTTAGTATTTAATTTCGTCTCATTCAATTTCATTCATTCATGTGTATAAATTACAAAACTTTGTAGAGATTTGCTGAATTTATAGATTTGTAAAATTGTATTAATTTCATAATTGAAACGTGAGATTCATTCAATAGGAGACTTCATTAATCAATATCATATAATAATAATAAAAATAATAATAATAATAATAATAATAATAATTATTATTATTATTATTATTATTATTATTATGGTTAGGTTATTATTATTATTATGGTTAGGTTATTATTATTATTATTATTATTATTATTATTATTATTATTATTATTATTATGGTTAGGTTATTATTATTATTATTATTATTATTATTATGTATTTATAACCCTAACATACCTATCTCAGGTAAAATAGGGATCTCTGTAAAATTGGAGTATAATAAAAAAATAACTTCGCAGCTGATACGGCGTCGTTAAACAGCCGATGAAAATACATGAAGACGTTGGCCTATTAGAAATTACGCTGCTAGTATTTTTCCTGTAAGTATTGCTAGACAGGTGGCTTCCGCGACCGAAGAATGTGATAGAAATATTAAGAGTGCATTAAACTGCAGCCAAATATTGAAGTAACGCTACAGTGGTTGTAAATGAACTACGGGAAATATTTGTGAATAAGACTGAACGTTTTCTTGATGGAACTGAAATTGCTACTTGTCAAAGCGTGGACACCCCTGGGTCGCAAGACTGAATACTTCACCGTCCCGACGATCGCTTGGTCGGCAGCTCGACCCTCCCCCTTCTTGCTCATGGTGGTGGGTGGGTGGGTATTGGGTTTTTGGGCTTACGGCCGCGGCGATGGATTGGAGAAAATCGATGTGAGGTCGTAGCCGGCAAACACTTCCGTCTATCTCTGCAATATAGCCTATGTAAGATTAATATGTCAGAATCTGCTTATCAGTACACGGTAGAAAGCTGTGTTCAAAACCGTATGAATTAAAGGTTATAAACCGCAATTAAGAGGAGAAATTTAGGTTTCTATTATGCACCACTGTCATTTATTTATTTATTTATTATTTTGCTAATAATGTAACATAAAATATAATATATACAGAAAAACTTTAGCTCGCCCCTGAAAGAGTAGAACTCGTGCTCAGGGGCGGATTCCTGAATTGAAATTAATAATTATACAATACAATTTGTCTTATGTCTACTGTGTACTATAAATTTAAATTCACAATTTTTCAATTTTTATAAAATCTATACATAACTTTTTAAATTTAATACTAGAACTATTAGAATTGACAAGATTAGGATATTTAAATATAAATTTGTTATATATTCTTGGGCCTAAATTACTACTATGATTAAATACTGTAACAGTGTTGCATTTTGGTTCAAACAATCTTAAAGAATTCATACCTTTTGTTTCATAACTATGAGAATACAATTCAAAATTATTACAATATAATAAATTTGTCTTAGGTTAAGTACATTAAAGTCTAGAAACAAATTTTGTGATGGAAAATCAATAGTTTTATGAAGACATGTTTTAATTATTTTCTTCTGTAATAAATAAAGTGGATTAAAATTGGATTTAAATGAGCTACCCCATCCTATAATTCCATACATAATTACCGATTGAAATAAAGTTAAATATATTGTACGTAATAAATTTATTGACAAGTAATTCCTCAATAAAACAAAATAATATGCTATTTTACGTAATTTATTACAAAGGTATTTAATGTGTTGGTTCCATTTTAAATGATTATCGAAAATTATGCCTAAATACTTAACTTCAGAGGACTCTTTAATAATCGGACATTTACACATTGAAAACAGATGTAAAATAAAATTATATTCAGCTCTTTATTAAGAGGTGCTACCTATTGAAACATTAACGTTTACTCGTACTAAATAATAAGGGAGGTGTACGTGAAATTAACGGAAATATTTTAACTATTAAAATTCAAACTTATTTACATTCATAAAATTTGTTATTTGTTCAACATATTTGGCACTGAGACACTTTATTAATCTACGATTTTGTTATCAATATATCCATAATACTGTACTTTTACAACACTTCACTACCAAGCTCCAAATTTTGTTCACTGAAATCACTTGATCTGTCAATGAAAACTGATATCAATAGTGCAAGGTCGAAATCCCATACTTACTTACGAGTACTTACTCACTTACTGGCTTTTAAGGAACCCGGAGGTTCATTGCCGCCCTCACATAAGCCCGCCATTGGTCCCTATTCTGAGCAAGATTAATCCATTCTCTATCGTCATATCCCACCTCCCTCAAATCCATTTTAATATTATCTTCCCATCTACGTCTTGGCCTCCCTAAAGGTCTTTTTCCCTCCGGTCTCCCAACTAACACTCTATATGCATTTCTGGATTCGTCCATACGTGCTACATGCCCTGCCCATCTCAAACGTCTGGGTCGAAATCCTATACCCTTCATAATGTCTTTAAGAATAAAATTATTACCTACAGAGAACGGAGTAATAGTAACAATACTAGTAACAATGGCGTAGAGCAGTAACAGCACTACATAAATTTACAAAATTTATTACTGCGAATAAACAATAAATTAAACAATCATTAAGACAAAAATAATTGAATCACGCAAAAACTTACATATAAAATAATTTAAAAGCAAATAAATAAGCAAGAGAAGATGTAGTAACAGTATCACTGCAACAATAGTAGTAGAAAGCAGCTGCAGTAGCAGCAAGTTTAGATGGTTCTAAGTCCACAAGATTAAATGTTCTAGTAATAGGGAGCAGCAGCAGCAGCAGCAGTAAGGTTCTGGACTTAACTCTAGCAGAATAAATAAATATTAGTAGCTGTACCGGTAGTAGTAACAACAGCAGTAGCAAAAGTATTAGCAGTAGTAGTAGCAGTACTAGCAGTAGTAGTAATAGTTTTAGTAGCAATGGTAGTAGTAACTAGCAGTATAATAATAATAATAATAATAATAATAATAATAATAATAATAATAATAATAATAAATTGGAGATTTATACTTCGAAGAGGTTGAAAAATTCAAATATCTTGGAGCAACAGTAACAAATATAAATGACACTCGGGAGGAAATTAAACGCAGAATAAATATGGGAAATGCCTGTTATTATTCGGTTGAGAAGCTTTTATCATCCAGTCTGCTGTCAAAAAATCTGAAAGTTAGAATTTATAAAACAGTTATATTACCGTTGTTCCGTATGGTTGTGAAACTTGGACTCTCACTTTCAGAGAGGAACAGGGATTAAGGGTGTTTGAGAATAAGGTGCTTAGGAAAATATTTGGGGCTAAGAGGGATGAAGTTACAGGAGAATGGAGAAAGTTACACAACACAGAACTGCACGCATTGTATTCTTCACCTGACATAATTAGGAACATAAAATGCAGACGTTTGAGATGGGCAGAACATGTAGCACGTATGGGCGAATCCAGAAAGGCATATAGAGTGTTAGTTGGGAGGCCGGAGTGAAAAAGACCTTTGGAGAGACCGAGACGTAGGTGGGAAGATAATATTAAAATGGATTTGAGGGAGGTGGGATATGATGGTAGAGACTGGATTAATCTTGCTCAGGATAGGGAACAATGGCGGGCTTATGTGAGGGCGGCAATGAATCTCGGGGTTCCTTAAAAACCAGTAAGTAATAATAATAATAATAATAATAATAATAATAATAATAATAATAATAATAATAATAATCCGTGGCGCTACAACCCGTGAAGGACCTAGACCGACCAACCGGCTGCTGGCCTCACTGCCACATGTCGAAGCAGAGGTGGACGATCATCCAACCAGAATGGAGGTATCGTGTGGCTAGCACGATGATCCCCCGAGCCGTTATAGCTGGCATTCGCAACCGGATTTCGCTACCTATCGTAGCTCCCCAAGTGCATCACGATGCTGGGTGGGCACCGGTCCCATACACTGGCCGAAATTTCATGAGAAAATTTCTTCCCCCATGAGGACTCGAACCAGCGCGCATTCCGTAACGCGAGTCCTAGGCAGGATGCCTTAGACCACGACGCCACGGCGCGGGACAACTAGCAGTATAAGCAGTGATAATAGAATATTAGTAGTAGTAGTAGTAGTAGTAGTAGTACTAGTAGTAGTAGCAGTAGCAGGAGCAGCAGCAGTAGTGGCAGTAGATTTTATCATGAAGGGCAGGGTTGTTTTAAGTGACGTAAATCTAAATTGTGGAACCGATGACACTACTTTTTTTTCCCCAGAGGAAGCCATGCTCAGGATTTAACTACCTTCAAGACGAATCGGTCTCATCTGGGTTTGGAACCACGATCTTCGGATCCCAGACTCACATGGACCCGAGGTCGACTTAACTGACAAGTAAACGTTCTGATGGGGGCAGATAAAAAAGTTAAATATTTTTCTTCCACCATGTTAATAATGTCAAAAGAAGTGCTTATACAAATTTTGGCCACTCGACCGCAATTACGAGAGCCGTAAAAATAAGTTTACGAGGGGCCGTTAACAGAAAAAAACACAATTTCATTGGACAAATTTATTGGAACAGTCACAGCAATTGTTGAGCTATTTCCCATCGGGGTTGATACATTTCTCATATCAACAGAGAGAGGTGCAGACGCAGTCAAACGCTGGTTCCGATCTGAGACGGCTGACTTCTACGACACAAAAATTGATACCATGGTATGACAAATGTCTCAATTCCAGTGGGGGATATGTTGAGATATAGCGCAACAATTGTTGTATCTGTTTCAATAAATATTTCTATGCAATTGTACTTTTTTCTATAAACGGCCCGACGGAAAATCACTTTCTGGACGGCCTCATAATTGCGGTCGAGTGGCCTAAATTTGTACAGACATCATTTTATTTTTACTTCAATTTTTATTGTACCTGAATTTTTGAATGTACTTCACTCCCACCCCCTCTACTAGTAAACTTACAACCGTTCTCCACACAGAACCCAGACCGCGTATGCAGTACTGTGTTAGTGAGTATAGTACGTTCCAGAAATATGTTCGCGTTTTCCAGCGACGAAAGAGCTTTCAATATTGAATCATATTTTCGCACAGGTACTGTCGTCCGTTTGCCTACGTCGCATCCCGGTTTCCCCCACCTGCTTCTGTTCGCCCCTCTGTAAAGTCTAGTAGCTGGGCTGTCTTACCTCTTTTCTAAAAACATTAATTTCTGTTAGGAATTGGATGTCTACATAATATTATACAACTGCTTAAAATAACTTAAATAAAAGGGCCTCGTTAAGTAATTAACTGTTACGTGATTTCCCTCCCCCATTTCTACGACCCTGCGACAAAACCACTTGGACGGACAGTAGATAGCATGTCTGAGTAATTTTATCTGTGCGGGTCGGGCAGAAGTGAAGATTAAATTTACAGTACGTAAGGTACTCTTTTATAGAGTCGGTATAGAATTATTTCAACATGAGTTACTCGTACGAAGGACGAAACTGGTAATTGGAATTAGGTATAATAGTCTATAGTGCGATAATATGCACAAAAGAACTGAAGCCTCTATCGAAATGAACGGCCACCATTTTAAAAAATGTGTTTAAATATCCATATTATGATTATTTTTCAATTTAACTTCATTCTCTATATTGTACGCTAATGTGCTGTAAGAGTACAATGTACACTGCATAATTAATACGTCCGAATGGGTAGTTCAATTCGTGAGTAAAAACACTAAGTGTTAATACAGTACAGTATTATGATTAAACAAAAACCTAATGAAAATTATCAAACTCAAAATTGCGATATTTCCTAGTTTACGTAAATGGATGAACTATTTTTCTTCCCTCCTATACGTAGTAAATTGATTTGTATTTTACGTCAGTATCATCGAACTCCAGTCTTGGAAGGGGAAGCAAGCGGTGTTTCCGGTTCTAGACTTTTAATCAAAAGATATAGCCAGGTTGATATTAAAAATGTTAGTAAAAATAAAATGATGTCCCTGTTTAAGCACTTCTTTTGACATTATTAACATGATGGAAGAAAAAAATTTAACTTTTTTATCTGCCCCCATCAGAACGTTTGCTTGTGAGAGGGACGGAAAGAAGAAGAAGAACAAGGAGAGAGAGTCTGAGAAGAAAAAAAAAAAAAGACGGGCGAACAGGAAGTGACAGAGGAGAACTTTGTGATTATTAATAATCCGTCAGTTGTTCTAACTAGGTGTTGCTCAATTCTTATGCTCCTTACATGTTTAAATAATGTTCCACTTACTTCGTATAAATCTTGATCGTGCTTATAAGGTGAAACAAATTCAAACAAGTGTCCGCTGAGGTTGTAGCTGTAATCTCTCCCACCCCACGAGCCTCTCACAGCGACTGCAGATAAGAGTCCAAGAACATGTACGTTTTAATAGAGCTCGCAAGATTTAGGAAACCCGAGCGAGATTACAGGGTGATGTGTTACGTCCACACCTTGTCTGCTCGGCCTACACATCTCAACGCTCTGAATAAATTTTCTATGCATCTCCTCTGGCTGTTAATACAATCACCCAGATATTCCAGCGGCCCAGAGAGCAGATAAGATCAAGCTCCAGTTGATGAATGCAGCTTGTTCCCCATTTACGATCCCGAAAACCGACGCGTGACTAATTCCCCGTAAAATTTATGTAGAATAAGTAATCGTATAAACACGTCAGTTATCAGTTTTTTAATCGGCTATTCAAGGAAGCTGTAAAAAAATGTAAGGTTATCTAGCGCCAATGGGATTGCTGGTAACTACAGACTAGCACAATATGAAAACAATTTTGCCAAAATACTAAATTTACTTAGGTAAAATATGGAAACATTAAATAATTATTAAAATGACAAAAATAACTTCTTTCCTGAACAATTTGGAGCAATACATTTAATTCCAAAAAAAAAAAAAAAAAAAAATGTAACTTTCCACTCTGAAAATGAATTTTCAAATGTTATATTTGTCTGATAAAAGATAAAACAACAGCTATCCCATTTTCTTTAAAATAATAAAGGTAATAAACCAATTTCATCTATACTACAAATTAAAATGCATAATTCTGATTGTTCCGATATAAATTGCAATTGTTCAGTTATTAATAAAGTTAATGAGGTTAAATACTTAGGTATAATTATTGATAATCATTTAAAATGGAATAATCATATTTGTAATAAATTACGTAAAACATTATATTACTTTGTTGTTCTAAGAAATATTTTGTCAATTAACTGTTTACGTGTAATTTATTTAGCATTATTTCAATCTATATTTATGTAGGGTGTTATAGGTTGGGGTGGAACTTATAAATCCAACCTTTATCCGTTAATTTTGCTACAGAAAAAAGTATTAAACATTTATTTAAAAAAACAGAAAGATTGCCCAACTGAATTGTTGTTTAAACACTTCAAAGTGTTCAATATTAAACAAATATATTATTTTATTTCATTAAAATATTTTCATAGAAATTTCAATAACTTTGAAAGGTATATACATAAATATAGAACTAAAAATATGAATTCTCTGCGTTTGTCTGAACCAAAATGTAAAACCAATGCAGCTTTTTATCATAGCATGATTCAAAGTCCCAGATTATTAAACAAATTTTGTTCCAATATTACAGTATTTTAACCACGAATCCTCTCCAAATTAATAAAAAAAATTGTACTGGATTTATAGTTTGGGTTTAAACATATTAAACACTATTCAATCTGTATTCACTCTCAATTTCAATTTTATTTTTGTCTGTATTAGAATCCCCTCCTGAGCACGAGTCTTACTCATTTAGGAGTGGGCTAGTTTATCTTTCATTGTATTTATTAACTTACCAGCAATAAAATAAATAAATAAATATATGTATATATAAATGAATGAATAAAAGAATGAATGAATAAATAAATAAATAAATAAATAAATAAAAAATAAATAAATAAATAAATAAATAAATAAATAAATAAATAAATAAATAAATAAAATTTCAATCATTTATTACCATAATACATTGCTCTGTTAAATTGATTGAGCATATTTGGCATTAAATCAATGGTTTTCTGAAAACACGCTGTAAAATGTTTCATAAAAAAAAACAATTTTTATCTCGGAAAGGAAGCAAAAAACAAGCAAAAATTGTATTCAACTTTTTTGTTTGAAATACTTCAAAGAATAACTGCCTGAAATTAATGTGTATTATATTCTAGCAAAGCTTTCCTCAGTTAATGTTGTTTTGTACGATAACAAACCTTGAAGTTGCAAAAAGAGGAAAATTAAGTAAACAGCAAAATTAAAAGTTTTAAATTCGTTTAAGGGGACGGATGACTGAATTTTGATGATAATTGACGATTTTGATTTTTCAATTTTCAACAAATATACAATCCTTCCTTTTCCGAAGAAATGTAATAATTCGCAATTTGGGTGGCTCCTGACGTCACAGCAGCCATTCTTAAATGTTCCGGTATTTAAATACCTAGATTTGGTATGCGTACATCTTCATAATTTACTCGCATTCAATTTTCCATTAATCTTTGCATGTAAGATCCTCCCTGAGAAACAATTCTTAAGCTATTGATATTGCTTGAAATTTGGTACAGAAATGCAAAAATATGTAATGGATACAGTTAATAAAATATAATCACTCAATTACTCCTTGTCGAGTTTCAAATATTGTTTACGTACAGTAGTGGCAAAAAAAACATGACCGATCCTTGTAGCTGATTTCAGAGCTTTGTTCACTCCAGAGCACGATAGACTGGTAACTAAGACTTTCGTAGTTCGAATCCTGCCTGGAAAGGAAACTTTATTTTGTTCCTTATTCAAATTTATTCCCAATACTTTTCTATTGCTGGTAAAATTCATGTTCTGGGAATAATAAGTTAATTAAGTAGTAAAATATCGTTGCAATCGAAAAAGTATTGAGAATAAATTTGAATAAGGAACAAAATAAAGTTTCCTTTCCAGGCAGGATTCGAACCATGAAAGTCTTAGTTACCAGCCTATCGTGCTCTGGAATGAACAAGGCTCTGAAATCAGCTACAAGGATCGGTCCGATTTTTTTGCCACTACTGTACAGAATTGATCGTTTTAATGAAATTTAAAAGAATCCTCCACATTAACTACTCGTGTGTCCGTTCACTTTTTTTTTTAATTATTTCAAATATTCATTTAGAGTTTTAGGCTTTTCCGACTATTTAACACATTTTTAGTACCACAGTTTTTAAATAAAAGCCAATATCATCAGGTAACAATTGTATTCCAGATTACCATCGTATTCCATACTACCCAACAAATGTACATTTTTTATACTGGTCTTTATTTATATAACATAAAATTAATTTGTTCAGTTGAGGCTATGAAAAACAATTAAATATTTAGCTTTGTGTCAATAATGTTTAGATGCTAACAAAACAGTTCGAACACAACTTTGCATACTTCCACTCGGTAATGAGTTTTGGAATAATATTCTGGGGAAATTCCACAGATAGTGACAGTATATTTCTATTACAAAAAAAAAAAAAAGAGTAATTAGAAAAATAGTAGGTGCCAAATCTAGGGAATCGTGTAGGACTATTTTCAAAAAACTACAAATAATGCTCATGGCTTGTCAGTATATCTTTTCATTAATAATCTTCTTCGTATGTAATCATGAAAACTTTGTAACTAATTCAACAGTTCATAGCATAAATACACGTCAAAAAATGACTTTCATACTTCATCGGCAAGTCTATCGTGCTATCAAAAAGGAGTGCGTTATATGGCAGTAAAAATTTTTAATAGCCTCCCTATGGATATAAAAATGAAACTCAAAACATAAGATTATTTAGGGCCAAATTAAAGAAGTACCTAATTTCTCACGCCTTCTATTCTGTAGGTGAATTCATGACATTCAACAACGCTTCATGAAATTGATACTAAAACTTTGTGTTGTACCAGTAGACTATGTTGTAAATCTCTTCTGTATATATTTGATCTAGACTGTGACTATAAATTAAGTATTAAGTTTTTTGATTTGTTCCACATTCTAGCTGTAAGCAATGTATGAATACCATGGAATGTTAATAAATACAATACAATACAACATAAATGGTATTCCATAATACCCTCATTCCTCTATTCACCTTGAAAAGAAATTTGGTAGGTTAAGAAGAAACTGCTTACTGGAAGGAATGGTGAACAGAATACAAGTTCGAGGCAGAATAAGATTTCAGATGATAGACAACATTAAGATATTATGAATCGCATGCGAAGACTGAGAGGAAGGCGGAAAATAGGGCATATTGGAGGATGCTGGGCTTGCAGTGAAAGACTACTATACTATGAATGAATCTTTGATATACCGATTTTAGTTTGAATTTTATTTAAACGGCGGGCGTTTTAAGGGGAGAGGATGGTATTTTTTTTTTAACTTTTTTCCTATTTGGTGTAAAATATTAATATTTTGTATGTAGAGAGCTCATACCTGTAGCAACTCAACCAAACATAAATATTTTGAAAAAAAAAATGTACCCAATGCAGGATTGTACTAAAACCGATATATCTAAACCGTTTTTAAAGATACATTCAAACAGTTTTTTGCAATATATTTGCAAAAGCATGTACTACAAACTGTCTGTAACAGAATTTTGATATTAGTCCCTACGTTTGTAAAATAAACAATTAAAATTTAACAATTTTCTGATTTCCTTTCTTGCAAAGAAACGGACATATTTTTAAAATTAAATCAATTAACAAAATTCTGTTACAGAGAAAAGTTTCCTAATAGTCTAAAGAATGTGTGTTCTAAATTTCATGCATGCATCTTTCATAGTTCAGAAATTATATCCATTTTTGTCTGGCAATGTAGCGAAAAAGTTTAGAAATGACGTCTCAACATCCGATAAGGGCACAAATACCCACAAAATTTTATTCAATGCATTACACACATATAAAAGAGTATTTTAAAGAAAAAAAAACCTTTTTTTGAAAATTTAATTTACCGGAAACATCGATAAAAGTGGGCGAGTGATTTAAAAATCCATAACGCAGGAAGTTTAAAAATGGCGACTCAACATCCGATAAGGGCACAATTACTCACAAAATGTTATGCTATGCATTCCACACATATCAAAGAGTATTTTAAAGAATTTTTTTTTAAATCTAATTTAATTTACCGGAAACCTCAATAAAAGTGGGCGAGTGATTTAAAAATCCATAGCGCAGGAAGTTTAAAAATGGCGACTCAACATCCGATAAGGGCACAAATACCCACAAGATGTTATGCAATGCATTCCACACATATCAAAGAGTATTTTAAAGAATTTTTTTTTAATTTAATTTAATTTACCGGAAACATCAATAAAAGTGGGCGTGTGATTTAAAAATCCATAGCGCAGGAAGTTTAAAAATGGCGACTCGACATCCGATAAGAGCACAAATACCCACTAAATGTTATGCAATGCATTCCAAACACATCACAGAGTATTTTAAATATTTTTTTTTATTTACTCATTTTTCACCAAAAAATACCATCCTCTCACCTTAATATCCCTAATAGTGTTTTCTACAATGTACAAACATTTAATTGGCTGTTTTCATTACCATACACAACAGTCTTTAATGGTTGCCCTGCCGGTGCAATTTAACACTTCATTACCGATTTTACAGTCACACTGACACATCTACTACCCTCCTTCCTGCTGCTGATTGTTCCCAGCATCTGGACTCTAGATGTACATTTGGAGAAGAACACATATTGCAATACAAGAAATGGAAGGGGGCAGCTGGCAACTTGGTATCGATCCCTGTGCCACTGGACCGAACCAGTAGGTAGCACGCCCGGCCTCCCTTCGGCCCGGTCAGCTGGAAGCAGATTGAAGAAGGCTCTAGTATATCGTTTATATGGCTTCTTCTACAGCGGAGAGAGGACAGATTTTTATAGTCCAAGTAACTGCTGTCACGGAGTTTCTCGTGAAGCCGCTAGCAAAAATGTCTTCTTTCTTTCCTTTCTCTGAACATTTCATTCCTTTTTATACAAGAGCGTGTTTATCGACCTAGCAGCAGAAGAAAGAAACCTTTGAAATTTCACAGAACTGTTACATATTCGAGACGACTTCTGTAAGAATAGTTGCATATCATTTATTCAGCAGGGAGTTAATCTTTTAGCGAAAATACTTTTTTATAGTATCCAAACGTTCTAATTTTATACCGTCCTACAGTGGTCGATTTCAACAAGATGGCTCGACAAACCTCTTCTCTTTTAAATATTAATGGAGAAGAGACTACATGTAAAAGGAAAGAAAGATACTGACAGTGAAACATTATGTCGGATAATATGACGCACATATATCTTGTTTAGTCAATTGTCCGAAGACAGGTCTATTTTTAGGCATAGGCCTCCTAATTCTTCGACATATAGAGTGAATCCTAAGTAATACCATTAATTTCAGTGGGGTTACTTTTTTTTAGATATTTCAAACAAAAATCGAAATACATGTACAATAAAATTTCGATCGTTTTTGGTTTCTTTCCGAGATAAAAAATGATTGAAATGATTAGTTTTTTTCCTTTAAATGTGCAGAAATTTAATCCGAACAAATGCAAGATTGTAAAATTCCTTTTCAGAACAAAAATTTGCATTTGTTAGTATCGAATTTCTGAATATTTAAAGAACAAAACTAAAATTAACTCAATAAGTCATTATACAAATCTGGCTTTCAGGTAGTAGGTCCCTGTAAAGCAGGTTTGAATAATTTCAAGGAAAAATTGTTCCGGAGCCGGGTATTGATCCCTAACCTGAAAGCCAGATTTGTATAATACATTGGTTACTGGAGGTACGTTAACAGAAAGCCACAATTTAAGTCACACAGTATTGTGTGCACTCATAGTTGAGTTCTGGCGTCTTGTCAGCTCGTTTGAGTTGTGTGGATATAAAAAGGAAAAATTGTGCCGGTGTCGTGTATAGTTAGTTCCTGGGGTAGCTCAGTCGGTAGAGCGAAGGGTCCCAGGATCGATACCCTGCTCCGGAACAATTTTTCCTTTAAATTATTCAATAAGTCATTATTTGTCATTATCATAATACACTGCTCTCTTAAATTGACTGAGCATATTGGGAATTTAATCAATGGCTTTCCCAAAAAATGCTACGAAATTTGTCTGACAAGGAGAAATTCATTGCTTTGACTGAACAATTCACGATTCATAAGACCTAACCTAAAAATGTATTTTGATTGATAACGTGAAATTATTAGTGAGTACGAATTCCGAAAATAGAAATGAATACCTTACTCAAAAGACAGTACAGCTCACTTGACGATATGTGTCAGAGGAAGAACAATTGTTTGTATGCATCTGAAGTCTGACTAGTGTAATATGTAGCTAATCGGCTATGTATACAGTGGAGGATGAAAGAAATTGGTCAGCCTACCCCATTATCTCCTGATCTAGTTGTCTCATAAGTGGTGCCTTGTTGGTACCACTTGTGAAGTTGACCTTTCTCCGGACAATTGACTAAACAACAGATGAGATGAGGAGAAGAGGAAGGCCTCCTAAAAGATAGGCGGAGAATGAGTGTATCTTTAGGGGAAGAAGCTTAATAGGGGAGATAAAGATGAGGAACTCGTAATAAGAGGAAAATTTCAGTAAGAAACCTCTTCGGACAGGAGGGGCTCGCGACAGGAACAGTTTGGCTGTGGCGCATGCGCGGACCTCTCATACAGGACCAGCGTGATCCTTACCTGGATTTATTTTCGCGTGCACATTCCAGATCAAATCAAGAAGTTCCCTTCGTGCTCCGGTTACACATCTAGCATATACCAAGATTAGGTTTGGCTAGTTTAGGTTTTTATTAACCAAGTCCGCTCTTTCCGCGCATGTGCAGACAGCCAAGATGATCCTAACGCGAGACGCACGTCTTCCGACGACAACTGTAGGTTATAATGGCAGGCAGAGGTCTGCATAGGACGTTTTCGCTCGAGCGCCAAGTAGTTCATAGCATAATCCGATAGGTAGCGCACATGCATGTTGGGTAAAATTGTCGCGAGCGATAAATCCTCGAACAGTATAAGCCGAGCGTCAGACATTCGTTCTTGTTACAGTGATGAACTGTATAGTAACATCATAGATGTTTATCATTTCAAAACTTCGCAGTGTTTAACTAACCTCTCCATAGTACAACTACAAAACTTGCTTTAAAATGTAATATAAATGTTGTAGGTAAATATGTCCCCCCCCCCACACAGGAGTGATTTTGTTTTTGCCACATCTGATAGATGTTATTGGATGTAAACGTAATTATTATAAACGGAGAACACAATCACGATAATGCAAGAAATGTATCAAGTTTTCTAGTAGTAATAATAATCTCTAATAATTAGTGTATCAATCTTTGCGTCTGTAACAGTTGTGCAGCATGATTATTCGTTTTATTATATTTTCTGTGACGTTATCTCTGTATTAATATTGTTATTAATCTACTGCTATATCAATAATATTTTGTAAAACGTTTCTACATTGTCGCAGTATATAGGCGGAACATATGTATGGACCTATCATATTGTATAATATGTGGTAAATCAAATATTGAATAATTATTAATTAGCAATAATAACTGTATATCGAAGTTTTTCATACTATTTTATTTATAACTTCATGTTACTGTTTTGGTACGTTCCATTAGACGTTTATCATAAACGCAGAAAATAAAGCCTTATTTTTACCGTGTGAGCAAAACATATGTGTATCTTATCTGTCGCCTTCCATGCAAGATAAGACATGTCGGTGAGATGACCTTGTACTGTGCTTCTATTTATTACGAGCGTATCACGACCGATCGTATCTCACTCGAGCGTGCGACATTCAACCGAGTTCAAGCGAGAGATTTAACTCCAATGCAACACTCTGATGGCAGGCGCTGAAAATTGTGAACTACGAACGTGGGATTAGTTATTTGCTCGAATGGGTAATAAATTTGAACCGGAATTGCATTGGCGAAAATGCCAATAAAACTGAGAAGAAAAAACTATTTACTTTTGCTTATGTAGAGTAGATAAAATTATATTTATTAACTTACTGCATAACGTACTGGTTCTTTTCTCGCAGAGTCCCACAATTAACCCGTTCTGACCGAACTACTCAGACAAAGAGAAACGTTTTTATTGCAACTCTGAAATAAAAAACTAGGTTGATTGCACAAGTCGGAACGAGGTATAATTCCTGTTTAAAGTTTGCTCCATTTAATAACAGGAATCGTATATAGAGTGCAGCAGTATAACGGACAGTTAGCGAGTTACTAGTAACGTTCAATCTATGACCACTGTAGAGGCCTACAACCCGATTAAAAAAGCTGGATAGGTGGGGGGGGGGGAGGGCGGAATGGAAGGAAGAGGATATCGAAACGTGGGTGGAAGCAAGTAGGAAAAGGAATTGAATCGAGCGGGGAGCGAATAAACAGCCTATTCACGTCACAGCGAAGAGAGATGGGAAGGCCCCCAGCTCTCGGGGCCTCATAGCTTTTATCGGTTTCCGATTTGCAGGAGAAGCATGAGTTCTACAGCATACACACATGGATAGATTGCTGCTCCAACCATCCGGCAAGCACGGTTACGGTCATTTTCTAATGAACTGGAACATATATTGTAATTCAGATCTGTAGGAAAGGCGGATCGAAATTAATCATATCTGCTGAAATCAAAACCCCGTTTAGAGAAAAGAATTATCTTCAATTTTACTGAAATTTCAAAATCATAATAATAATGTTTTATTTTCGCTGGCAGAGTTAAGGCCTTCCTTAAGGAGATTCAAGAATAACTTAAAAAGTTGTGTATAAAGTGCAAATTAAAATTAAGGTGACATTCAACATTTAATTTTTTAAGGTGACATGTATTTATCTAGCCTGACGAGTTTACTTCCTTGGTTTGAATTGTAAATTATTTAAAAATAGCGTGTAAGAGGGCCTTAGACTAGAAATGTTTAGTTTAATTGTAGTTATGTTTATAAGTATGCATAAGGACGTAATTATTTGACTTATTTGAACTGTTGTATCAGTGAAGCGAGGTGAGTCAGTGAAGTTATGGTTTTACAGTGCAGTGAACAGTTCCGATAAGTGATAATTTATAGCGTCAATGAAATGTGTTCTATAGTGTCAGTGAAATGTGTTACAGAGTGTCTGTGAAATGTGTGCTAAAGTGTCAGTGAAATGCGTCATAGTGCCACTACAGGGAATGAGATGAGAGTAAAGTGAAAGACTATTGAAACTTATGTAGGGCCTATACATAATTATGTAGGTTGTATTGTAGAATTTAGGTATTTTATTTATGTTTTATTATTATTGTGTTAAATTGTATTGTGTATTCTTATTGTATTGTGTATAAAATTGTATATGTGTTGTAAAATTGTATTGTGTATTGTAAATTTTGTTGTGTATTGCTTATCATTTTATTGTGTATTGCTTATATTGTATATACCACTGCCACCGGGTGCTTGCCCACTTGCAGTGTAAATAAATACATACATACATAAGGCCTTCTCTTCCACTCAACCAGCCTTAATCAATACAATACATATTTAAATTACGAATATTTACACTACACTTAAAAGGTTCTCCAGCAATATTCTTCAGTTAAGTTAACGATTAGTAGACTACATATTTATTTAAATTTAGATAAACCTATAAGGTAAAGTAGTAAATTTATGAGCTAATTTAATTCAATCAATTATAATTAATTTGAGGTTTGAAAATGAATTTAATATAAGCTTACTAGAACTATGTTACAGGGAGAAAGAAAGAAAAAAAATATATATATAAATCTAAAATATATTTATATAATGAGAATATTAATGTAATTGCCATTAGAGGTTTTGTAAATCTATTTAGAGAAATTAATGATAATAATAGGAATGGACAGATGTTAGTTTCATTATAATATGTAATAAATATTAATCAGCAATTAATTTGTTAAGTAAGAATTTATGTAATTTTGACCTAAATGAAGTTATTGTCCAACAACCCCTTGCATCACTCGATAGCGAGTTCCAATTTCTAGCAACTGAAAATGTATAAGATGAAGAATATAAAGATGTCTTGTGGTAGGGTATAATGAGTAAATTGTTATGATGAGATCTTGTACTTAGCTGATGATATGCGGATATCATCTCACTGCGATACATAGGAAACGGACTTTTACACAACCTCTGATCACATATATAACAGATTGGCAGGTCACATGAAAAAAGGGTTACATGTAGAAGAGAACAACCACCAGGATCGACACCGTCCATTGAAAAAGACCGCTAGATGGAAGTACAGTTGCTTCAAGCAATTCAAATAAGAGTTACGACGTGACTTCTTATGCAGTAGCTAGATGGCAGCATAGTGAAATTGATAAAAGTAGTTGCCGTCAAAGCCTATAAGGCTGCGCAATCTGCTATACGTGATCTGGGATTCTAGGCATTTAATATCCAGTGGGCAGTGAAATTTTCACGGCTTCCTAAAATCATCGGATATAGAAGTCATCGGGGGCGCTAGAGGGACCATAACAAAACAATTTGTGCCATTCTGTCATAAATTTGGAGTCCCAACAACAACAATTAAGGAAATTTCAATGATAGCTTTGAAGGGTTCTCTTCAGATTTTACGGCGACATTTGTATTTCAATTCAAATTACAGTTGAATTTTCTCAGTCTATTTTTTTATCTGTATTTTTATAAATTTTCATTATGTGAAATATCTACAGCAAATTTTAGTTTCTTATAAACAAATTTCTTGTAAGACATTTTAATGTCATTTTAAATATTACTGTTTAATATTGTTTGTCTTTGGCAATCTCGCCAAGTTGAGGAAGATTCAAAATTTAATTTTTTTCACAGTTTCATAAATTTTACTATAAGAAGAATTATAAGCCTTAAGATGCAGTGCAAGCCTTCGGGTCTCTCTTCCGTACAAGGGGGGAAAATACAGTTATTTTTCAAAAGTGTTTTTAAGATTAAAGACAGAAAAAAAACTAAAGTAATTAATGTAGACTGATTATAGGCCTACTCCAAAATTTTACTAGTATGATGAGTAGATGCCATTGAAATATACTGTTTGATTAATAGTTATATGATTCCATGAAAAACTGAGATGTAAGTCCTGCCCCCTCCCCTAATATCGCAGGTGCCCCCCTTAAAAGAAGTTCCTAGCTACAGGCCTGTCGCCACTGTCGATTGGTGACGACTGCTAGATGGAAGCACAGTTGCTCCATGCAATTCAAATGAGAGTTATAACGCAGTCGCTAGATGGCAGCATAGTGAAAATGATAAAGTTGTTGCCTTCAAAGCCCATAAGGCTGATCAATCAGGTTGTATGTGAACTCTTCATAATGTCATATCTAGGCACCGTATTCTAACCAGGGTGTAAGGAGATAAGGTTACTTGTTCATAGACTATGTTGGTACTATGAGGGAACACTTGCATCTTGTTTGTGCTGCAATTGACATTCTATTAATGATTTAAAACTTGACCTCGAAGACTGCTGAAAATGCATTCTAGTGATATTGATACTACGATGACCTTGTAAGGCCATAAGGCCTTCCCTTCCACTCAATCAGTATAAAAATGCATATCAAATATAAATAAAATCAATACAGAAAACAATTAAATAATAATAATAATAATAATAATAATAATAATAATAATAATAATAATAATAACAACAACAATAATAATAATAATAATAATAATAATAATAATAATAATAATAATAATAATAATAAAGCTAAAGGTATCCCCGTAACATGCCATGAAGGCACTTGGGGGCCATGGAGGTAGAGTCCCATGCTTTCCATGACCTCGGCACTAGAATGAGGTGGTGTGGTCGGCACCACGATCTGACCGCCTTTTACCCCCGGGAAAGACCCGATACTCAATTTTATAGGAGGCTGAGTGAACCTCGGGGCCGTTCTGAAAGTTTGGCAACGAGAAAAAATCCTGTCACCACCTGGGATATAATAATAATAATAATAATAATAATAATAATAATAATAATAATAATAATAATAATAATAATAATATAGTTGTAATTTAACGACGCTGTATCAACTACTAGCTTATTTATCGCGATGGAATTGGTGATAGTGAGATAGTTTTTGGCGAAATGAGGTCGAGGGTTCGCACTAGATTACCTGACATTCTTCTTACAGTTGGGGAAAACCTCGGAAAAATCCAATTACGTAATGAGCCCGAGCGGAGATAGAACCCGCGCCCGAGTGAATAATAATAATAATAATAATAATAATAATAATAATAATAATAATAATAATAATAATAATAATAATATAGCTGTCATTTAACGATGCTGTATCAACTACTAGCTTATTTATCGTGATGGAATTGGTGATAGTGAGATAGTATTTGGCGAAATGAGGTCGAGGGTTCGCAATAGATTACCTGACATTCTTCTTACAGTTGGGGAAAACCTCGGAAAAACCCAATTACGTAATGAGCCCTAGCGGAGATAGAACCCGCGCCCGAGTGAATAATAATAATAATAATAATAATAATAATAATAATAATAATAATAATAATAATAAATTTTACTTGGTTATTTAACGACGCTGTATCAACTACTAGATTATTTACCGTCGATAGAATTGGTGATAACGAGATGGTATTTGGCAAGATGAGGCCGAAGATTCGCCATAGGTTACCTGACATTTGTCTTAGTTGGGGAAAACGTTTGAAAAAACCCCAACCAGGTAATCAGCCCAAGCGGGGATCGAACCCACGCCCGAGTGAATAATAATAAGAGCAAGAACAAACTAGATGTGTTTCGTTACAGAACACTTAATTATAAACAATTACAATTTAGTGTTAAATAAGACAATGTGGATCGAAGATCGTCTGAAGGCAGCACTGTTCATAATGACGTATGTATCGTGTACATTTTGATCATACTCTTTTTTGAAGTCAATAGATAAAATGAAAGCAGTAAATTAAATTATTTCCTTTTACTCATAATTATATTTTGTTATAAGATATGAACGCCGTTTTCGAAATTTAAATTGATCGCCTGTTAAAATATTTTCTTCAAGTTCAATAAGTAAACTATACTTAAAATATTTTGATATATTTTTACTAGACTTCATAACAGTGCTACTCTCCTGTACTAATTAATAAATTTTCCTTTCAATCCTTGCTTGTGGATATTTAAGACAACGCAATGACAGCATTACATTCCCTTGGTATTTCGTCTTCCTTTCCCCCCCCCCCCAGATTCCTTTAGTAGGCCTATTATATTTTTTTCCTGTTGTAGGGGACAACCGCCTTTAAAAAATAATTTTCATTCTCTCTCTAGCACATGACTTAGAATAACAATGATCAATCTGTTACATATAATAACTAGACATCGGATTTTTAGGCACTAAAAATTGCAGTTTTAGGCGCCTAAAATAAGCTCAAAATTTGTAAAATTAGGCTCTATTTTAATGAAAATAGGCATTTTAGGCACATCAAGGTATCATACTTATTTCTTTCACTGAAATTTTTAGTTATACACTAAAATACGCACAAAAAGTATGTTTAAACATTAAAAAAGAATACTATATTATATTTATAAACAGAGCTGCACAAATTTAATATATTGAAACTAATGAAATAATGATTATTGATATCAAGATTACTCATTTTAAGTTATTGAAATTCAGTTCCATGCTCAGACTTTATTATAATTATCTGCACAGTACACCACCAGAATTTTTTCTAAATTCTCCAAAGTTAACCTTTCCCTTTTGTCACTGAGAATCATTTTGAAAGCAGAAAAACTTCTTTCAACCGAAACTGATGTGAGAGGCAAATTTTAAATTAGGTACAATAGAAACATCAATACTTACTGGAACATTTATACTTTCCCCCGATATCACTCTTGATACTTTTTCCAACAATGAAAATCCTACATTCTTATTTAATACGTTGTCCCACTTATTTTTAACTTTTTTCCCAGTTTCGCCCAAAGCAGATTGTATGTTCACTTGAGCTTCCTTTACTATTGCTATTTGGCTACAAAGAGATTGTTTTTCACGTTCTAATTGTTCAATGCTTGCAGGTATGAAAGAAAAGTTTGATGTTATGTAGGCAATATCGTTTTTCACTCGTGAGTCATTCAGACAATCTTTCACTGCTTTCACACACGCTGCACTATCAGTTTCAGGTAATTTATCAATAACTGTGACCACTTCTTTAAAATACTTAGAATAATACACCACTGACTGAATCCAGGTTCCCCATCGTGTAACAACCGGCTGAGGTGGGAGTGGGATATCTGGAAAGTTCTCTCTGAATATTGAAATCCTGGATGGGGCTTTACAAAAACATTTTTTTGTGTTAGAAATAAACGAATTGACAAGAGGAAATTCATTCCGGATTGTTTCAGAAACCCTGTGAAGGCCATGTGCTAGACAGGTTAAATGCGTGAGGTTAGGATAAAATGTTTTAAGAAGTGGAGCTGCAGCAACCATGTATGAGGCAGCATCAGTACAAAACAACAGAACTTTAGAATCGTCTATATTACCTGAGTATAAAGACTGTAGGCCTTTATTTACAAAATAAGCAATGGCTTGGCTATTCACTTTCGAAAGTTCCTTAACACATACGAGGTGTGGAATCGAAGGTCCTTCAGGACTAAGTTTTCCTACTACCATATTTGCTATATACCTATTCATAGGATCTGAGGTTTCATCCACAGAGACCCATATGTAAGAATCACCTATATCCTCCCGAATGGAAGCGAAAGTTTCATTGTATATTCTGTCTAAGTAATTTTTTCTTAGGGTTGACTCAGATGGGATATTTTGTTTGCAGTATTTTTGTAAAAACTGTCTTAAAACCGGATTTTCAATTGCATTCCAGGGAATGTTAGCAGCAACAAACGCTCTGGTTAAATCAGAATAGAAATTGCTGCTGAGATTGGATGAAGTAGGCTGTGTTAGTAAAGTTTGTTGCAGTTGATTTTTCTGCTGAACTTTAGCCTTATGAGCCGCTCCTTGCACATGCTGCTTTAGGTGGCACTTCTTTTCTTGCGAAATCTAAAAATGTAAAGTAAACTGAATTAAAATAAAATCCTAATTGTTGTATTGCCGTATTTCTATCACAAAGTTAGTGGGTTCGAACAATCAAAATTTTAATGACCTGCAAATACTTTAACTATCGGAATTTAAAAGGTTAAAGTGTAGTGGTCTTAAAAAGAATTATACCTCAGGAGAGCTCAGTCAATGTATAAATATTATAGGCCTACTCATTAAAATTAATAGAATTTATATATTTCAACTATTGTTACATACCTGTTTGCTACAAATCTTGCAGAATATTATTTTTCCATCATAAGTGAATTCTGAATATTCTGTTAGCCATTGCCGGATCAATGTAGATTTTGCACTTATATTTTTCGGCATTATCGCGTTAAACTTTACAGGAAAACGTCCTACCGCTCAAAACTTCTCAACATAAATAAGGTGAGGGAAAGAGCAACTGTTAACGAGCATTCAAATGAACCGTTGTTATTGAGATTCAATTGGACAAAAATACAAAGTTCCACTTATTGTTGCATTTCCTGGTAGTGTTAACACTAGGAGGGCCATTCTTTTAAATATTTTGTAACGGTTTACCCTACTAATTCGCAGTTTTACGACTTTTCATAAATATTTCAAAAACACTATTTCTCCAAAAATTGTGATTTTATGACACTGAAGGGCAGTACAGCTAATCGGTTTCAGACCGAAAACAGTCATTTTTATAGTATAGTATATCTCTGAATCGGTAGCAGCACATGTTGTGAATGTTGCCTGCTTCAAAACTAAGGTTGGTTCTTTGTCGGCATTTATGCCTCCAAACATGTTAAATTCGGTGAAATCTATTGCGAGTGTCGTGAGATTCAAAACATTTTGTTTCCTTTATCAATGGTTTCATGGCCGGTGTGAAGCAAACTTTCCACTTTTTAAATGCCTTAAATTTCGCAGTGAATGCATGTATAAATTATAAAAAGTAAGAGTAAAATGCGAAACTTTACAGTGAGTTAGGCATTTTTAGGCGAATATTAACAAATTAGGCTCTAATAACCGTTTTAGGGCATTTTAGGGCACTATAAAACTCTTTGAATACCTTTCAATTTCCATGAAACACAAATATTAATAATTATTTTTACTTTTCTCCTAAAGAAACAAAATAGGCATTTGCCCTAGAATCCGATGTCTGATAATAACATAAAAACTCCTAGGGTTAAGTAGGCCCTGCCATTTCAGAAACTTTAACATGCTTACCTAACGTGTAAAAATATCGTCATTTTGTACGGCCCAACGCAATTTCTAAAATTTATCCCACACACTGCCATTCAACGCATAATACAACTTCGTATAAATAACTTAGAAAGCATGCTGGAATATTCAGATTGTCAATTTCTATAAATGAATACAATATAATATTTTATTTTATTACTCAGTCAATGACAAATCAATGTAAAATAATGACTTATTTTATAGTCATTAAGTTTATATACATGAATTACAAGATTGCGAACGTTTTCGCCTATTCAGGCATCCTCAGGCAGAGTTATATAATATCTCAATGTCACATACGTAGCTATTGGTGGTGAGTACTATTTAAAATTAATGATGTACAGGACATCTCCATTATTAAAATGTAATATTACAGGTAGTAAACTTAAATAATGTTAAAAAATGTTAAAAACCAAGCAATAATTAAACTTCATAATATGTGGAACTCTTGTTCAGTCCAATGAGTGGAGAATACATCTGAAATATATAAAAATACTAATAGAAATGGAAATTTTTAAATGTAAATTGCAATCGGATTTGATATTTAAAGTACTCACGTCGTTTAAAATGTGACAACTGTGTAGTTAGCAACTGTATGGATCACTATAAATATCCTGTCCTTTAATGTAAATTATCTGTAATGTAATAATAATTAATATCAATTTTAGAAGAATTTGAAAAATTAATTGGAGGACTAAATTATGGACGTACTTACGTAGACGTGAGACGACCTGCTGCTATTAGGACTGTAACTTGTATGACGTGGGGGGAAGTATTAATTTATATTAAAGCACAGGATATTTATAATGATCCATACAGTTGCTAACTACGCAGTTGTCACATTTTAAACGACGTGAGTACTTTAAATATCAAATCCGATTACAATTTACATTTAAAAATTTCCATTTCTATTAGTATTTTTATATATTTCAGATGTATTCTCCACTCATTGGACTGAACAAGAGTTCCACATATTATGAAGTTTAATTACTGCATGGTTTTTAACATTATTTAAGTTTACTACCTGTAATATTACATTTTAATAATGGAGATGTTCTGTACATCATTAATTTTAAATAGTACAGTACATCAGTTATTCATAGATTTCAAAAAGGCATATGACTCGGTTAAGAGGGAAGTATTATATGATATTCTTATTGAATTTGGTATTCCCAAGAAACTAGTTCGATTAATTAAAATGTGTCTCAGTGAAACATACAGCAGAGTCCGTATAGGTCAGTTTCTATCTGATGCTTTTCCAATTCACTGCGGGCTAAAGCAGGGAGATGCACTATCACCTTTACTTTTTAACTCCGCGCTAGAATATGCCATTAGGAAAGTTCAGGATAACAGGCAGGGTTTGGAATTGAACGGGTTACATCAGCTTCTTGTCTATGCGGATGACGCGAATATATTAGGGGAAAATACACAAACGATTAGGGAAAACACGGAAATTTTATTTGAAGCAAGTAGAGCGATCGGTTTGGAAGTAAATCCCGAAAAGACAAAGTATATGATTATGTCTCGTGACCAGAATATTGTACGAAATGGAAATATAAAAATTGGAGATTTATCCTTCGAAGAGGTGGAAAAATTCAAATATCTTGGAGCAACAGTAACAAATAGAAATGACACTCGGGAGGAAATTAAACGCAGAATAAATATGGGAAATGCGTGTTATTATTCGGTTGAGAAGCTATTATCATCCAGTCTGCTGTCGAAAAATCTGAAAGTTAGAATTTATAAAACAGTTATATTACCGGTTCTTCTGTATGGTTGTGAAACTTGGACTCTCACTCTGAGAGAGGAACATAGGTTCAGGGTGTTTGAGAATAAGGTGCTTAGGAAAATATTTGGGGCTAAGCGGGATGAAGTTACAGGAGAATGGAGAAAGTTACACAACACAGAACTGCACGCATTGTATTCTTCACCTGACATAATTAGGAACATTAAATCCAGACGTTTGAGATGGGCAGGGCATGTAGCACGTATGGGCGAATCCAGAAATGCATATAGAGTGTTAGTTGGGAGACCGGAGGGAAAAAGACCTTTAGGGAGGCCGAGACGTAGATGGGAGGATAATATTAAAATGGATTTGAGGGAGGTGGGGTATGATGATAGAGACTGGATTAATCTTGCTAAGGATAGGGACCGCTGGCGGGCTTATGTGAGGGCGGCAATGAACATTCGGGTTCCTTAAAAGCCATTTGTAAGTAAGTAAGTAAGTAAGTACTCACCACCAATAGCTACGTATGTGACATTGAGATATTGTATAACTCTGCCTGAGGATGCCTGAATAGGCGAAAACGTTCGCAATCTTGTAATTCATGTATATAAACTTAATGACTATAAAATAATTCATTATTTTACATGATTTGTCATTGACTGAGTAATAAAATAAAATATTATATTGTATTCATTCGTATAAATAGTTCCAATATTACATCTATATTTAACTCACATATATACTGTAAGAGGATAACTCTACGTTTCAATTAGTGCGTAATTCACAGTGAATTTGCTCAGAGCCAATTTTCCTCGAGTTTTATTTTGCTAAAGCAACTGAAGATATTACAAAGTTCAAACGGAGTCCCACTCTGTGAAAGCTCTTTTGATTGGTGCCAATAGCAGAAAACAAGATGCCTGTTAACGTGAATTCTAGCATTCTGAATGTAAAGATCAAAGGGAGTTTATAAAAAAAAATAAATGTTCATCACAAAATGATGAAATAAACATATTCTCTGTATCTCTGCAACGTTATTTGTTTAACTTGTACAAAATACATCCACTTCTGCAGTCACTATGCTTCTCTATAGATCCACGATTAATTATTAATCTTCTGGAAGTGTTGAGGAAGTTGATAAACTGTATTCTAGACGGGGACAGGTAATATAAACAACATATGAATAACATAAAGAGGAATAAGAAATAGATGAGGGAGGGATAAACTCCGAATTCTTGTTATTGTGCACGCGTGAATTAGGCCTGCTAGTTCGTACATGATTTCCCTTGAGAATTACAAGTATAGCTCGATTGACCAAGAAGGACTTGTAATGACGTCGACTGTAGATACAAGTCTGTCACTTTAAACCGGCAGAGATCGCGCCGGGTCTCTGAGAGCCAGAGCAAATAGTTTACATGTGAAGAGTCCACTGCAAGAATGATGGATGTCACTTTCTTGTGGAAAATGAACCAAGACTGTCTGTGCATAGCTTAAGATATATACAGGGACATCATTTTATTTTTACTTCAATTTTTATTGTACCTGAGTTTTTGAATGTACTTCACTCCCACCCCTTCTACTAATGAAGTTCCAACTGTCCTCCTCACAGAACCAAGGCTGCATATACTGGGTGTTCAGTTCAAAATGTGTCATTGCTCGCTGTATGCCGTCATGTGGCTAGCCGATGAGCCTAGAGAATTCAATCTTCCTACACTTCCGCAGAGGTGTATAACCTAAGAGGCAGAGAAGTTGCCTAGCAAGTACGGCGTTCATTCTGAAGAGTACGTGCCGATACGTACGGTAACGCCGGTAGTGGCAGGAATGTGAACTGTTTGGAAATACGTACTGTCGGGATATGGGGAGAGGGTTAAGACGATTACTTACGTATTTGTTGACATTAACTTCGACGGTCAACATGGACACGGAGCATTTGATTTGTGTTGTGGAATGTTACCGTACGCAACCGATGATAACAAATACCCTGCGTACGACTTGCCGGCGCAAAACACAGTTCGAAAGACGTTATGGTAGCACACAGACCGTACAGACCGCCATCTGTTGCTACGACGTTCAAGTTATACCGTACATGTTCTCAAATTCAGATTGAAGAACGCCTTGAATAATAGGCAACTTCTCTGACATATAAGCTGAAACTCCCTTCAAATCGGTGACCCAACAACAGTGACGTCATGACACTTTGAAATGAACACCCAGTAGTAAACAGCACTGAGTTAGTGAGTATAGTACGTTCCAGAAATATGTTCGCCTTTTCCAGTGACGAAAGAGCTTTCAATATTGAATCATACTTTCGCACAGGTACTGTCCGTTTGCCTACGTCACATCTCGATTTCCCCCACCTGCTTCTGCTCGCCCCTCTGTAACAGCTGGGCTGTCTTAGCTCTTTTCTGAAAACATTAATTTTCTGTTAGGAATTGGACGTTTACGCAATATTATACAACTGTTTAAAATTACTTAAATAAAAGGGCCTCGTTAAATAATTAACTGTCACGTGATTTCCCCCCTTTCTACGATCTTGCGACATAACCACTTGGACGGACAGTAGATAGCATATCTGAGTAATTTTATCTGTGCGGGTCGGGCAGAAGTGAAGATTGAATTTACAGTACGTAAGGTACTCTTTTATAGAGTAGGTACAGAATTATTTGAACATGAGTTACTAGTACGAAGGAAGAAACTGGCAATTGAAATTTGATGAAATAGTCTATACTAGTGCGATAATATGCCTGTATCGAAATGAACGGCTACCAAAAATGTGTTTAAATGTCCATATTATGATTATTTTTCAATTTAACTTCATTCTCTATATTTTACGCTAATGTGATGTAGACAGTATAATATACACTGCATAATGAATACGTTCGCATGGATAACTCAGTTCATGAGTAAAAACACTTATTCTTAATACTGTACTGTATTTTCTTTAAACAAAAACGTAATGAAAATAATCGAACCCAAAATCGCGATATTTCCTAGTTTACGTGAATGGATGAACTACTTTTCTTCCCTCCTATACCTAGTAAAGTCATTTGTTTGTGTGTTTAAGCCATATCATCGACCTCCATTCATGGAAGGGGGTAGCAAACTGTGTTTCCGGTTCTCTAAAGGTATAGCCAGGTTGATATTAAAAATGTTAGTAAAAATAAAATGATGACCCTGTAGAATGTACATAGACAGTTATATGGCATTAACATTGATAGTCATTGTCCAGTAATGATAGGAAAATCACAGTTAAGCTTTGAGCGCTAAGCATTTCAAACTTTCAATTGCTTCTCCTGCAAAATGTATTCCAAATGACATCCATCATTCTTGCAGTGGGCGCTTCATGTTCTACGTTACTGTGTAGATAGGCTTACATAGTTAAACTCTCATTTATCCCCCACCCCCCAAAAAAAGATGACTGTATAATAACTTTAAGATCTTTTTTTTCTAATATCTAGATTGAGTCTGACAGATCCGGAGCGAGTATTACACTCGTCCTATTACTTCAACAGCTTCCAGCAAGTATTTCCTGAGTAATAAGCACTAATACATGAAGCACCCTAAATACAATAATAATTCATGTACCTAGTGTAAGTTCATGTGTCGCAAAATATAAAAGAATGGTTATTAATTTTGTTACTTGAAAAAGAGGCTAATTTCATAGAACAGAAGAACCACCAAGTCCAGTAAAAGAGAAGGGGAAACTCAGGAAAATAAAAATGCCTGACTCTTGTTGACAAGGATATCGTGAAAATGGGAATTAAGAGTGGCGGAGATTGGAATGGAGGAAACTCATTGTGGAGGAAAAAACCCTACAAGCGCTCTCGCCCTCCAGTACAGTCCTTAGCAAAAGTTTAGAGCTCTCAATGGAAAGTTCTTTTGCTAATGTGATGCAGTTTTCTACTTAATGTCCCTTTACAAATACTCGGGGTATTTAGAGACGATAACAACAGTATGGTAATCTTACACTGGAGGAATTATCGACTAAGAACAGCATAGGAAAATATTCCCAGAATACCAGGTCAAAAGGTGCTTCGCTCTTCACACCACACTGTACTATATTTATGGTGGAAAAGAGACTTTATAACAGGTTTCATTCTATAGGCGTCATTGAGGCATTATAATCATTAAAATTATGTTAAAGGCTGATAAAAAAAATGCGTAGCACGATTTCAAAACGAAGTTCTGTATCATTTTTTTTTCCAAATGTATATACTACAAAATATAAGTTACAGGTCTGAGAAAAAAAAAATTACTGCATTTTCGAAATGCATGTAATTTAATAACAGAGCCGTAATTTGAATTTTGAATGTATGATTAACGTGAAAAAAATTCAACCAAGTCAGTTTAAAAATTTTGATGAAGGATGGATGGAGCGGAGAAAAACTCTCTCCGGCACCGGGATTTGAACCCGGGTCTTCAGCTCTACGTGCTGACACTCTATCCACTGAGCCACACCGGATTCGCATTCCGATGCCGGATTGAATCCTCTCAGTTTAAGTTCCACCTCTTAGGTTCCATCTAGTGGCCTACCCTCTTGCACTGCGTCACAGATGTGACTGAGAGGATTCAATCCGGCATCAGGAATGGTAATCCGGTGTGGCTCAGTGGATAGAGCGCCGGCACGTAGAGCTGAAGACCCGGGTTCAAATCCCGGTGCCGGAGAGAATTTTTCTCCGCTCCACCCATCCTTCTTCATAAGATGACGCAGAATTTCTGCATGGAAATATCACATGTACTTCGGTACATCATACTAATATATTATAAATTTTGATTTAGTGTCCGGATGGTATGGGCTATATTTTTTAAAATTTGAAAATATTTACTTTAAGAAAAAAAAAAAGGCTCTCTAGGTTTATTAACCATACTTTTCAGAACGTGAAATAAAAATTTCAACTTCTTAGGAGGAAATTTGTTGGCGCCTATTGTATTTGAAGTCAGTGCAGTAAAAATAAGTGTGCTGAAAAATGACTTTAAATGTTGTTTTTCCACTACGAAAACCTATTTTTAATTGTAAAATATAACTGAAGCACGAATTTTGAGGGCCATTATGTTGACTATTACATTCTTACTACGTCATACTACTTTTGACCAATAAAACGGTAAGGAACGACGTGTTCCAACCAATCATGGCTCCTTATCCTACAATTTTTATCACCTTCCTAGCATTTGTTTCCTTGTTTGCCAATATTGTACTTTCAATAATCGTTCCTTTTAAAATAATTCATAGTTATTTCATCATCCTTAATTAAAACTTTCCTATCATATATCTTGTTTTTATTATTTAGATTATGTTATAGCTTTTGCAGTATGGGATTATAGATAGTCACGTATCAGAGATTATTTAATACAGACGTGGACAAATTATTAACAAAATTGACGATTTTTATGATAATTCTGTTTACAAAATTCGACTTTTCAATTTAGACTACAGTTGACCATTTTGCATATTTCTATCATTACAGTAGACAGAAATATGCAAAAATGTCGACTGTAGTTTAAATTGAAGAGCCAAATTTTGTAAGAATATATAATAAAAATCTTTAATTTTGCTACAAATTTGTAAATATGCAAAAATGTCAACTTGAGTCTAAACGGAAGAGTAAAATTTAGTAAAAATATAAAATAAAAATCTTCAGTTTTGCTAATAATTTGGAAATATCCAAAATGTGAACCGTAGTCCAAATTAAAGAGTCGAATTTGGTAAAAATATAGGCTGTAGTGAAAATCTTCAGTTTGGATAATAATTTGTAAATATGCAAAAATATCAAATGTATTCCAAATTGAATAGTCAAATTTCCTAAAAATATTCAATACAAATCTTCAATTTTGCTAATAATTTGGAAATACACGTAAAAATGTCAACTGCAGCCTGAATTGAAGAATCATATTTTATAAAAATAATTTTGCTAATAATTTGTCCACGTCTGTATATATTGATAACTGAAGTGGAATGCAACTGTTTTAATAAAAATGAAACTGAATCAACAAAACATTCTTGACTAGTAATCGTGCCTATAGTTCAATGAACATTGTATAGTTGGCACTACTGGTAACAAGATAACAGCCGATCATAACACACCACTGCCATCTAGCGGAATATTTGTAATGATGAGATGGTACAATAATACATTTTAAAGACATTTCAGTATTTAGTAAGTCAATTAATATTATATTGTATTAGAGTACTTTATTTCTTCCAATCTTTATGTACTTTCTTCTAATCGTGTAATAGTCAATTAAATACCATTCGGGTGCGTGGAATATTCGAGAAAATACGGTGTGCTAAAATCTGCAATCTCTATCCATACTATATATATACTTATACAGGGACATCATTTTATTTTTACTTGCATTTTTATTGTACCTGCATTTCTGAATGTACTTCACTCTGACCCCTTCACTAATGTCCTTGCTTCCGTCACACACACAAACTTACGGCCGCTGTTGCATTCGAAGTCTTCAAGCAGTGAAGTAAACACTGCAGTGTATAGTGTGTTTCATAAATATGATTGCGTTTTCTATAGAAGAAAGAACCTATATTAATAATATCGTACTAAAAATTATATTCAAGAAACGATAAATTCAATTTCATAGAATATGCTTCAAAATGTTTTTAATAATATGCGTACTGAATTGAAGCCTGCATTGTAATGAACGGCAACCATTTTCAGCAACTTATTTAAAAATTCAGATTAGCTTTTTTTGAATTGAGGTGGCTAGAAGCAAATGAATGCTAGTGACATTTGTAATAACGTGAGTTAAGTGCATCCAGTGTAAGCAAAAGTATCTAAAATTTTAGTGGCAAAGGGATATTTTAATCGCATCACACATTAAAATTTAAATAAAAAATTTAACCGATTTTACGAAAGCTTAAATATTTAAACCCCATTTTCTCAAAAGTAACTTAAGTGCACTTACAGCCCTTTACTTATGAGCCCCTCAATTTAAATGCACTCTCTATATTGTATGTTAACATCAATAATTAATATTCTAAATAAAGTAGACATTACATAACGAACATAGCCGCCTGAAAAGTTGAGTTAAAACAAATGTTACTACTCTACTGTATTTTGATAAATTCCGTAAAAGTGATGATCAAACTGAAAATCGTAATATCGTATTTCCCTACAACATAAATGGATACACTACTTTTCTCTCCTCCTATACCTAGTAAAATGATTTGTTTACATATTGCACTAGTAACTCCAAACTCCTGTAATGGAAGGGGGCAACAGTGTTTCCGAGTATAGCCAGGTTAATGTTAAAAATGTTGGTAAAAATAAAATGATGTCCCTGTATATACTATAAATATACAGAATGGAGAAAGATACCGAGTTATTTTTAATGTGAATGAACAAAAGTCGAAAGTTTAACACGAAAAGCCTATTGAAATGCACGTGTTTAATTAAATTACTATTGAAGGCTAGTTATTTCATCGGGCAGTATCGTAATTTATATAACATATATACTCAATTCCTTAAAAGGAAGGGAGCTTTTAAGTCGAAATTAATGGCTGAAACAGAGTAGTTCTAATCAGATAAAGGTATATATCAGTAAAGTGAAAATATTTCTAAGCAGGACATCACGGAAATAAGACGAACGTGTAACATATGCGTCGCAACGCAGAATATTAAGGGCAGGAAACGTAATTACTGCATAGCGATTCCAGTTATATAAGCAGCAGCCTCGCGTTATACTGCCTGCAGTACAATAGAAGCACTTAGCGTAGGCCTGCAATGAATTTGTTCTTCTAAATGACCACGAAGCTCGTTCTATAAAAAGGTCGTTGTCTACGATCACGCGATACAGAAATACAGGACGATCCATTTCAAATGCGACGGATGTGATATTTACTCCGTTACAGAGAACTGCAGCTATTTTAAAATGTTCTGATATCTCTTTGTTTATCTTCCTCTTCTCATTATCTCCAATTATTTCTTTCTTCGTCTTTTCCTTTCGATGTGCAAGATCTACATTCAATCTACTCTATTAGAGAAAATAAAAGGATTTTATGGAACGAACATTCGATTTCGTTTTACGTTGTATCTGATAAAAATGGCCTATAGGCCCTACACAAGAGGAGTTCTATATAGGCTACATAACCTACTTGGAAGAGTTCATTATAATTAATCTCCCTGAGTCACGAGACATTTGTTGTTTTATTTTTAAAGTTCAATTATAATTCTACACTTAAAAAAAAAGTAAGTGACTGAGAAGAAGAAAATGCTGAAAAAATTCTGCAGGTTAAAGTTAGGGCACAAATGCAGGTATATTATACTATACTTCGTTTTTTTTGCACATCTTACACTATCTATTCAAATTACAGTTGAATTTTCTCAGTCTATTTTTATATGTATTTTTATAAATTTTCATTATGTGCAAATTTTAGTTTATTGTAAACAAATTTCTTGTAAGACATTTTTAATGTCATTTTAAAAGTTACTGTTTAACATCCTTTGTCTTTGGCAACCTCACCAAGTTGAGGAAGATTGAATTATTAGTAATATTAATATATGTATGAAGTACTCGTATGGTATAATATATTACACTCTCAAAACTCAGGAGGTTAAGGGCGGGATATTCGAATCCTCAAATTCTCGAATCCAGCGAATTTGACAAAGATTCGAAATTCGAAAGCCTTAATCTTCGTACTTTTTTCACCATTCGAATCTTTCGAATCATGAACATGAACAATATGTGATATGAAATGTCTAATGTAATAATTATGTTTGTGTTATTTGTGTATTTAAATTGTTAACCTGTTCCATGTTCAAACTTAAGACCTGAAAAAGCTCGAAGCAGAGCGAAAACGTTTGTCAATATAAATAAGTAAAAATAAAATACTATGAAATAGATAAGCCACAAAATACATTTACATAAGCTTAAATGTAACGTTTCGAACACACGTAACCACAATAAAATCTACTTACATATGCATGATGAAGGCACAAGAGGGTATGGAAACTACAGAAGGGGAATTGACCGGATCTCTAGAGCAATCAAATACATTTAACATCATCATCGTCCTTGCAGGTATTGGGCCTAGTGGCCTGTTACGGTCTCCGTCCATCTTTTCAGGGGGCGTCCCAAAGATCGTCTTCCATGTGGTACATAGCGGAGAATTTGTCTTGGGAGTCTGGAACGGTCCATTCTATTGACATGGTTAAGCCATTTTTGTCTATAGTGGTTGAAATGTTCATAAATAGGTGTAATTTCCAATTCTTTTGTAATTAGTTCATTCCTTTTGTGGTCAAGCAAGCTGTAGCCGGCAGTCCTTAGAAATCTCATTTCTTCAGTTGTTATGCGTTGAACATCTGAGTTTCGGACAGTCCAGGCCTCACTACCATACATGAGGACAGGTCTTGCTAGAACTTTATATGCTTTTAACCTGGTATGTTTTTGGGTTTTCGTGGTTGTGAAAACCTGGTTGATGGTTCTTAAGGCTCCATTAAAATGTTGAATATTTTCAGATATATCAGTAACAGGTGAATATGTAAAATTATAACCTAAATATTTAAATGAGTTTACCTGTTCTAACGTATGGGTTCCAATGCAAATTTTACTCCTAACTGGCTGTTTACCTTGGAACGCCATAATTTTTGTTTTGTTTGGGGAAATTTTCATATTGAAATTTTGTGCTCTTATATTCAGGTGATAAGCTATATTGAGTATTGCAGCTCGTCTTCATTTGTAGCAAAAAGAACCTGATCGTCTGCATATAATAATGTATCTAGAGTACAATTTCGGAAGAGCGGGATGTTTCCATGAATTGTTAGTCGCCAATGTCTCATGATGGAGTTAATATATATATTGAATAAAAGTGGTGAGAGGGGGCATCCTTGACGAACTCCACAGTTCATCGGTCTCCATTCGGTATGTCCTGATCCAATAGTAATTTTGATAATATTGTGGTTATATAATTCGTAAATTGTTCTTATAATTGCGTTTGGAACTGAATCATCTGCCAAAAATTTGAAAGATGCTTATTTCTGTCAACACGGTGGAAAGCTTTTTAGTAATCAATAAAAGCCAAGTGAGTTTCTTTATTAAATTCCCTTTGTTTTTCGATCAAAATCTCCAAGAAAACTATGCATAGATTTAATTACTAATAGTGTTATTAATATCTGGGTAAAAATTTGCTCTCAACTTGCTAAAATCATTTAAGAGTAAAATATATCAGAGTAGGCGTTTGCGGCGCAAACAGTCTACGAAATGGGGGAGGGAAATGAGAGGGTGGAAAAGGGAACGGGAAGGATACGTAATGCCTAAAGACCTGGCATCGCTAATTCCGGATTTTGAATTATGAAACATGACATACAAAAAATACTTCCTCCCGCCAAGAGAAAACCATTAAATATTTAATAGAAGTTGGGCACTAACACTGCGGAAACGGGCGATCCTCCACGTGCAAACAGATCGGGAGGTCATTGTGGATTACATTTCTCAAAATAATGAAATGAGTTTTAAAAATACCATCAGAATTTTTGTGTATTTATCATTTTAACTCATGAATAGGAATACATACAACGAATCAGACAAAATAATGAACCAATAGAACAAATTCTTTATTTTAACTATGTTGAATAAGCAGTCGTGGACAGCCGATAAGGGGTGGTCCTCCAGCTTGGGTGTTGGGCAAAGGGCTAACAACCCATCACCGTAAAAAACAACTTGTTACGAAACCGAACACTAAGGCTATACGGTGTTAGTTGGGAGGCCGGAGGGAATAAGACCTTTGAGGAGGCCAAGACGTAGATTTGTTTTATTTTATTAGGTTATTTTACGACGCTGTATCAACATCTCAGGTTATTTAGCGTCTGAATGAGATGAAGGTGATAATGCCGGTGAAATGAGTCCGGGGTCCAGCACCGAAAGTTACCCAGCATTTGCTCGTATTAGGTTGAGGGAAAACCCCGAAAAAAAACCTCAACCAGGTAACTTGCCCCGACCGGGATTCGAACCCGGGCCATCTGGCTTCGCGGCCAGACACGCTGACCGTTACTCCACAGGTGTGGAGATGTAGATGGGAGGATAATATTAAAATGGATTTGAGGGAGGTGGGATATGATGATAGAGACTGGATTAATCTTGCCCAGGATAGGGACCGATGGCGGGCTTTTGTGAGGGTGACAATAAACCTCCGGGTAATTTCCTAGAAGACGGGCAAAATCCAACATGGCTGACGAAAACTACCAAAACGTTCTGCCAACTATGAAGTTCAAATGTCACCAGACATCACAAAATCAAAGATGGAAAATCAAACATATATTCATATTTTTAAAGAAGAACAAGCCCTTCAAAAAATGAAAATATGTTTAATTTTTCATCTTTGATTTTTATGCTGTTTGGTGGGATTCGAACTTCATAGTTGGTAGTACTTTTCTGGTAGTTTTCGTCCTCACTTTACCCCCACAAATCACCAAAACACAAACCAAAACAATAATTTATCACCTCATCAAACAAAATTCAATCCTCATTGACGTCTTCAATGACAACCACTTACTTCACTTCCATTACGACACAGGCTTTAAGGCAATCTAAACTTAAAGCATGCAGCCAACAAAGAACTAAACCAACACTTTGTCGTACAGTCAAGTTCACATAAATAACCATGTATTGACACAAAATGAAATTCTCTTTGAACTCTTATTACACCTTAACTTGTACGGAAAATTCAGTAAATAATTCCTTGGAACCATAGGAACAGTTTTCTCCTCAACAATCGACACAATTCTTATTCACCAGCGAAAGAATAAACCAAAATCGACACAAAATTTAGTACTCTGTTCTATATTCACACATCTTTCACAGATATCATAAAATGACAAACTTTCAATAACTTTGGCCATCAAACACAATATAACACCACTCACGTCAAACAACCAAGAACAACTTACTGACGTCATTATCCATTCAAAATTAACGAAAATTCTAGAACAAATGATGACAATCAAATCGAAGGAAAATCACAAAATGACAAACTTCCAATAGCTTTAGCCATCAAAACAGTATAACACCACTCACGTCAAACAACCAAGAACAACTGACAACGTCATTACCCATTCAAAATTAACAAAAATTCAAAAACAAATGACAACTATAACCAATCAAATTGAAACAACATCACGGCGACACCTCGTATAAAAACCTAGAACTAACAAATAAAAGTCACTAAAAATCACTAACATTTAACTCTAAAGTAAAAAAAAGTTGGTAATACTTAATACATCCAACCAGGTGCCCGTCTTCTATGAATTTACCAACCTCCGGGTTCCTTAAAAGCCATAAGTAAGTATGTTGTCTGTGATGAACCATAGATATAATGAAGACAATGATCTCACGCTGGAATTGCACACATTTCAACATATACAGAGTAATTCAGAAAAAAGAGCTACACGTTTAGGCGTAACAATATGGGCGATTCTGAAGGATTAAACATTCACGGCTTATTGTCAACGGTTTTGGAGAAAACCAGTCGAAACCATGAGGAACGGCAACAATGCACTTAAAAGCATAGTTTTCAAAAGTAAATTATAATTTTAATTCATTACATTTTCTTCATTTTTTTTTTATAAAATTTTAAAAGTTCTGGCACTGTATTATCACATAAGAAATGTTTTTTAGTCTTATAGTTAATTTAGACCAACATGCTGAAATCCATCATAAACTTCCGGACCTGTATAGCATTCTACTAAAAAGAAATAGATTTTAAATTACAAAGAAGAAGGATGTAGGGATTTTGGCCGTCCTGAAACCAGATAGGTTTTTTAAGCCCAACAAGTCTGTAAGGCAGTGATCGGCATTTTGTGACTCGCAAGTCAAAACCTCAATACACGAGCAGGGCGGAGGGGTAAAGGCTGGTTCACAATAAACAGAGAACAAGAACCAGAGTGAAAACGAGAAGCAGAGGACGTGAATATGAAAATTTTTGATTCACAATAAACCGAGAACGTAGACGACTATGCATATCGATATATATATGTCAATAACGATATGTAAAGTCGATATTACGCATTCTGATGTTATTTGTGTATAATTGACCAATTGCGTTCTCTCATGAGTACAAGGTAGCCAACATAAACACAGGTTAACCAACTTCGAAATTTCAACTGAAACATTTCATTAGGTACGGTACTATAAATATGCCCATGCATCTTTATTATCAAACCTATTTTAAGTCTACCATAACGTAAAATAATTAGAGAAGAAACATTTGTAATAGAACAAAAATGAACACAACAGTAGTTATTGAATTGAAGCGTGAATATGTAGTGTGTAATACAACCAATACAGTAATAAAATATGATTCGCTTCCGATCAGTGTTCAAAGATGCAGCTATTGAAAGCCACGTATTCTCCTTCATTTTCTCATCTTTATACGAGGCGCGCCGCTTATCGTAAACGTGAGGATTTTCCTCAACACTCAATATTAGAATCTCATCAAATAAAACTTGCTCCATGATGCACAGCACAGAACAAAATAATGCATAGGTTATGTCACGGTCTTCTTGCTACAAAATATACGACGACACAATAGCTTTTAGATGACAATAGAATTAATCTAGTAGGCTGTGATCGGAAACGTGAACGCCAAAGTTGAAACTTGGCCAACTCTCCGTTCCCGATCCCGGGCTCCGGCAAGCTTTTCGTTAATTGTGAATGCTCACATTTAAATGTATACATTTTAACAATTTTACCGTTTTCGTTTTCGTTCCGATTCTCGTTTCCGGTTTATTGTGAACCAGCCTTAAGGCTATCCTCCTGTCTGGCTATCCTACCCCTTCTACCTGCTCCTTTGCTGTGTATTGCAGGCTGCATTTTATATGACGTAATCTTTGCAGACCATTTCTCTGAGGCCTACCGTGAAGTTGATGATAATGATGTTCCTGTGAATGTGGCTACTGTTTTAGAAGGACCGCTTCAAATCTCTTCGCAGGCCATATCGTTTTACTGCACGGTGGGCCACCCTCCGTCTGTCCAACTAGCGCTGCAGCTTATTGGCTGAAATGGACCATCCTGCACGCTACTCCTTGTTCACAGTTTAAGAGGTGCACGAGGGCGGAGGGAGGGGGGAGGTGCCCTCATGTATCAATCAGAGCTCCTGCCCGGCAGTTACTCGCGGGAAGTACCGAGTTGACTGCCTCATTAACTTCCCCACACACCGACTGACTCACATAACATGCTGGCTAAGTACTGTACAACACATGATCGTGGGAAATAGCCGCTAGATGGGGACACTTAACGGGACCCTGGCTGCTCTTCGAGTCGGTCTTAACCGTGAGAATTGAAGTGAAAAAAGGAACTCCACTCCGGCCCGCTGAATGGTTGACTGGTTCCACGTTAATGAGCAGGACATAACGTGACGTGACGTCAAGGACGGACGGACGATAAAAACCAATCAGACTGAAACAGCATTAATATTATTCTCCACTCACGAGAGAATTTAACGAGCAGGTTTCGGACCAAACGAAACTCTAAAAAAGAATTAAAAAGAGCCGTACTAGCAGCTTGAAAGATCTTCGCTACAGCAAACTGCAAGCTGGGAATTGATGTCTATTTTAATGCTCTGAAGCCATAATTACAGACAATAAATAAAGTTCTCTAACACCTCCGCCGTAATAAGGAACAGGAGTAACATTCAATATACATGCCTGAAATTTTGTTTATAATCATCAGATGGTTCCGGAATGCCTGATTTTTGTGAAAGAAAAGAAGGTAGCACCGTGAAAACCGGTTCGGGGCAATCTAGACATTTAGAAGGCGGTGTCGAATTTTTATGTCTGACATTCACGCTAATTCCTCGATTGTTAATTTAGCCAAGGCACCCAAAACAAATGTTAATGGTTCACGGAATTAGTCTTGTGGCTTCACACAAGTCCAGTTCTCAATGATTACAACGAGCCTATTAGTAAGAAATGCTGGAATTAAGAGTCCTGTTTCCTTCGAGGTCATCGTTCTTAAACTCTCCCGATGACCAGCCATTCATGGAAATAAGCAACATCTCGTGATTGAGTTTGAATGCTTCTGTTGTGAAGAATAAAGAAAGAGATGGTGAAAAGGAAGAGAGTAGCCTAAGAGAAAGAAATAAGGTGAAAAAAGAAGAGACAAGAAAGAGGAGTGAAAATAAATAGAAGAGAAAAGAAAAAAAACAAAGGAAAGAGGACGAAAAAGAAGACTTTAGAAACAGAAAAGTATAAACTGAAGAAAAGAGGAATAGATGATAAGACGTATTAAATAGAAGCGAAGAGAAAGAGAAAAGAAAACACACAGAAGGAAAAAAATGTAGAAGAGAAGATGACAGAAACAGAACAGAAAAGGTAGAGAATGAAGAAAGAAGAATTAAAGAGAAGGAAAAGAAGAGATGAGAAAGAGAAGATAAAGTAAAAAAAGAAGCGAAAAGAACAGAAATAACAGATAAGAAAAATGAAAAAGAGAAGAAGAGAAAATAAGTAGGAAAAGAGAGGGAAAGGAATAAAGAGAGGAAATAGAAATAGACAACAAAGAGGAGAGAGAAAAAGAGAATACAACAGACAGAGAAATAAGAAGTGGAATGAAAAGAAAATAAAGAGAACAGAAAAGGTGAAAGAATAGATGAACAGAAAATAAAGAGAAAGAACAGAATGAAATGAAAGAGAAGAGAAAAGAAACGAACAGAAACAACAGAGAACAAATATGAAAAAGGAGGAGAAAAATTATAGAGAACAGAAAAGTAGGAAAAGAAAAGAATAGAAACTGAAGAGAAGAGAAGAGAAGAGAAGAGAAGAGAAGAGAAGAGAAGAGAAGAGAAGAGAAGAGAAGAGAAGAGAAGAGAAGAGAAGAGAAGAGAAGAGAAATATAGAATACAAGAGAGGGGAAAGATAGAAGAGAAGAAAGGAGAAAGATAGAAGCGAAAAGAGAAGAGAGGAGAAGAGAAGAGAAGAGAAGAGAAGAGAAGAGAAGAGAAGAGAAGAGAAGAGAAGAGAAGAGAAGAGAAGAGAAGAAGAGAAGAGAAGAGAAGAGAAGAGAAGAGAAGAGAAGAGAAGAGAAGAGAAGAGAAGAGAAGAGAAGAGAGAAGCGAAGGGAAGAGAAGAGAAGAGAAATATAGAATACAAGAGAGGGGAAAGATAGAAGAGAAGAAAGGAGAAAGATAGAAGCGAAAAGAGGAGAAAGATAGAAGAGAAGAGAAGAGAAGAGAAGAGAAGAGAAGAGAAGAGAAGAGAAGAGAAGAGAATTATGAAATAGGAGAAGAATTGAAAACAAAAAGAACAAAAAAAAGTAGGAAAAGAGAGGAACAGAAAACAAAGAGAAGCGAAGATAATAAGAACAGAAAAAAGAAGAAAAAGAGAGGATGAGGAAATGAAGAAAACGAAAAAAGATGAAGAGAAGAGAAAAGAAACGGCAGCGAAGAAAAAGAAGAAAGATAAACAGAAGGAGAGAAAATAAAAATAACAGAAAATAAAGAGACGGAAAGATAAGAAGAAAAAATTAAGATTAGGAAGAATTATATGAAAAGAAAAAAATGTACAAGAGACCAGAAAAAGAAGAGAAAACATATAAGAAGAAGAAGAAGAAGAAGAAGAAGAAATAAAAGTGGAAGAACGCCAGAAAATCGACGACTTAATGTGAAAGAAACATTTGTGAAACGTCTTCCTCTCTTACGAAAACTCTGTCATGAGACAACGCAGAGCAACAGTTTATACAACATGTTGGCCAAGTACATAAACATGGCGAACAACACATGAATTAATAAATGGCAACGCACCCCAAGCAAGGCGATAGCATTAATTAGTTCAACAGGTAAAGATAAATCGTTGTCTGCACTGAGCTTATCAATTAGTTCATCACGATGTACCAACAACTGTGACCCGGTAGAGTAACATGCTGCAATCTTTTATGACCGTCTGTGTGGTATTTTATGGTCATCCTGTACAAGTAATACAGTTTTTATACGATACTTGGAGGGTCTACTTTTATTTTAAATAGCCAACCTGTATCAAGCGATAGTTAATAGCTTCCTACAGTAGTTGGAGTGGTGAGAAAGACGCGTCCCCAAGACTGGCCACACCTCGGTCGACCTACTGCCGGCGGGCATTGTAAATTGCCACCACCGGATAATAAAGAATTGTTTAAATTGGGTTACGTTTCATCACATCGGAATTTGTCGTTTACTTAATTAATAAGGCATAACAGACTTCTTTCATGTCTTTTACAGGGGTAGGTAAAGTGTTGAGTACGTGTAGTGTTAATGTAAAACGAAGCAGAATCATTTCTCAAATACCAGTTTATTAAAATATGTGATTACTGCAAAGTTGCAGAAAAATTGTTCAAATCAGATTTGTAAAGCAGACTTCTTTTACGTCTTTTTACAGGGTTATGTAAAGTCTTGAGTATCCATAGTGTTAACTTAAAACGAAGTCACAATCATTTTAAAATACCAGTTTATTAAAATATGTAATTACTGAAAATTTAAGAAACTTTTCAAGTTATAGAAAAATTGTTCAAATCAGATTTATATGGTAGAATTCTTTTACGTATTTTTACAGGGTTATGTAAAGTGTTTAGTATCCGTAGTGTTAATGTAAAACGAAGTCAATAATTTTCAAATACCAGTTGATTAAAATATGTGATTACTGAAAATTTATGAAACTTTTCAAGTTACAGAAAAATTGTTCAAATGAGACTTCTTTTACGTATTTTTACAGGGTTATATAAAGTGTTTAGTACCCGTAGTGTTAATGTAAAACGAAGTCACAATAATTTTCAAATACCAGTTGATTAAAATATGTGATTACTCAAAATTTATGAAACTTTTCAAGTTACAGAAAAACCGTTCAAATCAGATGTATTTCTTTTACGTATTTTTACAGGGTTATGTAAAGCGTTTAGTACCAGTAGTGTTAATGTAAAATGAAGTCAGAATAATTTTCAAATATCAGTTGATTAAAATATATGATTACTGAAAATTTAAGAAACTTTTCAAGTTACAGAAAAATTGTTCAAATCAGATTTATATGACAGACTTCTTTTACATGATTTTACAGGGTTATGTAAAGTCTTGAGTATCCGTAGTGTTAACTTAAAACGAAGTCACAATCATTTTAAAATACCAGTTTATTAAAATATGTAATTACTGAAAATTTAAGAAACTTTTCAAGTTACAGAAAAATTGTTCAAATCAGATTTATATGGTAGAATTCTTTTACGTATTTTTACAGGGTTATGTAAAGTGTTTAGTATCCGTAGTGTTAATGTAAAACGAAGTCACAATAATTTTCAAATACCAGTTTATTAAAATATGTAATTACTGAAAATTTAAGAAACTTTTCAAGTTACAGAAAAATTGTTCAAATCAGATTTATATGGTAGAATTCTTTTACGTATTTTTACAGGGTTATGTAAAGTGTTTAGTATCCGTAGTGTTAATGTAAAACGAAGTCACAATAATTTTCAAATACTAGTTGATTAAAATATGTGATTACTGAAAATTTAAGAAACTTTTCAAGTTACAGAAAAATTGTTCAAATCAGATTTATATGGTAGAATTCTTTTACGTATTTTTACAGGGTTATGTATAGTGTTTAGTATCCGTAGTGTTAATGTAAAACGAAGTCACAATAATTTTCAAATACCAGTTTATTAAAATATGTAATTACTGAAAATTTAAGAAACTTTTCAAGTTACAGAAAAATTGTTCAAATCAGATTTATATGGTAGAATTCTTTTACGTATTTTTACAGGGTTATGTAAAGTGTTTAGTATCCGTAGTGTTAATGTAAAACGAAGTCACAATAATTTTCAAATACCAGTTGATTAAAATATGTGATTACTGAAAATTTAAGAAACTTTTCAAGTTACAGAAAAATTGTTCAAATGAGACTTCTTTTACGTATTTTTACAGGGTTATATAAAGTGTTTAGTACCCGTAGTGTTAATGTAAAACGAAGTCACAATAATTTTCAAATACCAGTTGATTAAAATATGTGATTACTCAAAATTTATTAAACTTTTCAAGTTCCAGAAAAACCGTTCAAATTAGATGTATTACTTTTTACAGGTTTACCCGGGTTCGATTCCCGATCGGGTTAAGTTACCTGGTTGAGGTTTTTTCTGGGGTTTTCCCTCAACCCAGATATGAGGAAATGCTGGGTAACTTTCGGTTTTGGACCCCGGACTCATTTCACCGGCATTATCACCATCTCATTCAGACGCTAAATAACCTGACATGTTGATAAAGCGTCGTAAAATAAAATTTACAGGTTTATGTAAAGTGTTTAGTGTACTTAGTGTTAATGTAAAACGAAGTCAGAATCATTTTAAAATACCAGTTTATTAAAATATGTGATTACCCAAAATTTAAGAAACGTTTCAAATTGCAGAAAAATTGTTCAAATCAGATTTATATGGCAGACTTCTTTTACGTGTTTTTACAGGGTTATGTAAAGTGTTTAGTATTCGTAGTGTTAATTTAAAACGAAGTCAGAATCATTTCTCTAATGTCAGTTTCTTAAAATATTTGATTACTACAGACCAGCACAATATGAAGAAAATTTTGCCAAGTTATGAAATTTATTTTGGCAATATATGAAAATATAAATTAAATGTTTTAATGCTAAATATCTTCGTTCTTAAATCATTTGGTGTAAGTTTACATAATTATTTAAAGACAGAAATAAATTAAATGTAAAAGATTAAATAAATCACACAAAAATGATCTGAATACCTTTAATTGGTTACCTTAAGAAATAAACGTTTCTAAAGCAAATCAAATGAAATCAAATATAGTTATATTAAACCCTATTATTTTGTGAATCAACATGTTATTTTTTATATAAACCTTAGTTTTAATTAAATTTTCAGCGATTTCAGAAGTACTCTGATTTTTCAATACCTGGTGTGCGGTCAGAGGTTTTTTTGTAGCATTACACAGCGTGAATATTTGTGGTTGACAGGAAATTATGTATCCACTTCTCTTCAACAAGAAAAAAAAATGTAATCGAATCAGAATTAGCATATTCAGTTCTGTGTATTATCTGTATCACGTGAGAAGTTAATTATTTCAGCTCAGCCAAATACCATGCATTGAGATTTAGTTTATGAAATTAGGTCTGCGAAGTATGATAACATTTTCGCAATGTAATTTATCCCTTCATTCTGGGTTACGTTCCAAGTGTCCTTAGACGATTCTCAAATTACATATTTCAATGTTAAGGGGAGTATTTGGAAATGAATTCATTCTTATACACAATCTTTAAAATATTCAGAGTTAGTAATAAGTATTGAATATTGATAATTACTTCTTAGACTTTAATTTTACAAAATATATATATATATATATATATATATATATATATATATATATATTTATATATACAAAAGTTGTTGGAGATATACCATAGGCTACAATATAATACCAATGTTCGAAAAGAGATATTCAGGCATACAGGGTGTGCTAATAAACTTTTTTTTTTCAAATGTAATCGTACATTAAAATTTACATATTCCGAATCTCCATTAAATTCTACGTGCGTAGAAATTATACCCATTCACTCATTTCGTCTCTTTTAACTATTTATTAATCTTGTTCCACGGACTACAAACTTGGGACAAATAAGTAGCCTATATATAGGGTGTTTCTGGGCTAGTGTTACAAACTTTCAGGGATGATGGGGAAGGACACATGTATCAATTTGAGATAAGGAACCCTGGTCCGGAAATGATTGAGTCGAAAATTATAAGCAAAAATAGTTGTGTGGAAATGAAATAATTTTATTCCTCTGTACACCTTATTTATGTGTATTTATCTGTACATCTTACACATACTGTATTCATCTGACGTTGTTTACGTTGTCTACTTACAGTATTCCATTCAGTGCGCTGTCTGAGGGGTGGGGACAGGAAACTACACTAAAGCAATGCAGATAGCGTAATGTGTAACGGACATGGTCGGTCCTGATATGCACGTCTGTAGACAGCAGTGTATGTGTACAAGTTGCAGTGTCCAGTCGATCAGTCCTAGTGAAATGGAGGAGTACACGAGAGCGGAATAAGCAGACCTGATTTTCGAATACGGATGAGCCAATGGGAACAGTAGACAAGCTCACAGATTGTATCGGAACAAGTACCCACATAGGAGACATCTGGCCCATACCATCTTTCCACGACTGTTCCAAAGATTAAGGGAAGGAGGGCAGTGGTGCCAAATTACAATTCCATTTTTGCTTATAACTTCCGACTCAGTCATTTCCGGACCAGAGTTCCTGATCTCAAATTGATACATGTGCCCTTCCCCATCATCACTGAGAGTTAGTAACATCAGCCCGGAAACATCCTGTATAAAATCATGTTGAGTAGGCTATTTTACATAATTATTTGTCTCAAGTTTGTAGTCCATGAAACGAGATTAATAAATAGTGAAAAGATACGAAATGAGTGAATGGGTAAATTTTCTACGCATTGATACGTAAAATTTAATGGAGCTTCGGAATACGTAAATTTTAATATAGAATGCTATTTGAAGAAATAAAGTTTATTGTTACACTCTATATGCCTGAATAACTTTTTTCGAACACTGGTATCATATTATATGGTTTATCTCCAACCGATTTTGCATAAAACTTTTTTGTGCGAGATCGTGCGTATTTGCTTGGTTTCCGCACAAAACCAATCTGCGGAAAGTCTAAAATTCCACATTCAGTATTCCCAACCTAACACACACAACAATTTCCCTCTTCTTACCGCTTAAGTGACATATTGATTTTACTGCTTTAGGCTTTTAACATATTATTTTTAGAGACGTTCAGTATAGTAATAATTATAAATTGGAAACTTACCACTGCAATTTCACCTAAATTGCACTGTTAATTATTGTTTTTAAATATTTGCAAAAATTAAGTAAACTCTACAACTCCACTAAAGTTACTGCATTCGTGATGCAAGTAACATTAAGGAAGCCGCGAAAAAATCAACAAGATTCCAGACTCATCATAGACTGGGGGAAAAAAGACAGACGTATATCACGGCCTGCTGGAGTATAGTAAACACAGAAAACATTTTAAAGCAATAATGTTGAAGATAGATATTTTTGTTTTGCAAATTTGTCGTCATTGAACAGAAACCAAGATGGTGATTTCATTGCAACTAATTAGAAATTCCTCTTTCAGGTATGTAATAAACGATCTTCGCACAAAATAATGTACGATACACGAGCGGTATGTTTTCTTTCAATTCTCGAAAATTAAAAAAGCTCAACTACGTTTCGCTTTTTCAAACTTTTCCTCGAACATGAAAACTTCAACATACCGCTCTTGTAACGCATATTAGTATTTTGTAACATTAAAATTGATGAATTTATTAGCAATATTCCTTACCTACTGTTCACCCTACATACTTTAATAACTCTGTATAAGGATGATTTAATTACCAACGACAATAACGCCAATAATGACGACCCGCAGTTGAATTCTTGCGTAGGAGATAAAGTAGCCAGTAAATTTTGCTGGAGCCCTATCTTCCACTGACAGGATTAGTTACGAAGCATACCTAAATCTACAGGTATGACAAGATTCTTTACTTTACTCCAATGCTAAGAATTTTACCCCGACTTCTGCAAGTTTATCTTTCTTGTATACGGGAACTTCAAACCAACGCAAGTGAGTGTTTCATAACAAATTAAATCTGTAAATGAGGTGAAGTCCTCTGAACGAGCTACTAGTCAATCAGAATATTGAAATTTTTCCCGCTGAGTGTAGCCTTGTTAAGTTAATTGCTATGTCTGTTAATTCCATTTGCGGATCTATTTTGGTCAACTCTGGTAGAAATCTGGTACGGCAGAATTAAAGTCTATAGCAGTAATAACATTTTGCTAGAATCGGCGGCACTTTAACCCTTGCCCACTCCATCCTCGCTGGAAAACAATGCCGATAGATACGTATCCAGCTTATGTAATATGGAGTGCGACAAAACCCATGGGGATGCGAATGCCGACTACGATTACCTCGCCTCAACTAACTTCCCTCGCACATGGGCCGTGTTTAGAATTCAGCATAAAATAGTGTGCAAAGCCACTAACTCCCGATAAAACAGGTAAAATGCTAGCCTTGCTCAAAGTAACAAGGGCTTCACATTCTGTAAAGGTCACAGACTAATGTCTCTAGTTCGATGGATTCGCCGTATAAACTTTGCATGACCTTTTAGTATTGTGTAATAGAGGCAGTGGCAAAGCTATGTAACGCAATTTCATCCAAAGACAGTTTTTCACATCGCCATCATCATATTGCAGTCATATGTACAATGAAAAGAGTAGATCGATTGTATAGCGGGTCGGTTTTATCTGAACGAGTTCACGTGGCGTTAACGCTGGAAAATACACGCGAACTTTGAAGTGATTGATTTAATTTTAAGCGGATTCGAACCAACCAGCGTAATACTCCGCGTTTCACCAATATCCACGGGTCATGGATCCCGTATAGATAGATCTCCGAGCATGAATTATACCGCTAAAAGAAAGTATACGAATCCAGTACAATAGTTCTAAAACTGGATACGTGCCCAGGGACATGTATGCCATTACGGGGAAATCGATGTGAAATTGTTGAGGTTATAATCATGAGTTCAAATACCGAAAATACAGTACTTTACCCTACCTTTGTCAAGATATGCAGACGGAAAAATTAAAAAGGTCATCCTCACAGCGTACAAATCTGACATACAAAGCTTTTCCAATAAAGATGAACGGTAGTGCAGTACGAGAAAGATAATCGAGAGAAATATCGAGTGTTCAATAAAATATAAAAAAAAAAATACTGTACCTGTAATATTTAGAGACCCTTAAATTAATTGAAACAAAACAACTAACTACTGACACGATTTTAGTATGTTGACGACAGGGTTGTAATTGTAATTAGTTAAATGTAATCTACAAATGACGACATATGATTTAAAAAATATGTGAAGTACGATAATAAAAGCGAAGGGAGATTTTCGTGTTTTTGCACCATGTACAATATTCCGCACCTACGCGTGGTCCACCATAAAAAAAAGGCAAGAAAAGAATCTATTATGTTGCACCCGATACTAAAAGGTACTCTACGTTCTATACTAAAGCATATGCATTAAATAAGCATATGGTTTTTAGAGAAGTGTAACTAGGTTTTATCCAGTATTTAAGGATTTGTTAGAAATGAAAATCTAAACTAGGCCTCATACATTATTTAAATATTTGTCAAAAAAAAACCTGAGTAGGCTTTAAGAATTATTCGAGCATATGTTTATAAGAAAAACCTAATTGCTTCTTATGTATTATTTAAGCATTTGTTTAAATGAAAACCTGAACCAGACCTTTCGCATTATTTAAGCATTTGTTTAAATAAAAATCTGAGTCAGATCTCGTGCATTATTTAAGTATATGCTTAAATGAAAACCTGAATCAGATTTTGTGCATTATTTAAGTATTTGTTTCAATAAAACCTGAGTCAGATCTCGTGCATTATTTAAGTATATGTTTAAATGAAAACCTGAATCAGATTTTGTGCATTATTTAAGTATTTGTTTCAATAAAAACCTGAGTCAGATCTCGTGCATTATTTAAGTATATGTTTAAATGAAAACCTGAATCAGATTTTGTGCATTATTTAAGCATTTCTTTAACTGAAAATCTGAACCAGATCTTATGCATTATTTAATTATATGTTTAAATAAAAACCTGAATCTGATTTTGTGCATTATTTAAGCATTTGTTTAAATGAAAACCTGAATCAGGTCTTGTGCATTATTTAAGTATTTGTTTAAAGTAAAACCTGAACCAGGTCTTGTGCATTATTTAAGCATTTGTTTAAATGAAAACCTGAACCAGATCTTGTGCATTATTTAAGCATTTGTTTAAATGAAAACCTGAACCAGATCTTGTGCATTATTTAAGCATTTGTTTAAATGAAAACCCGAACCAGATCTTGTGAAATATTTAAGCATTTGTTTCAATAAAAACCTGAGTCAGATCTCGTGCATTATTTAAGTATATGTTTAAATGAAAACCTGAACCAGATCTTGTGCATTATTTAAGCATTTGTTTAAATGAAAACCTGAACCAGACCTTTCGCATTATTTAAGCATTTGTTTAAATAAAAATCTGAGTCAGATCTCGTGCATTATTTAAGTATATGCTTAAATGAAAACCTGAATCAGATTTTGTGCATTATTTAAGTATTTATTTCAATAAAAACCTGAGTCAGATCTCGTGCATTATATAAGTATATGTTTAAATGAAAACCTGAATCAGATTTTGTGCATTATTTAAGTATTTGTTTCAATAAAAACCTGAGTCAGATCTCGTGCATTATTTAAGTATATGTTTAAATGAAAACCTGAATCAGATTTTGTGCATTATTTAAGCATTTCTTTAACTGAAAATCTGAACCAGATCTTATGCATTATTTAAGTATATGTTTAAATAAAAACCTGAATCAGATTTTGTGCATTATTTAAGCATTTGTTTAAATGAAAACCTGAATCAGGTCTTGTGCATTATTTAAGTATTTGTTTAAAGTAAAACCTGAACCAGGTCTTGTGCATTATTTAAGCATTTGTTTAAATAAAAACCTGAACCAGATCTTGTGCATTATTTAAGCATTTGTTTAAATAAAAACCTGAACCAGATCTTGTGCATTATTTAAGCATTTGTTTAAATGAAAACCTGAACCAGATCTTGTGCAATATTTAAGCATTTGTTAAATGGAAACCTGAACCAGATCTTGTGCATTATTTAAGTATATGTTTAAATAAAAACCTGAATCAGATTTTGTGCATTATTGAAGCATTTGTTTAAATGAAAACCTGAACCAGATCTTGTGCAATATTTAAGCATTTGTTAAATGAAAACCTGAACCAGATATTATGCATTATTTAAGTATATGTTTAAATAAAAACCTGAATCAGATTTTGTGCATTATTTAAGCATTTGTTTAAATGAAAACCTGAACCAGATCTTGTGCATTATTTAAGCATTTGTTTAAATGAAAACCTGAATCAGATCTTGTGCATTATTTAAGCATTTGTTTAAATGAAAACCTGAAACAGTTCTTATGTATTATTTAAGCATTTCTTTGTAAGAAAAACCTAAACTAAATCTTACGCATTACCTAAAGACTTGATTATAAGGAAAACCAATGCCAGGTCATTGGCTACCATAGATTCATCGTTATAGACAACGTTCGGTTGTGAGTTCGAATCTCGCTTAGGGTGACTTATAAGACGAATGTCAGATAATTGCATGGAAATTACTCACGCTCATCTCGCTATTTTCAATTCCACTGGTGCCATATAATAGTTTTATTCACAAAGTGTCGTTAAGTAATAGATAAAAGTGAAATATTAGAAAAAACACACTAATGCTCCGACTTTTTAACTAAATAAAAGGTAATGTTTAAAAGTGATATAGGTCTATAAATGAAAACGAGTAACATTTTATTAAAGCAGAAAAGTTCACAAATTAAGTGAAACATGGACTATGACGTGTCACAGCCAGCCCAGCCATTATAATTACCATACTGTGAGTATATTTATTTTACTTAATATCAGATTTCACGGACAATGAAGTTGGTAATGTAAAGGATGTTGTACAAATTAATTAAAAATTAATCCACCATTGTTAAATTAATAACTATGTAAGTATAAATAATTATATCCCTGTATATGTACAAATGGGTATACACAAATTGTTTGATGTTGGATATACTGTGCAAGCGGACCGAGTGTGGAGTTGTAGGGTTTGGAGTCGAGGCTTTGTAGCTGCGAGGGTGGAATCCGAGACTGGCAAATTGGTTGAGCTTTTGTACAGTGCTCCACAAATCGTCGTCTCTGGCATGTTAAAAACTACAAGAAAGGAAAGAAATGCTTGTGATAAGAATGACGCATACTTTCTGACTGCACGTTTACCATTTTGCCAATGGTGGATTCGTTTAACTTATTCAGAACATATAGGATACGTTATGTAAATTAAATAATTTACCTCTTACTGTAATAGATTAATTTCTGTATTGGAGACACTAGAAATACCTATATCTTTAACCGAGAGAGGTGATTCAATAGGGAAATATTAATTACACTCGCATTCGAAAATTAGCGGGTTCGAATCTCTGAGTTGGTAAGTCTAGGCCTAATTGTGGTTTTCTTGTTCATAAACAGCTAGGAACGTTTTATATACAGACAGGGGGAGAGGAACTGGTCAACCTACCTAGTTATCTCCTGGCTTTGTTGCCTCATCAGTGATACCTTCTTGGCGTCATTTATGAGGTTTCAACATGTCTTAGGACAGTTGACTTAACAACAACATCTTCGATTAAAAAAGATCGTCTACGCTGTCCCCTTTGGAAGACTTCGGTTGAGCTTAGGTTTACACATGAAGGAATTTTTTATGCACGCGTAGGCTCTGTTTTCCTTTGTTTTGTTTGTTTGTTTCGTTTTACGTCTGTTTATACATCAAATGAAGAGTCCACTGCAAGAATGATGGATGTCATTTGCAATACATTTTGCAGGAGAAGCAATTGAAAGTTTGAAATGCTCAGCGCTCAAAGCTTAACTGTGATTTTCCCATCATTACTGGACAATGACTATCAGTGTTAATGCCATATAACTCTGTGTGTACATTCTATATGTCTTAAGCTATGCATTGACAGTCTTGGTTCATTTTCGACAAGAAAGTGACATCCATCATTCTTGCAGTGGACTCATCAATTAATGTTATAGCAACTACAACAAAGATTTATTCAAAAGGTAAATTAGGTACAAAATAAGCATCCCTTCAGACGTTCCTCGAAGTTGACTTATACAAATTCATTCTACAAGAGAGCGGTCATTTTCTTCTATTTACGACAAAGTGAAGAGAAGCGACTAGAAGCATTTGAAATGTGGATATGGTGAAATGGAGTGTGTGAAATGGACAGACAGAATAAGAAATGAAGCTGTGTTGGAAAGAGTGGATGAAGAAAGAATGATGCTGAAACTGATCAGAAAAAGGAAAAGGAATTGACTGGGTTACTGGCTGAGAAGAAGGATGCACTGGAAGGAATGGTGAAGAAGATACCAGACGATAGACGACATTAAGATATATGAATCATATGAAGAGACAAAGAGGAAGGCAGAAAATAGGAAAGACTGGAGAATGCTGAGTTTGCAGTGAAAGACCTGCCCTTGGGCAGGCTGTACATGTAGGATGAAAGGTGTTCAGTGACTCCACAGAGTAATTCCTTAAGATTAAAGTAACAGAATTTTCCTTTGCCATTTTGCATTATTTATTTTTTATTTAGTGGGAGGAAAAAATCGCAAAAACGCAGTAAATTCAGTTGCACTTGCCAACGCATGGAAACATTCCTTCTTCCAAACAGAGGGCGGTTATGTAGTCAAAGTCAACATCACACCTTTCTCACGAGGTGACCGTCTTGTGGTAGTCGGACGTTAGGTTGAAACACGCGTCTTGTAACAGTGTTGCCAAACATACAGTACTTAAAGTGATTTATTAATAATCGAATGTTAAAATATTCTTAAACCATAAGCATGACAGAAACATTATACAAAATTATTTGTTGAGACCGAAAACTACAATGTAAAGACATGTATAAAATGTGCAGTTCTAAATGTATTTAAAAGACAATAGGATCGAAATGTAGGGCCTATAACGTGAAAAAATTATTCCTGGCAAATCTAAGCGCAAAGGAATAAAATAGTAGAGAACGTTTCCATTCATAATATACTAGAATTTGTTCCTTAAAAGGACCGTCACTGAACACCTTCCACTCTGTCTATAGATGTCCGGTTTCGTAATAGCTGTTGATCTACCTGAAGGACTACAGTTCACAAAGTAGTGAATAAATTCAAAACTTTGGAACCAATATTTGACAAAAAAGAAGACTAAGGCGTTATGTTCTAACACATAATAAGATAGATGATATCGGTGCTCAATTAGAACAATGTGAAGTGAGACAAGTGGCCAATAGGCTTGGAGCTCACATAGTCAGTTTTTTTTAAAGCAGACTAGACAAAAGCTTCTCAACCAAATAATAACAGGCATTTACCATATTTATTCAGCGTTTAATTTCTTCTCGAGTGTCACTTATATTTGTTACTGTTCCTCCAAGGTATTGATGTTATATTATATATACTTATATTTTATTACTTTTTAACTTAGCTCTAGAATGTGCCATTAGGAAAGTGCAGGAAAACAGGGGGCGTCTGGAATTGAACGGGTTACATTAGCTGCTTGTTTATGAGAGTGACGTGAATATGTTAGGAGAAAATCCACAAACGATTAGGGAAAACACGGAAATTTTATTTGAAGGAAGTAAAGAGATGGGTTTGGAAGTAAATCCCGAAAAAACGAAGTATACGATTAAGTTTCGTAACCAGAACATAGTAGTATGAAATGGAAGTATAAAAATTGGAAATTTATCTTTTGAACAAGTGAAAAAAATTCAAATATCTTGGAGTAACAGTAGATAGTATATAGGACGATAATACTAAAATGGACTTGAGGGATATGATAGTAGGGATTGGATTAATCTTGCTCAGGATAGGGACCGATGATGGACTTATGTGAGGGCGGCAATGAACCTTCTTGCTCTCTGAAAGCCGTAAGTAAGTATAGTATATTATATAGCCTATAGCCTATTACTTATAATGCATTCGAATATATGTGACATGACTTTTATCCTACGAATAGAAACCACAGGACTTGTTGCGCGATCTTTTGGTCATAATAATTTTTAGTAAGTTATTTTACGACTCTTTATCAACAGCTTAGGTTATTTAGCGTCTGAATGAGATGAAGGTGATAATGCCAGTGAAATGAGTCCGGGGTCCAGCACCGAAAGTTACCCAGCATTTGCTCATATTGGACTGAGGGAAAACCCCGGAAAAAACCTCAACCAGGTAACTTGCCCCGACCGAGAATCGAACCCGGGCCTCTGGTTTCGCGGCCAGACGCGCTAGCCGTTACTCCACAGGTGTGGACGTCATAATAAATAAGTAAATAAATTATGTTAATTATTGACTACTTTTGACCAATAAAACGGTACGAAAGGACGTATTTCAACCAATCATGGCTGCTTATCGCACAATTTTATCGCGTCCCTAGCATTTGTTTAATTTTATCGCGTCCCTAGCATTTGTTTAATTTTATCGCGTCCCTAGCATTTGTTTAATTTTATCGCGTCCCTAGCATTTGTTTCTTTGTTTGCCAACATTTGAAACTGCGCTGGTCTGGATGTCAAAAAAAAATATATATATATATATATATATATATATATATATATATATATATATATGTATAAAATTACAAACCACTCCAGTCGATGCACAGCAGTTTCAAATATGACTCGCATTGGCATTCAAGAACAAGAATTAATAAAAATCACTGATCATACCTATGCATCTTCTGAAATCCGATTTACAAATAAATGAAGAGCACCATTCGGAAATCCTGAATAAGTTGAATACACCATGTAGGCCTAAATCAACGAGTTCCACTTCTATTACGCACACGTCCAATATAACATCAATTGAACCACCAACCACATTCAAATTTGAAAATTGTACATTCAATAATTATTCCTTTTAAAATTATTCATTCGGAAATTCTGAATAAGTTGAATACACCATGCAGGCCTAAATCAACGAGTTCCACTTCTATTACGCACACGTCCAATATAACATCAATTGAACCACCAACCACATTCAAATTTGAAAATTGTACATTCAATAATTATTCCTTTTAAAATTATTCATGTTTATTTTTTATGTCATCGTCGTTAATTAAAACTTTTCTAACACTTGTGTATATTAGTTAGTTATGTTATAGCTTCTGCTATATGATATTATGGATAGTCACGTATCAGAGATTGTTTAATATTAAGATTTATTGAATAGTAATCATTACAGTGTCTGTATAAAGACACTACTGCCATCTAGCATGCATCTAGCGTAATATTTGTAATGTTGAGATGGTACAATAATACATTTGAAGACAGTTGTATTTTCGTAAGTCAATTAATATTTTATTGTATTTGAGTACTTCGTTACTTCTAATCTTTATATACTTTCTTCTAATCGTGTAATAGTCAATTAAATCCCACTCGAGTTTTGATTTTCTGTAGATAAATCAAAACGTCTAGTGAGATTACTGTTGATAACCTCACATTCTAAAATTTTCCTACGTATTACAGTGGAGAATTTACAGTTTCATATAAATACATAAACGAAAAACAAAGCAATTCAGAAAATCGTGTTACGAAGTCGTCAGTTTTCTTGCAATGAACATCATCTGAACGTGACACGACTGCAGCGCCTTTCCAAATGTCATCTCCTGGATATTGGCCAAAAAGGCCAGATACTAACGATATAATGTTATAATTTGTCCACACATCACGGGACCCTCCATAAATCACTGATATAATTTTAAGCGGAGTTCTCGGTACTCATGACGAGTTAGTTTTGCATTGCGAACGGATGTAACGTGTAAAATTCAGCCTCGTTGACAATTTCCACGTCCCCTCCGTCGCTGCTGAAGCTCAAACGTACGTCCACTTAACCAGGCGCATCAAATTGTAATGTGGCACTGAGTACAGGGCGACTCCAAAGTTCTGTTATCTGTTCTGGTCTTACAGGACACACTTTGTGTGATGCCATTCTAGACTTTCAAATCGCTTAAGTGGACCAAGACGTTAAAAACAAATTAAAATAGTTTTCTAGGTCAGTGTTTCTCAAACTTTTTTGAAGTGGGGACCACTTTTTTAAGTTATAACAGTTCCGCGGACCACCTTACTCTTGAATAATTTCGAGGGAAAAATTGTTCCGGAGCCGGGTATCGAACCCGGGACCTTTGGTTTAACGTTAGTGTGCACTCGAAGTTGGTTGCTTGACGGTTGTCAGCCCACTTTGAGGTCTGTGGATATAGAGGGAGAAATTGGATCGGTGTCGGTTAGAGTTCCCGAGTAGCTCAGTGGTAGAGCGTTGGTACGTTAAACCAAAGGTCCCGGGTTCGATACCCGGCTCCGGAACAATTTTTCCCTCGAAATTATTCAAATAAACTTTACAGGAAGTTATACCTGAAATCTTGATTTGCATAATACACGTCACTGTTCGTTAACAGAAAACCACAATTTAAGTCACACGGAGTTAGTGTGCACTCGAAGTTGGTTGCTTGACGGTTGTCAGCCCACTTTGAGGTCTGTGGATATAGAGGGAGAAATTGGATCGGTGTCGGTTAGAGTTCTCGAGTAGCTCAGTGGTAGAGCGTTGGTACGTTAAACCAAAGGTCCCGGGTTCGATACCCGGCTCCGGAACAATTTTTCCCTCGAAATTATTCAAATCAACTTTACAGGAAGTTATACCTGAAATCTTGATTTGCACCTTACTCTTGTTCCCTTCGAAAGTGAATTTATAATTTTTATGCTCCACCATGCCGAAATGTAGTAATTATACACCTGGTAGCAGTCCTTTAATGCATGTCATTAAAGTACACCTACTCATTAAAGTACAGGTGTTCAGCCAATGACAAGTCAGCTTTGTACCGTTATAAAACCGCAAGTATCGATTATTCTCGGATATGCAATCGAAAGAGAATTAGCGAAAAGTCACGGAGGCTGGAAATCCAATACTGTCGCAGAAAGTTATGTTCTGTTACTATAATAATTAGCGTTAATTGTAAATAATATTCAAATGAATTCAATTTTTCATCTCGTTTTTCAATGTCGAATTCAATAATCAAGGTTATATCAAGTTTAACGGGATTACATCAAGGTCAATGACATTATTGTTCCTCGGAAAAAATCAATACTTTCGCGTCTGCGCACATCTCACAATTCACGATCTAGAACAAGATCACTTCCGATATTGTCAGATACAAATAAAAGGTATACATCTGAATAATTTCAAGTTAGAAATATGGTCGAGCATAAAAAGTCGTATGAAACTCGCATATAATGGTAATTAAGACGCTCGTATGAAAATTATGAAACTCGCTTGCGCTCGTTTCATAAACATCCGTACTCGCTTCTTAATTACTATCATTATAGGCTCGTTGCATAATGTACTATTGTAGCATATTTTAATACGGGTATACTTATATTTTAAATTAGAATTAATTAATTAAAATTAATTTAATTCAATTAATTTTATATTAGTATTAGCTATTTAAGTTAATGTTAATAGAAGAAAATTTATTTTCATTTTTTTTAAATAATTCAAGGCTATTAGAGTTTGGATAATCTTTAACTTATTAACTAAAAAAAAAAAAAAATAAATGTTGCTACTCACATTAGTGAGATGAATGAGCCTGTCGATTCTTACACAGTTGTTCTAGACCTATATTTGAATGACTAGATATTTCTTTAATGGCACTAGAATCATTGATATTAATATCTTCACACACAGCTTCTGAACTATTAGCAGAGCCTAAATGAAGCGTACCATCACGTTCCTTTCTTTTCAAAGATCCGGATCGAAGCCAGTTTTTCATTATGTATAATGGGCACTATTTAACAGAGACATAGACAACTGCTAGTGTGTACCACATAAGAAAGATTAAAGTCATAAATACAAGAAAAGGTTTGGTACTTTGGTCCTCTGTAATGAATTCGGGTGGTCTCTGGCTGGGTTACAGGTGCAGGGAAAATATGTCGAGAAACACCACGTTCATAGTGCTTTAAATCCCTCTTTTGTTGCTGGGAGTAGAGTGGGAAGTCAATAGACGGGTAGGGTAACAAATTTTGTCCGAGATCGTGCGTATTTGCTTGGTTTCCGCACAAAACCAAGCCGCGGAAAGTCTAAAATTCCACATTCAGTATTCCCAACCTAACACACATAACAATTTCCCTCTTCTTACCGCTTAAGCGCCATATTCATTTTACTGCTTTAGGCTTTTAACATATTATTTTTAGAGACGTTCAACATAGTAATAATTATAAATTGGAAACTTACCACTGCAATTTCACCTAAATTGCACTGTTAATTATTGTTTTTAAATATTTGCAAAAATTAAGTAAACTATACAACACCACAAAAGTTACTGCATTTGTAATGCAAGTAACATTAAGGAAGCCGTGAAAAAATCAACAAGATTCCAGATGCCGATGTTATTACTGAAATATGTTATATAAATAATATTGTTAAAATATTAAAATGAAAAATAAATCATTACATAACCTTACCGTTTGTTTTAAGTTCGCATTTATAGACTGGGGGGGGGGGGAAGACAGACGTATGTCACGGCCTGCTGGAATATAGTAAACACAGAAAACATTTTATAGCAACAATGTTGAAGATAGATATTTTTGTTTTGCAAATTTGCCGTCATTGAACAGAAACCAAGATGGAGATTTCATTGTAACCAATTAGAAATTCCTCTTTCAGGTATGTAATAAACGATCTTCGCACAAAATAATGTACGATACACGAGCGGTATGTTTGTTTTCATGTTCTCGGAAATTAAAAAAGCTCAACTACGTTTCGCTTTTTCAATCTTTTCCTCGAACATGAAAACATCAACATACCGCTCTTGTAACGTGTATTACTATAATAAAATGTCAGTAGTGGGAGAAAAAGTGAAGGCGATTGCCATGTGTCACTTCCAAACTCTGAGATTTTAAGCTATAGTGTGATACAAAATTCGTTTGAATTTTATTTTTTCTTCTGTCTTTTTTGAAGGACCACAAGGGCAGACCTCGAGGACCACAGTTTGAGAAACGCTGGTCTAACTGAAAGGAAGGAGAAAAGTGGTTTCGTCATCATAAATCGCAAATATTTGAAATTACTTGCTTCTTGCAATTGTGTGTCGTTCTTTAAGTTTGTGCTCGAATTGTGTATTTTCCTTCAAAAGTGGATGTTTTCTTTCCTTTGTTCACTGGGCTTCCCAGGAATCGAACCGGTATGTTAGAAATGAAAACCGACATTTTAACCTAATTATATACTTACAGCCTTATTAAAGCCATCACCATGAAGATAAGAATGTATATTTGAGGAGAACACAATTGTGTTTGTTCGTGTATTACAGTCTAGACTCGAGTAAACTTTGCAGAAGGGAAGTATCGGCCACGAGAGGCACTAACAAACGAACTTAAGGCAAACAAATGGTCTTCCTGCTTGCGTGATTGCCTTGCGTTACGGAGATCTGGAAATCGATACGCCGAGACCAGCTGTTCATCAAGCTTCAATCCAACTCTCGGCTGCCACCGCATCTCTTAACTGCTTGTAAGTAAATCTACGCTGGAAGGACTTGCATTCAAGGAAAGATTTTTATCTCCGCACAGCTTTTCTCTTTCAACAACTGTCTTAGGTTTCGTCAAACAAATCTATATTACAACAACTCGGGTTTATAAAATAGCGTTTATCTTTTTTTTTTTTAGAAATGTTTCAGATTAATTAATGTACAGTGTAAAGAGTTTGTGTTTAAAAGAATTTTTCTATTTCTGTAAATCTTTCAGTTATTATTACATAAACAAAAATCGGGTTCCAGCATAGCTCAGATGGAAAGAGCAATCAGCGCGCCAAGCTGAAGGCCCTGGGTTCGATTCCCAGTTCCAGAACGAATTTTTCTCCACTAAAAAGTATATATGTGACGACTACATAAAGTCATTGATATGCAAAGGGGACAGCGAGGTCCTATAACAAGAATATATATAAAATTTTAATATAATTTTGCTCGTTTTTGCTTCCATTTCGAGATAAAAATTGTTTTATATTAGGTATTTTATAGCATATTTTGAGAAAGTCACTGATTTAATTTCCAATATGCTCAGTCAGTTTGAGAAAGCAGTGTATTATGATAATTCTTCACCTGACATAATTACGAACATTAAATCCAGGCGTATGAGATGGGCAGGGCATGTAGCACGTATGGGCGAATCCAGAAATGCATATAGACTGTTAGTTGGGAGGCCGGAGGGAAAAAGATCTTTGGGGAGGCCGAGACGTAGATGGGAAGATGTTTCTATGCATTTATTTGGTGATAAATGCTGCTAGTTTATTTTACTAACATTTTTCTTAATGCTGCTAGTTTATTTTATTAATATTTTTCTTAAGAAAAATAAATAATCAGAAACCTCATAAATACTTGCAGTAAAAATTTCATCCAGATTGATTAATATTTGGCATAAGAAAGCTGGTATTCAATCAAAAAAAATGAACACAGAAAAATAGATTTGAAAATAAAATGAATATTCATGTAAATTAATATTCTCCTCCGCTACATTCATCTAGTAACTTCAGGGAGCCAACAAAAAGTTACTAGATTTGTAATCAGAAATTTTAAAAAAGAATTCTTCGATGAAAAACAATTTTGACAGCTCTTTAAATTCCACGCCCCCTTCCAGCCTTAATTTAAAAAGTGTAAACATAAGAGTATTTGTAATCAGAATTGAGCTGAATCCATTTGGGGTATGAAAATATAAATTCTGAATAAGTGAAATAGCTGAAAAAATTTGTAAAAATTTTCATGATTTTCAGTGGAGTCTTCCCTTAATGTGAAGGTCGATTTAAGGTTTTTTTCACTTCCTGAAAAATTGGCATTGATGGACTTGTCTTGTTTTGGACGCAAGCTCCACTTGTAATTCTCTCTAAAAACATATATATTACTACACAGAGAAAGGTCACAATTACATGCAAATACTTCAGACATCAGAGCTAAACTGTACCAGGAAGATACTCAAAATTTCACGCTATCAGCATTGAAAGCGGAGCTGTGATGACGTAATGAACAGCAGTGGGTTACAAATGTATGCCGCGCGAGTGATGGAGGATTAAGATACAATACTGGTCGTATGCTGCGACTAAGAGGAAGGCGGAAAAAGGGAAGACTGTTGAAGGCTGGGTTTGCAGTGAAGGTTCTGGCCTTAGGCAGAAAACAATGCCTTGCAAAAGATGGAAGTTCTCGGCGAGTTGACATCATTGCCATTGATAGAAGAAATGACAGAGCAATTATCATCGATCCCACCGTGCGCTTTGAAACTGCAGTTGAACAACCTGTAGCAGTACATGAAGAAAAGAAGACCACCTATGACCCTACAATTCAGTACTTTAGGGATTATTATCATATACAAGGACAGATTGAAGTATTTGGCCTATTGTTCGGAGCAAGGGGAACAATTCCAAAATTCTCAGTTGAATGTTTTAAGTCCTTTGGAATTCCTTTAAATATTTTGAAAATTATTGCTATAGACATAATGAAATATTCCTTTCAGATTTTACGTAATCATCTGTAAACCTAAATTTCCTTATATTCTATTTGATTACTAATAATTATTGACTAAAAGTACTTTGTGTGAGATCGTGCGTATTTGCTTGGTTTCCGCACAAAACCAATCCGCAGTAAGTCTATAATTCCACATTCAGTATTCCCAACCTAACACACATAACAATTTCCCTCTTCTTACCGCTTAAGTGACATATTGATTTTACTGCTTTAGGCTTTTAACATATTATTTTTAGAGACGTTCAATATAGTAATAATTGTAAATTGGAAACTTACCACTGCAATTTCACCTAAATTGCACTGTTAATTATTGTTTTTAAATATTTGCAAAAATTAAGTAAACTCTACAACTCCACTAAAGTTACTGCATTCGTGATGCAAGTAACATTAAGGAAGCCGTGAAAAAATCAACAAGATTCCAGACTCATCATAGACTGAGGGAAAAAAAAGACAGATGTATATCACGGCCTGCTGCAGTATAGTAAACACAGAAAACATTTTAAAGCAACAATGTTGAAGATAGATATTTTTGTTTTGCAAATTTGCCGTCATTGAACAGAAACCAAGATGGAGATTTCATTGCAACTAATTAGAAATTCCTCTTTCAGGTATGTAATAAACGATCTTCGCACAAAATAATGTACGATACAAGAGCGGTATGTTTTCTTTCAATTCTCGGAAATTAAAGAAGCTCTACTACGTTTCGCTTTTTCAAACTTTTCCTCGAACATGAAAACGTCAACATACCGCTCTTGTAACGCATATTACTATTCCCAAGGGTAGCTTCCATTTGAAAATAAACATCGTAAATACTGATAACACAAATGTTTATTTTTATTTTATTTCTTTAGTATGCTGTGTCTTTTGGCAACCCTTACTGAAGGGCAGCTACCCTTGTGGGATTTATATATAAATTAATATATTTAGGTGAAAAACAAATCTTCACTTTCTAACGGTAATCGTACCCGGACCACGTATTGTGGGTCCCTATCACCACGGCATGGCGCGACCTCAGGTTGCGGATAGAGGAGACGGCCTCCAGATATGGAGGGTAGCTGCGAATATATTGAATAAGCAGTCGTGGACAGCCGATAAGGGGTGGTCCTCCAGCTTGGGGATTTGGCGAAGGGCTAACAACCCATCACCGTAAAAAACAGCTTGTTACGAAACATAACAATAAGCCTCGGAATGGGACTGATTCTCCGGCACGACCACAGCAAAGATTGTATTCTTCACCTGATATAACTAGGAACATTAAATCCAGATGTTTGAGATGCGCAGGGCATGTAGAACGTATGGACGAATCCAGAAATGCATATAGAGTGTTAGTTGGAAGTCCAGAGGGGAAAAGACCTTTGGGGAGGCTGAGACGTAGGTGGGAAAATAATGTTAAAATGGATTTGAGGGAGGTGGGATATGATGATAGAGAATGGATTAATCTTGCTCAGGATAGGGGCCAATGGCGGGCTTATGTGAGGGCGGCAATGAACCTCCGGGTTTCTTAAAAACCAGTAAGTAAGTAATCGTACCCGGATGCTCGATTTTTCGCTGAAAACGCTATCACTTGAACAATGCGGAGGGCTACATTTAAATATACTTTTATAGTGAATTGTAAACTTTCCGAACACCCTGTAATTCTGATTAGTGAAGTTAAAGTGCCCCTGGGACATAACTCTCTCTGACTGCCTAGCAATCCCACAAGCCAACACATGGGCGTTAATATGGCAGAATCGTGTGTGTATGTATGTGTGTTTGGTGCCTCAATTCGCTACTAGACACTTGAAAGAGAGAGTGCACGCAAACGAGAGAGTTATTTTAGCAGACGGCCACAACAAGTTTTATAGCATTGTGGATGGCATCGTTAAAACAGGGCTCCAACATCTCGCAACCCCAACTCTTTGCACCACCCCTCCGCCACTTGTGTTTCTCCCTTTATAGAAGGAAAAAAAATGCGCAGTTATAAAATTCGTGAATACTACTATGGCAGAGAAACAGAAGGACGCGGGGGTTATCGCATTACGTAACGACGGAACAAAAAAAAAAGAAGAAAACATCCATATTGAGTTGAGAAGCCTGTACTGCGGACTTGAAAAGTTACGAACTGTTTTTCTACTTTGTTTCTGCCGTTGCTATAGAAAACTGTAGCGTGACTCAAGCTTTGAAAGGTACTCGTGTTTGAAAAGAGAAATAAGACGGCTGTTAAACGTCAGAGTATGAACTGGGAAAATATATTACAATGCGCTAGAATCTCTCAGGCTGATCTCATCTCAGAGTGGAGAATTCACAGTCAATCTTCGTGTCGTGTTTTAACTGATACGGGTCATAGCACTACAATGCTATTGAGTTGGTCCGTTTATTATCCCCTATATCATTTAGAATTATTTTTCATGCAGGAATAAGACTTAAAAGAATATCCCTTTAACATCTAACTGTACAGATATACGACCTCATTGAGGTAATGTCGATTTATTGCTGTTATGGCTTACACGATACTGTGCATCTTTTATATAATAGCGAAACCTGCAGTTCAAAACGAAATGTGCATAAAGAGCAAAAGGTATCAGTTCTGTCTTCAGAAATTGTACAATATCTATTATTGCCCACACACCAACTGTTTATGAACTCCATGCAGATTTCCACAGCAGGATAACAAATATAGATGTGCACACTAACTGCAAGAGTATGAAAAATTATTTGAAGTCTTGCATTAAGAAGAAACTAGAAATAATTGTGTCGGTATTTTTTTTACAAAAAGAGTCTGGCTTGGTAAATCATTCTCCACTTATATCTAAATTAGAATGTGTGGGAATTCAAGGACTTTTGTCGTGTATATTTCGGTCATATTTGAGTGACACATCAAATAACAAAGATCGATTAAACATATAAATTGTCAGACCATCGGATCTGTGCCCCCGTAAGATATGCGAACTGAACCCTAATTCCTTCTCAGCCTCGGTAATTCATTTCTGTCCCTGCATTCCTATCTCTCTCTTTTCTGTCTCCCTTTCTGTCCCCAACTACTCACAATTTTGGCCTTCTTGCGGGACAGTTTACAATATTTGCACTTGCAGTCCAGTGTTGTCGATATTTTTTTTACAAAAAGAGTCTGGCGTGGTAAATCATTCTCCACATATCTAAATTAGAATGTGTGGGAATTGAAGGAATTTTGTCGTGTATATTTCGGTCATATTTGAGTGACACATCAAATAACAAAGATCGATTAAACATATAAATTGTCAGACCATCGGATCTGTGCCCCCGTAAGATATGCGAACTGAACCCTAATTCCTTCTCAGCCTCGGTAATTCATTTCTGTCCCTGCATTCCTATCTCTCTCTTTTCTCTCTCCCTTTCTCTCCCCCACTACTCACAATTTTGGCCTTCTTGCGGGACAGTTTACAATATTTGCACTTGCAGTCCAGTGTTGTCAACTCAACATGAATACTGTAGCACGGAGTGGCGAAAGAAATATTATTAAGCAAGTACGTAATAGCATTTTGCGGTGAAGAGAAACAAACAGGTCAATATCTGTTTCCTATAAATCAGGCAACGAAAAGAGCAGCTACGATCACATGTGAGGCTTATTTTATTTCAATTGATTACCGGTACGTATTAAAATTACTTACTTAACTAATACTAATAATACATTTTATGTAATTTATATAGGCAGGTCAGAGCGTCTAATGAAGAAAATCTGGAGAGAGGGAGGCTGTGCTGCAGATGAAAAGCTAGAATCACCAGGGAAGAACAGACCAAGGGAAACTTTAATTATTGTAGATGATATGAACCGATGTATTTTAAGAAGAAAGATACAAGAATGTTATGCCGTTCAGAAAGAAGTTCCGACATTGAAGAAATTACTGAAGCTTGCGAGAGAAGCAATAATTTCCAAGGTTGGAGAGATAAATTACAGAAAGTGATTCGAGACATGGGATTTAGGTTTAAAAAAATGTAGAAATACAAGATGTATTTTGATTGAAAGAAATGATATTGTAGCATGGGGGACCAGTTATTTATGATACCGTTTGACGGAAGTTTGGCAAGGTTCGTGGCCTGCTGTTTAACGTGGTGGGAGGAAAGCGGGTGGAATGGAATGAGTACAGGCGTTAACTTTTTCAAGAACGACGACAGCGCTGAAGGGGCACAGATCCGATGGTCCGACAATAGTGACATAAAAGTTAGTAATGGTGTACCGCAAGGTACTGTATTAGGACCAATGTTATTTTTTATTTATTTATTAATATAAATCCAAAAGATACAACGACATTAATTATATGACATGTAGATGACATAGTGATTACTTTCTATGCTGTGTAAGTTGGAAATTTAGGCTTCCTTAGAGTTATACAAACGATGACATGGACACTGTCAAAAACTGTACTGATGGAAATCTATTTTCTGTACATTTCACAAAATCGAAGTAATTATTTTTAATTAAACATAACTGGTATTCAGAAACTAAATTTAAGTTTCAACCTCAAAATTAAGGTACAGTACATCACTCCTACTGTTCATAACCTGTAAATAGTAATTGTTCATGTTTTGAAGGCATTATCATTGATCAACATGTAAGTTGAGATAAATATATTCCTTACTTGTGTAAAAGATCCCGAAAAAATAGTGTTCTTGTATTCCCTTTGTTCTCATTCTCCTGTCCTTATTCTTCGTGTCTTTCCCTTGTCCTTTTTATCCCTCTCGTATTACTTATTGTATCCCCCCTTGCTATGTTCCTTCCGACAAAATATTGCACTCACGCGCACTGTAAAAATATGCAGCGTAGTTAAGCTATACACCTGCCGACGTTTTTAAACTTGATTATTATGATTATTTTATCTTATAGTTGATACTGCCAGATAGACTTTTCGACTTAAGCTTTTCCTACACTAATTTTCTTAAATTAAAACGTTAAAATTGTTAAAAATAAAAAAGTATTACTACCTTAATATCATCTTAACATTTATAACGTTTTAATTTAATAAAATTAATATTTTTCTTTTATTTTTAATATACTAAGTGTTATAGTGAACAACAAAAACAATTAAGCTTTTCATCACAGTAACGAAAAGTGTATGAATTTTCAAGTATCGTTCAACTTTATTTTGGAAAAATTCCCTGTCAGGTAAAACACAATTTTTAGAAATACTTCTATAATTACTTTTTAGTTACTCTCGTTATGTTAGACACCCTGATAATCCTTGGTGCTACAAGCCTTGAAGGGCCCAAACCGACCAGCTGGCTGCTGGCCTCACGCCCACATCCCGAAGCAGAGGTAGACGATCATTCAACCAGAATGGAGATACCATGTGGTTAGCACGATCATACCCTCAGCCGTTATAACTGGCATACGCAACCGGATTTTCACTACCTATCGTAGCTCCCCAAGTGCATCACAATGCTGGGTAGGCACCGGTCCCATACACTGGCCGAAATTTCATGAGAAAATTTCCCCATGAGGACTCGAACCAGCGTGCATTCCGTAACGCGAGTCCTAGGAAGGATGCCTTAGACCGCGACGCTACGGCGCGGGACTTAAACACCCTGCTAATAAGGTATATAAATCGTTTCTTTGTAGAGTGTCAGAATATCTTAAGGGAGGAGATGGGCGAAAATTGTAACTTCTGCAGTTTTTGAGCTAGTCGGTTCATTTTGGCACACATAAGCCATATATGATATATAGGCCTACACATGCTATAAATTTTCTTGCATGTTATCAAGATATTTTCTGAGTTATGCCCTCTTTATAAAAAAAATTGGGACATATTTTTAGAATCTATCTCATCGTACAAATTTTAAGCATATGGTCCAGAAAAAAAGAAACAGCAGTTTTATTGCACCTAGGAGAGCACTAAACATCCATATTTTAGAAATACATCTTTAGAATAGAGAAAAAAAAAATACATCACAACATATCACAAATGCCAACCACACCCACAGAGACATCAACACAGACATTGAAATACTGCACATCCAACCAAAAAGCCAGAAACTCAACACACTACAACAATATGAAATATACAGACACACGAAAACACACCCCAACGACATTCTAAGCACACAACTCAATTTCAAAACACATACACTCTTTGACTCTACACTTCGAACACACCCACACAGGAAACAAGAGGCGCCAAGGCCAACAACGACCAGTTCCGAAGATTATCACAAGGAAATTCTTATCATACATATTCCGAAGTGATACAGTGTTAAAAGTTGTGTAATCAAGATGTATAAAAATATATTAATCTGTATAAAGTATTTTTTTTAATTTTCTAGTACCTATTGTTATAGAAATTATTTCTTTATTTAAAAAGTAATTAACATATAAAAATCTGATATTCTAATTTGGTAACCATACTTTATAGAACATGCAGAAAAATGTTCAGCTTGATAGCTTGAAAACTGTAGAAGCCTTTAGATTTTGAATATATAGAAAGGGGCAAAAAATTTAATTTGAGAAAAATCACTTTTAAAGTACACATGCTAGGCATTTAAAGAGCGCAGCGAATTAAATATGGCGTAATTAATGGCAGTTCCAAGCGTCACACGTGGCTGAAACTTTGCAGACCAAAAATGACCAAAATTTCACACATCTTCTCCTTCAACGAAGTCGGGGACGAATTAACTCCTTGAAATTGGTTCCCTTCCATTCACAAGACTGTATAGCAAGTGTGAAGATCATTAAATCAAGCTGCTGATGTTGTAGTTCACCGAGGCACATGAATTAATGTCCGAATCCAACCCTAAGGAAAAGTGTCACGGGATGAGAGAGACCTTGTAAATAATTCCACCCCGTGGAAGGGATGTCCCCTTTTTTGTCAGCTATCTTACAAGCTCGAGTCCTTTGTTCTGTGGCATAAGACGTATCAGAGCAATAAACAGAAGGGGGAGTAACCCTCCGGACAGAGAGCTTTATCGGAACATCGCAATGAAGGGATGTTTGCTCGTCCAGATCCAACGGCGCGAGGTGCAGGCACGTATCGGGGAGGAGGCCGCCCGGTGACCACGATAACAACGCCCGCACCTTCATCCCCCTCCCATTAAATTGTGATTACCGCCATACGTCACTATGGCAAGGGTTTCGCACGGAAGGGTGGCTGGAGTTCGCAATTATTATTCTTTATAGGAAGAATCAATCGCAGGCGAAAAATTGCCGATACAGCATTCGTCAGAGAGGAAGATGGGTGACTGAGATGAAATCTTGAGTGAATATTAAAGAGAGTACTTGCACTACAACACATTTCTAGGACTAAGTTCCCACTTGAAAATGTTCTGCTATAAAACTATAGAATAGAGAATATACAGGGACATTTTTATTTTACTTCAATTTTTATTTTACCTGAGTTTTTGAATGTACTTCACGGGTGTTTGAGAATAAGATTCTTAGGAAAATATTTAGGGCTAAGAGGGATGAAGTTACAGGAGAATGGAGAAAGTTACACAACACAGAACTGCACGCATTGAATTCTTCACCTGACATAATTAGGAACATTAAATCCAGACGTTTGAGACGGGCAGGGTATGTAGCACGTATGGGCGATTCCAGAAATGCATATAGAGTGTTAGGTGGGAGGCCGGAGGGAAAAAGACCTTTAGGAAGGCCGAGACGTAGATGGGAAGATAATATTAAAATGGATTTGAGGGAGGTGGGATATGATGATAGAGAATGGATTAATTTTGCTCAGGATAGGGACCAATGGCGGGCTTATGTGAGGACGGCAATGAACCTCCGGGTTCCTTAAAAGCCAGTAAGTAAGTAAGTAAGTAAGTAAGTAAGTAAGTAAGTAAGTAAGTAAGTAAGTAAGTAAGTAAGTAAGTAACTAAGTAAGTAAGTAAGTAATTGAGTAAGTAAATAAGTAAGTAAGTACTTCACTCCCATCCCTGCTACTAATGAAGTTCAACCGTCCTACACACAGATCGAAGTCATAGTAGCCTTACGGTCATAGTAAACAGTACGTTCCAAAAATATGTTCGCGTTTTCCAGTGACGAAAGAGCTTTCAATATTGCATAGGCCTAATTTTCGCACAGGTACTGTCGTCCATTAGCCTACGTCACATCCCGGTTTCCCCCACCTGCTTCTATTCGCCTCTCTATGAAGGCTAGTGGCTGGGCTGTCTTAGCTCTTTTCTGAGAACATCAATTTCTGTTAGGAATTGGACGTTTATGTAACGTTATACCCACACAACTGTTTAAAATAACTTAAATAAAAGGGCCTCGTTAAGTAATTAACTGTCACATGATTTCCCCCCTTTCTATGAACCTGCGACATAACCACTTGGACGGACAGTAGATAGCATGTCTGAGTAATTTTATCTGTGTGGGTCGGGTAGAAGTGAAGATTGAATTTACAATACGTAAGGTACTCTTTTATAGAGTAGGTACAGAATTATTTCAACATGAGTTACTAGTACGAAGGACGAAACTGGTAATTGGAATTACACACATTACAACTAAAGCCTGTATGGAAATGAACGGCCATCATTTTCAAAAATGTGTTTAAATATCCATATCATGATTTTTTTTTAAATTATCTTCATTCTCTATAGTGTACGCTAATGTGCTGTAGACAGTAGGCCTATAATATACACTGCATAATGAATACGTCCGCATGGACAGCTCAATTCGTGAGTAAAAACACTCATTGTACTGTACTGCATTTTGATTAAACAAAAACCTAATAAAAATTATCGAACCCAAAAGCGTGATATTTCCTAGTTTACGTAAATGGATGAACTACTTTTCTTCCCTCCTATAACTAGTAAAGTGATTTGTTTGTATATTATGCCAGTATTATCGAACTCCAGTCGTGGAAGGGGGTAGCAAACTGTTATCAACCGTCGATCCAAAGGTATAGCCAGGTTGATATTAGAAATATTAGTAAAAATAAAATGATGTCCCTGTATTATGCAACATTATGGTAGGGTTATAGAGAATGTCTCAGTACGTTGGGGATGTAAAGGGAGTATCTATCACTACTATATAAATTTCTAGAGTAAATAGACGCTTTTAAATAAGAAATGTGAACTTTGAAACCCACAGTATGCCCTATAACTCACCTGTTTGTGGTTATAATTCTGTGGCCGGGAGGAAAAAGGCCTTAAGTAAAAATTGTATACTTTTCAGAGCAGTAGAAAGATTGAAATTGGTGTCAATTATAGAGTTGTTTTAATTAAGAAGTTTTTCTTGGATATTATTTGATTATATTTCTTCTAAAATAGGTAACGTTGCTCATTTAACAATTTTCTTGATCATTCCCAAAAAAAATAGCCGCACTTAAGCCCTTTTAAGACTAGTACCCAAACTAAGTAGAAGCGACTATTTAAACTTAAGAACTTTTTCATGTCAAAATAAATGAGAAATGTAAATTATTAGGAATGCAAAATGGGTCTTAAACAATTATAGGACTGTTTACCCTGGTGCTTAAAGTTTTAAAAGGAAAGGGCATCAGTATGTGATAAAATGGCTAAAATACAAGTTAGGCCTTATTAATAGGGAAGCATGGAAAGTTAACATGTAAGGAATAAAGTACCGGTATTAAATATTATTAAGCCCTTTATTCTGTGTGTGCTCGATTCAAAAAGTACTTACGACATTTGGTAACGCTCTGTAAATCCAGTCAGGAGTCTTATTTGACTTTTACCGTTTTACCAGATTGTAGAGAATTGTTTCCGCTTTCAGAATATATAAAAATCTTATTTTCACAAAAAATTGGCTTAAGATCTTTTTCTTCCCGGCCACAGAATTTATATGCTATATTTATTTTATTTATTTTACAAACCTCTCCTAAAACAGGGGTTGCCCTGAAGGACAAAGTATACCAAATATACAAATATTAGAAAAAAAGGTAGAAATTTATGAAATGAGAGATCGTCTTGTATTTCTGTACAAAAAGTATGTTTCCTGCCGTTTACTTTACGAAACGTTCACACACTTGAAACTTAAATACTTGGCCACACAGTTTCTAAGAATCTTTTGCGTTAAATACTCGACCACTTTTTATGGATTCACATTTCTAACGAACTACTTTTTGTTCACAATGTAGGAACACCATTCAACGCTCGCGTTCTGCACTATGTTATTGTTCATTAAGATAAGAATGATTTCCAGTTTGATAGACTAACAGAAAGAATTAATATCAAAACATCCTCACTCTCTCTTTCTAGCAATATCTATACCGCTCGCTATTGATAAACAACAGAATAAACAAACAGACAATGTTTATTGATCTTATTTATTGTACCTACTGGTATATGTGCTTTCATATGTTTAAAGTTTTTGTAATACTCAGGCAATGAATTGACAATATTTATATATCTGTTTTTGTTATGATTGTACGTTCTAATAAAGAGGATTTATTTAAAGACATTTAAAAAATAACAAAATAATTTCTATATTAATATGGTAAAAACTGAGCCCTGCGATGCAGTCGAGTGGTCTAAGGACTCACGCTTTGGAGTGGCAAACCAAAATGAGAGATGGTTCGAATCCTCATTCAGAAAAGAAATTCTGATTAAGAAAGGCTAGAAATGTAATTAATTTAACTTAAGTCTATAAAGAGAGACGAAGTAAAAATATTACATGTCATAGAAATCCTAGCCATAATTATTATTATTATTATTATTATTATTATTATTATTATTATTTATATTATTACTACTACTACTTACTTACTGGCTTTTAAGGAACCCGGAGGTTCATTGCCGCCCTCACATAAGCCCGCCATCGTTCCCTATCCTGAGCAAGATTAATCCATTCTCTCTCATCTTATCCCACTTCCCTCAAATCCATTTTAATATTATCTTCCCATCTACGTCTCGGCCTCCCTAACGGTCTTTTTCCCTCCGGTCTCCCAACTAACACTCTATATGCATTTCTGGATTCGCCCATACGTGCTAGATGCCCTGCCCATCTCAAACGTCTGGATTTAATGTTCCTAATTATGTCAGTTGAAGAATACAATGCGTGCAGTTCTGTGTTGTGTAACTTTCTCCATTCTCCTGTAACTTCATCCCTCTTAGCCCCAAATATTTTCCTAAGCACCTTATTCTCAAACATCCTTAACCCATGTTCCTCTCTCAAAGTGAGAGTCCAAATTTCACAACCATAAAAAAGAACCGATAATATAACTGTTTTATAAATTATAACTTTCAGATTTTTTGACAGCAGACTGGGTGATAAAAGCTTCTCAACCGAATAATAACAGGCATTTCCCATATTTATTCTGTGTTTAATTTCCTCCCGAGTATCATTTATATTTGTTACTGCTGCTCCAAGATATTTGAACTTCTCCACCTCTTCAAAAGATAAATTTCCTATTTTTATATTTCCATTTCGTACAATATTCTCGTCACGAGACATGATCATATACTTTGTCTTTTCGGGATTTACTTCCAAACCTATCTCTTTACTTGCTTCCAGTAAAATTCCCGTGTTTTTCCTAATCGTTTGTGGATTTTCTCCTAACATATTCACGTCTTCCGCATAGACAAGCAGCTGATGTAACCCGTTCAATGCCAAACCCTGTCTGTTATCCTGGACTTTCCTAATGGCATACTCTAGAGCAAAGTTAAAAAGTAAAGGTGATAGTGCATCTCCTTGCATTAGCCCACAGTGAATTGGAAACGCATCTGACAGAAATGGACCTATACGGACTCTGCTGTACGTTTCACTGAGACACATTTTAATTAAACGAACTAGTTACTTGGGAATACCAAATTCATTGAGAATATTATGTAAAACTTCTCTCTTAATCGAGTTATATGCAGTTTTGAAATCTATGAATAACTGATTATACTCCCATTTTTTCTCCAATATCTGTCGAATACAAAAAATCTGATCAATAGTCTATCTATTACGCATTGATGATCCCCAATAATTTCATCTGTATGTGACATATCTAGTCTACCATATGAAAGAGGAAAATGAATGAATGAATGAATGAATGAATAAATAAATAAATAAAATTAATAAATGAAATAAATAAATAAATAAAATAAATAATAAAATAAATAAATAAATAAATGAAATAAATAAATAGATAAATAAATAAAGAAATAAGTAAATAATAAATAAATTAATTAAATAAATTAAATAAATAAATTAATTAAATAAATTAAGTAAATAAATAAATAAAATAAAGAAATAAATAAAATAAATAAATAAATAACAAACAAATAAATAACAAACAAACAAATAAATAAAATAAATAAATAACAAACAAACAAATAAATAAAATAAAGAAATAAATAAAATAAAGAAATTAAATAAATAAATAAATAAATAAATAACAAACAAATAAATAACAAACAAACAAATAAATAAAATAAATAAATAAATAAATAAATAACAAACAAACAAATAAATAAAATAAATAAATAAATAAATAACAAACAAATAAATAACAAACAAACAAATAAATAAAATAAAGAAATAAATAAAATAAAGAAATTAAATAAATAAATAAATAACAAACAAATGAATAACAAACAAACAAATAAATAAAATAAATAAATAAATAAATAACAAACAATTAAATAACAAACAAACAAATAAATAAAATAAATAAATAAATAAATAAATAAATAAATAAATAAATAACAAATAAATAAATAACAAACAAACAAATAAATAAAATAAAGAAATAAATAAAATAAAGAAATTAAATAAATAAATAAATAAATAATGAATCGAACTAGTGAAACTAAGTGCATTAAAGAACATATATTTTGGTCTACTCTGAACGAACCTAAAATCTAAGACAGAAATGAAGCTATAGAAGGCAGTTTGAAAGAGCAGCGCTAAAATGTTGACTGGGTTCTGATCCATATCCATAATGCATAATTTTTTCAGTACGAATGAAAATTAATACCTGCACACATCAGTTAATATGTAATAACAGCCGTCTAATAATCGGTAGCGGCCGTCTGATGTTCATTTAATACGCCCTGGAGCGGCCGCCGCGCCGTCGGTTTGACGTTCTAATGAGCCGGCCAGCAGAGACCATCAAAAGAGACGAGGAAACATCGCAACCCCGCCTGCCCGCGGCGCCAGATTAACAGCAGCTGTTTCCATGCTTTCGGACAACTGCGGCACAGTAATGATCTGTCCGCAGCCAATGTTAACAGAGAATTAATTTAAATTGTCCTTACACAGATTTCACTTCTTTCAGTTTACCACGATGTTCATTTTGAAGAACGATTTCTATTAGGATAAAAATCTTGGGAAGTGATGTTGGCTTTGACAAAGAATATGATGTGAACAATAAAATATGTAAGTTTCAAAGAGTATAGCGAAATTTATAAACTTGTACTTGCAATTTGGGAAAAGGAAATTTTACCAGAACAATGGAAGGAGTCCATAATCGTACCTATTTTTAAGAAGGGGGACAAGACTAACTGTAGTAACTTTCGAGGAATATCACTTTTGTTGACGTCGTATAAAATTTTGTCGAATATCCTTTTGAGAAGATTAACTCCATATGTAGATGAAATTATTGGGGATCATCAGTGTGGTTTTAGGCGTAATAGATCGGCTATTGATCAGATTTTTTTCTATTCGACAGATATTGGAGAAAAAAATGGGAGTATAAGAGTACAGTACATCAGTTATTCATAGATTTCAAAAAGGTATATGACTCGGTTAAGAGAGAAGTTTTATATGATATTCTTATTGAATTTGGTATTCCCAAGAAACTAGTTCGATTAATTAAAATGTGTCTCAGTGAAACATACAGCAGAGTCCGTTTAGGCCAGTTTCTATCTGATGCTTTTCCAATTCACTGTGGGCTAAAGCAGGGAGATGCATTGTCACCTCTAATTTTTAACTTCGCTCTAGAATATGCCATTAGGAAAGTTCAGGATAACAGGCAGGGTTTGGAACTGAACGGGTTACATCAGCTTCTTGTCTATGCGGATGACGTGAATATGGTAGGAGAAAATCCACAAACGATTAGGAAAAACACGGAAATTCTACTTGAAGCAAGTAAAGCGATAGGGTTGGAAGTAAATCCCGAAAAGCTAAAGTATATGATTATGTCTCGTGACCAGAATATTGTACGAAATGGAAATATAAAAATTGGAGATTTATCCTTCGAAGAGGTGGAAAAATTCAAATATCTTGGAGCAACAGTAACAAATATAAATGACACTCGGGAGGAAATTAAACGCAGAATAAATATGACGTAGATGGGAAGATAATATCAAAATGGATTTGAGGGAGGTGGGATATGATGATAGAGACTGGATTAATCTTGCCCAGGATAGGGATCAATGGCGGGCTTATGTGAGGGCGGCAATGAACCTCCGGGTTCCTTAAAAGCCAATAAGCAAGTAAGTAAGTATGTGGAACAATTCTCGGGAGGTTTCTTCATATTAATGACCTTTGTAATAGTCTCAATAAGGTCAGCATCAGCTGAGTGACAAACTCAATACCCTTTGGTGAGAAGCCTTCAGAGATATGTCAGAAATTAGGATTTTACCCAGAATTCTCTGAGTTCTACAGCACAACTAGCAGATGATTATTTCAATGCATTGTCAAGTTGGATAATTTCTCTGTCTGATATGCAATCCAAAAGGATTCTTCTGAAGTTCTCAAATTGTTATGCGGCTATGAACTCCCATTCATGTTTATATTGTATAGACTACGAAAAGTCCATTGCGATCATAACAAGAAACTGTTTATATAATAGCAGCCTTCTTCCAGTTAAAGGACAGAGGAATGTAAAGCAGTCGGTATGTAGTTCGGTGGTATGAGAACATGCAACGAAATTGTCCTTTCGCCTTAAACTTTGTTGCTGCACGACTTTAACATCGATTTTGAAATGTATTCCAACTGTTCAAACTTCTATGTTGAGTAATAAATAATTTGTCAGCGACCCGGAAAAAAGGACAAATGTTCAACTTTTAAAAGGCGTACCATAAATATTTGATCTTAGTTTTAAATAAAGTCGAGAAATTGAGTCGTTTATAATCTGTTTCTACTTAATGTTTTGCATTGGACCTTAAATTCGCCGGTCTATAACCAGTTGGGGTTTTAAGGCCACCAAAAAGTCCTCAGCATGAAGCCCGGTCCAACCACCTCTGAACCCGAACCCGACAGACTTTCCAAAAGTATTACCGGAACTCGCCAGAAACTTCAAAGCACACAAAGAGCTAGGTGAAGGTTAATATTTCTTTCGATATCCTTGTTTAACCTCCTTTCTGAGTCTTACAAGTCAGTGATCATACAGGAGGAATAGTTTCGTATCACACACGAGCCATGCTGGACAAAGAGGGATTCCCTGGTGAGGGATCAGTTCAACGCAGGATCGCCTCCTAAAGACAACTCCCTGTATGTGATAGGGGTTTACGCATAAATATATTGATGTTTTGTTTAAGGAAAATGCATACAAAACAACGTCGTATTCAGTTTTTCCTTTGCTCTAATAGTTTTTTCCATAAATGTATCACGTATTAATATTTTACGGTACCTGATGTTTTATTAATGATCGTACAATGAAACGCCTGTCAGCTTAGAGTTTAGACTACACGCACGTCTTTCAATCACTTGTACTCAGTACAAACTCTTTTTCTCAGTCAATTAAAGGTCACTAACCTTGCAGAAAGCTCACTCGCCAACATTTGATGTCATTAAAGGATTCATTGAAGCTGAATTGGCCGATATTCATTTAATCTACGTAGCAGCAAGAGAATCTGCAATCGTGGGATTCCAAACAGACTAATGTTCGTTTGTGTACCAAAGATTCCGGGATACAGGATCTCTTCGTCCTCGAATCGAGGATCGTGGATCCAAACCTGAAGTTTCCTTTTCTAATGTAATATAACTTTTCTAAACAAATTCTACGATAGTTAAGAAAATATTTATTTCGTATGTTTCTTGTAGGGGAGAGTTGGGTAGTGTCGGGCATCGGGTAATATCGGACAGTTACTTTCTTTCATCTACCATCAGATGGTAGTACCTGAATGATATGGTTACGTTTATGTGATTTTTAGTAGGTTATTTTACGACGCTTTATCAACATCTTAGGTTATTTAGCGTCTGAATGAGATGAAGGTGATAATGCCGGTGAAATGAGTCCGGGGTCCAGCACCGAAAATTACCCAGCATTTGCTCAGCTTGGGTTGAGGGAAAACCCCGGAAAAAACCTCAACCAGGTAACTTGCCCCGACCGGAAATCGAACCCGGGCCACCTGGTTTCGCAGCCAGACGCGCTGACCGTTACTCCACAGGTGTGGACATGTTTATGTGATGTCGCATACAGAAACGTAACCATGTTATTGAGGTACTACCATCTGGTGGTAGATGAAAGAAACTCACTGTCCGATATTACCCGATGTCCGATACTACCCAACTCTCGCCTATTTCAATAATAACAACTCTAATTTTGATTTTCTTTTAATTCTTTCGTGATAGTTTAGAAATGATTACCACATCGTTTATAAAACCTTTTTTGTTTTGATGATTTAAATAAATTACTTTCAATGCTTTTGTTTTATTGCAGTCTACTACCCTTATCAGAATATCAATGTAGATCGTGTTCGAAATTCGAACCTATTACAGTACAAAATAAATAATGAATTTAATTCCATGTGTTAATGTAGAAAGGGATGACAAAACGTGATCGTGTTTGTATACACGTTAAATTATTTGGTTACCGGTTACAGTACAAAGACCTTCATGATAAGCCTGGATGATAGACAACCCGACGAGCCTGGACCTATGCGTAACTAGCCAGGCGTTCATTGACAAAAACAAGTCGCCTGTATAACTTCGAAGACTGAGAAATTCTTTTTAATGTGGTTCAGTAATGCCTGTTATTCTGAATGGTTGTGAAGAGGATGAAGTTACAGGAGAATGGAGAAAGTTACACAACACAGAACTGTAGCATTGTATCCTTCAAATGACATAATTAGGAACATTAAATCCAGACGTTTGAGATGGGCAGGGCACGTACCACGTATGGGAGAATCCAGAAATGCATGTAGAGTGTTAGTTGGAAGATCTGAGAGGAGAGACCTTTGGGGAGGCCCAGGCGTAGATGGGAGGATAATAAATTGAAGTGTATTAAAATAGATTTGAGGGAGGTGGGATATGATGGTAGGGACTGGATTAATCTTGCTCAGGATAGGGACCAATGGCGGGCTTATGTGAGGGCGGCAATGAACCTCCGGGTTCCTTAAAAGTCACTTGTAAGTAAGTAAGTATGTGGTTCAGTATACTTTACGTGATTACCTCTAAATATATTTACACGGATACTCCTTTGTACACTGGTTGAAGCGTAAGTAATGTCATTCATTTCAAACACAAAGTTTAATACAATTTTTCTTTTTTCCTTCCTTTTCGAAAAAAAAATTGTTTTATGTGAAATATTTCATAGCCTGTTTTGGGAAAGCCATTGATTTAATTCTCAATGTTCTGAGTCAGCTTAAGAGAGCAGTGTATTATGATAATAAATGATTGAAAGAATTTTAGTTTTGTTCTTTAAATGTGCAGAAATTTGTTCCCAGGAAATGTAACATTTTAAAATTCCTTTGCCGAACGAAAATTTTTTCTATATTAGCCCTATATATCAGAATGTGATGAAAAGTATCGGAGTATAAGCGTATTTAAAACTTGTTATTAATTACAAATTATGTCAGAATATTATCAAAGCGCCTATCAGTAATAGCGTATACCACACTACGTTTGTTTACATAACGTAGGTCGACCGGCACGAAGGCCATGCAACATGCAACAAACCGTCTTTCGCATAGGCTACCATCGTGTAAAAAAGAATATTCCAAGTTCAACTCTAGGCCTGTGTTTTTTAATCATACAAATAATTATTTCAAGACTGTTATATTACCTCGGAACTTTGAGTTGTATAGGTATAATGAAAAGAATTATTATTTTCAATCATATGGTATGTTGCAATGTTAAAATTTTTAATATATTTAATTTTTTTAATCCCTTTATGTCTTCTTTCCTCTATTAAAAATTACTTGAATGGACTTGGGTTGTTTGTCAACTTAATGACATCAATATACCGCAAAGGGATAGGTATAGGAGTTTAGGACTCTCGAAATTGAGGTGGAGAGTGAGATCAGAAAAACTATTAAAAATTTGGAGGCGAAAGAGAACAAAAATGGTTCAGTCCATGATGATAATGATGATTAGGACTAGGATTTTGATGAAATTGCATCTTTTTTCTAGTAAGCCAGAAACATAGCTGCTTTAGTATTTATATGTTATGTGATAAACTGAGTGTTTTAAGAGATATTTGTTAGGGCACATTTTTGCATTTTCGGCTGTTTCAACTGATAATAGCATCTTTTGTTTTATTCGGTCATTTTTTAGGCATTTTCGTTTAATTGTGACCATAAATCCTCATTATTAATGTAAAATAATTTTTATTTCCTTTGATATTTTCTTTACATATTTTGTCCATTAATACCCATTATTTTAATCGTTTTTCTACACAAATATTGCCATTTTAACGTAGTACACCCCATGTAATGGATCAGTCCAACCACCCCTTCAATATAGACTCCTCTATACCTGCTAATTCCGGATAAGAGTGGCCTTGTGGTAGACTACATGGAAACTAAAAGTAAAGTAAATCCATGGCGCAACAGCCCATGACGGGCCAAGACCGACCAGCTGACTGCTGACCTCACGTCCACATGCCGAAGCAGAGGTGAACGATCATACATGGAAACTAAATCAGGTAAAATAATTAATTAAAGTGAACTACGTAGAAAAAATTACGTAAAATTTAATTTAATTACTAGTCTAGTTTCTAGGACATTTTTCATGATTTATAGGTCATCAAAATCCTAGCCCTAATGATGATGATTTTTAATGGAACGTAACTGATGTTTCAAACATGTTCCCTGTGCAATTCACTCAATAATTCCAGTCTCTCATCCATACATACACGCTTTGCTATAGCTTTAAATGTATTCTACATAACCTTTTGTTCTTGAATGCTATGAATACACGGTTTCTCTAGTGCTTTATTTTAACAACCTATTCTATTAGCTTAGCTGTAAATCACTCGTAAGAACCAACTTTATAGTAGTTTACATTTTGTGTACACGTATGTTCGGTACGTGATGTCGGTGGAAAGGAAATAAAATGGAATACAAATGTCATAAAGTGCAGATCAGCTGAATACTAAGCTATTGCCTGTTTGTGATTTTTGTTTAGGTATTCTATCACTCCAGAGCATGAAGGTACGAACTCTGGCTTACACAGACATGCGATTACTAAACGCGAGATCAATTTCGCTGATTCATCCCCCAAACTAAATTCAGCTTGTTTTGCTATTAGATCTATGCAAAAGATAGTAAATATCAATACCTTAAAAACAATATACTTTGTGCGAGATCGTGCGTATTTGCTTGCTTTCCGCACAGAACCAATACGCGGTAAGTGTGAAATACCACATTCAGTATTCCCAACGTAACACACATAACAATTTCCCTCTTCTTACCGCTTAAGCGCCATATTCATTTTACTGCTTTAGGCTTTTAACATATTATTTTTAGAGACGTTTAACATAGTAATAATTATAAATTGGAAACTTACCACTGCAATTTCACCTAAATTGCAATGTTAATTATTGTTTTTAAATATTTGCAAAAATTAAGTAAACTCTACAACACCACAAAAGTTACTGCATTTGTAATGCAAGTAACATTAAGGAAACTGTGAAAAAATCAACAAGATTCCAGATGCCGATGTTAATACTGCAATATGTTATATAAATAATATTGTTAAAATATTAAAATGAAAAATAAATCATTACATAACCTTACCGTTTGTTTTATGTTCGCATTTTTAGACTGGAGGAAAAAGAAGACAGACGTATATCACGGCCTGCTGGAGTATAGTAAACACAGAAAACATTATATAGCAACAATGTTGAAGATAGATATTTTAGTTTTTAAAAGTTGCCGTCATTGAACAGAAACCAAGATGGAGATTTCATTGCAACTAATTAGAAATTCGTCTTTCAGGTATGTAATAAACGTTCTTCGCACAAAATAATGTACGATACACGAGCGGTATGTTTGTTTTCATGTTCTCGGAAATTAAAAAAACTTAACTACGTTTCGCTTTTTCAATCTTTTCCTCGAACATGAAAACATCAACATACGCTCTTGTAACGCATATTAGTATTGCATAATTCCACCCGGTAATGAGTTTTGGAATAATATTCTGAGGAAATTCCACAGATAGTAACAGTATATTCCTATTACAAAAAAGAGTAATTAGAATAATGGTAGGTGCAAAATCTAGGGAATCGTGTAGGACTATTTTCAAAAAACTACAAATAATGCCCATGACTTCTTAGTATATCTTTTCATTAATAATCTTCCTCGTATGTAATCGTGAAAACTTTGTAACTAATTCAACAGTTCATAGCATAAATACACGTCAAAAAATGACTTTCATACTCCATCGGCAAGTCTATCGTGCTATCAAGAAGGAGTGCGTTATATGGCAGTAAAAATTTTTAATAGCCTCCTTATCGATATAAAAAATGAAACTCAAAACATAAAATTATTTAGGGCCAAATTAAAGAAGTACCTAATTTCTCACGTTCTATTCTGTAGGTGAATTCATGACATTCAATAACACTTCATGAAATTGATACTAAAACTTTGAGTTGTACTAGTAGACTATATTTTAAATCTCACCTGTATATATTTCATCTAGACTGTGACTATAAATTAAGACTTTATAATAGTATTAAGTTTTTTGACTTGTTCCATATTCTAGCTGTAAGCAATGTATGAATACCATGGAATGTTAATAAATACAATACAATACCATAAGCATGATTTCTTAATGCTCAATGAAGTGAGAATTATTGTCTTACTACATTAGTACACATATACACTACTAGATAATAATTACACGGTAGATAAAATTAATTGACTGTACGCCTAAAATAGCTTTATGTACAATCTGGTAAAACTATTCGATTTCGTTTCTAGAAAAAAATTGCAACATCGCACTAAATACAGTAACATATGACAACGCATGTAAACACCCCTTTCCTGCAGCAGTGGGAGACAGCGTTGCAAAACATCCATTACTTAAGTGAATTATGAATAATTATTTACCTACTTACTTACTTACTGGCTTTTAAGGAACCCGAAGGTTCATTGCCGCCCTCACATAAGCCCGCCATTGGTCCCTATCCTGTGCAAGATTAATCCATTCTCTATCATCATATCCCACCTCCCTCAAATTCATTTTAATATTATCTTCCCATCTACATCTCGGCAACCCCAAAGGTCTTTTTCCCTCCGGCCTCCCAACTAACACTCTATATGTATTTCTGGATATGCCCATACGTGCTACATGCCCTGCCCATCTCAAACGTCTGGATTTTATGTTCCTAATTATGTCAGGTGAAGAATACAATGCGTGAAGTTCTGTGATGTGTAACTTTCTCCATTCTCCTGTAACTTCATCCCTCTTAGCCCCAAATATTTTCCTAAGGACCTTATTCTCAAAAACCCTTAATCTCTGTTCCTCTCTCAAATAAGAGTTCAAGTTTCACAACCATACAGAACAACCGGTAATATAACTGTTTTATAAATTCTAACTTTCATATTTCTTCATAGCAGACTGGATGACAAAAGCTTCTCAACCGAATAATAACAGGCATTTCCCATATTTATTCTGTGTTTAATTTCCTCCAGAGTATCATTTATATTTGTTACTGCTGCTCCAAGATATTTGAATTTTTCCACCTCTTCGAAAGATAAACCTCCAATTTTTATATTTCCATTTCGTACAATATTCCGGTCACGAGACATAATCATATACTTCGCCTTTTCGGCATTTACTTCCAACCCTATCGCTTTACTTGCTTCAAGTAAAATTTCCGTGTTTTCCCTAATAGTTTGTGGATTTTCTCCTAACATATTCACGTCATCCGCATAGACAAGCAGCTGATGTAATCCGTTCAATTCCAAACCCTGTCTGTTATCCTGAACTTTCCTAATGGCATACTCTAGAGCGAAGTTAAAAAGTAAAGGTGATAGTGCATCTCCCTGTTTTAGCCCGCAATGAATTGGAAAAGCATCAGATAGAAACTGACCTATACGGACTCTGCTGTACGTTTGACTGAGACACATTTTAATTAATCGAACTAGTTTCTTGGGAATACCAAATTCAATAAGAATACTATATAAAACTTCTCTCTTAACCGAGTCATATGCCTTTTTGAAATCTATGAATAACTGATGCACTGTACCCTTATACTCCCATTTTTTCTCCATTATCTGTCGAATACAAAATATCTGATCAATAGTCGATCTATTACGCCTAAAACCACACTGATGATCCCCAATAATTTCATCTACATATGGAGTTAATCTTCTCAAAAGAATATTGGACAACATTTTGTACTACGTCAACATGTGGTTAGCATGTCGAAAGGCAGCCTGTTATGATCATACATAACAAACTTAGAAGAAGAAAGAGGTATAGTTCCCAGGAAGAAGAAACACATTTTAATTTCTCATTCGTGAATCGAACACAGTCAACTGTAACTCAAAGCAGAGAAAATGGTCATCTGAAATCTGAAGTCCAGTTTCTTCAATAGGCTATTACTGATAGGCCTGTAAATTAGCTGCACGTAAAAGACTATTAATAAAAAGAGAACGTACAAATATCATTATGAATTTAATGCAACTGACTTGGAACGTTCTGCAACTTTAATAAGGTGGCCGACGATTCTAAGACTCTGCCAACTTTTTAACTCGGAACCTTATTCATTAATTTTGCTGAGTCTCGTGGAAGATTCCATTCAATCTGTATCGCTACTCTATAAACTTTCTGCTCTTCTGTCTCTCTCCTGAATACGGACTTTCTCCTCTCTTGTGGATAATAATGAGTTCCCATGGATGGAAGAAAACAAACTGTTACACCAGATGATTACAGAAACACTGGGCAGACGAGTCTATGACGTGAACGCAGAGTCGTGACTGAAAGTTGCTCCTCTTAATTCGCTCGGGTCTTCCCTTTCATACGCATCCAGAAGCAGAGCTGCTACAGTTTTTTCCATCTTAATTGCTATATTAAGTTTTTTTCCTCGTTTTAAACAGATGAAACTGAAGAGGAACTGAAGCAGTGTGGAGGGAGCCAGCTAATAAGTTCAAACTGTGGATCTCAAAACGACGCAAACTTTACTACCTCTTCCATAATTAGCTCGCACTCATACACCTTTATAGGTCTTTAACACCTTCTTGCAACCGATACTTAAATGGAGACGTAAAGCTTTTATGGCACGTTCCATTAGTCGTGCTGCGAACCGCACCGCTTGCTCACAGCGCTTTTTAATGACAGTCTCTATTTCGTGTGATGGTGCCTACATTGCAATTTCTTACTATTTTTCCACTTGTACCCCTTCCTTTTTTTAGAAATGTCGTGCAGTTTTCATCACAAAGTAATAATATAGGCCTGGATTGTTTCTAGAAATGTAACGAGATACGAACTGTAAATAAATAGAGAGTAATGTATACGTAAAAAAAAAACTAGTGGTAGATTTCATAATGTGAATAAATGCAACAAAAACAGATCACAGTAGATAACAGCGCCGCCAAACCAACAACAAGAAAATGTCCCAACAAATCTTATTTTTGGTTATTTTATTCAAATAATTAATTTATATATAATATCTTATATTTATTTATTATACTCCAATTTTACAAAAAACCCTATTTTACCTGAGATAGGTATGTTAGGGTTATAAATACATAATAGTAGGCTAATAATAATAATAATAATAATAATAATAATAATAATAATAATAATAATATGATATAGGTTAATGAAGTCTCCTATTGAATTAGTCTTACGTGTCAATTATGAAATTAATACAATTTAACAAATCTATATACTGTATTCAGCAAATCTGTACAAAGTTTTTTATGTTATACACATGAATGAATGAAATGGAATGAGTTGAAATTAAATCCTAAAATACAATCTTATATTTCTATTAATAAGTTTCATGAAATGTATGCTATATTGTAACCTAAGCAAATATCTAATCCTAGTATTCACTAGAATGTAGTTTAAATTTCTGTGGGTTGAAATCTCTGAAGACGTTACACAGTTTTCCGTTAAACATTGTTGTCACAAGCAATTTTTAAATTATATACATCACAAACACAAGAACACAAAAATACATCACACTAACATACGAAAAAAAAAAAAACGCACATAATTACTACCTACATTCAAGAAATTAAATTACAACATCCCATACAGAACAAATAACACTCTACAAAAGCATCTCAACACACAAACAACACAAACAAACAAATACAACCACACAGGCGTATACAAACTCAACTGTAACACCTGCAACAACTTCTACATTGGACAAACAGGCAAATCGTTTCAAACAGGTTACAAAGAACACATCACAGCCATAACAAAATTACAAAACACCTCCACATATGCAGAACACATACCAAATGCTAATCACACCCACAGAGACATCACCACAGACATGGAAATATTACACATCCAACCAAAAACGCCAGAACTAACATAGTATAACTATATGAAATATACACACAAAAAACATACAGATTATCTATAAATAATACAGCATTATTGTTGAAAGATAGAGGTATATATGATTTATATTAATATAAATCTAAATTATTAGAATATACATAGTATATTACTTATATAAAAATATATGTATGTTAAATCTATTTATCAATAATTGATTATTTAAAATAGGACCTTATATATACATATACTAATATAAAAAAATAATGAATGGTACGCAATTATTATTGTTAGTAATATTAAACCCTTACATATTATAGCGGCACTGGTATCTGCTGTGATGTCTGTTTTTGTTGCATTTATTCGCATGATTAAATCCGGCGTTATTGTTGGGACAACAAATGGAGCCTTTATTGAGAAAAACACATTTTCACATCTTCTTTTAGACTTTTCCACTATTAACTTAGTGCAACCAATTTTCTATGCTTCTTCAATCTCTTAAATCTTCAACCAATTCTTTTGGCATAGTCATTAAAGGATTAGAAAACTTCTAATTAAACTCATATATTGATCAGATTAATAGAAATTTAATTACTAGAAACAACAATGCTAAACGTAAAGAATCACATTTTAAAACATCAAAAATCTATTCGCTATTGGGACCTAAATCAAAACTGTCATTAGAAAATAAACTTCTTGTGCATAAAGTCATACTAAAACCAATCTGGACATACGGCATCCAGCTGTGGGGAGCTGCTAGCAACTCAAACATTGAAATACTGCAGAGGTATCAGTCTAAAACTTTACGTTCCATTGTCACTGTACCATGGTATGTCCGTCATTCATCATGATCTAAACATTTCAACTGTAAAAGAAGAAATCTCTAAGTTCAGCAAAAAGTACCTGCACCGATTAAATCAACATCCCAATCATCATGCATTAAATTTGCTGGATAATAATCAAACAATAAGAAGACTTAAAAGAACCAATGCTCTTGACCTTCCATTCATTTTTACTACAACTATTTGAAACATTGTTATTTTTCTTTTGGAGTGTTGTCATGGGATAACATCTCTACTCATGTCATATTCTTTTATAATATTTACTTATTGTCTATTGCAGACAGATTGTAAATGTGGCATAGGTGTTAAAAAAAAAAAGAAAGAAACAACAATGACCATTTACACTGAAAAAAAAAAAACCGTCTTGGCAAAGAAGTTCAAAGTTTCTTATAGGAGAAATGTTTACTTATCAAAATTAAAAACAAATTTATTTAAATGACGATCGTCCAAAAAATAGTGTTCAAACACATCCGTTAAGTGCGTAACAGAACCTCGGAAAATGAAAAAATTTAGCTTCGCCTAGTTTTTTCAAACTGTTTCCTCTATTCTGTTAAAATGCACTTACCACATTTATATCGCAATATAGGCCTACTATTTTAAATGTTTCATATTTGTTATAGTTTTGATATTAGCTTCTAAGGCATTGTATATTTTAAGGCCAAACTCAAATATGATTTATGCCTATTAATATTCCGGAAACAGACAATATAACTAACTAAAAAAATACTGTGAGCAAGTCCTTCGCTCTAGTATCAGCCTAGCATCAAGCACGAGCAGATCAATACACGTTAAAACTGTAAGTTACTTTTCTTACATAATAGGCATTACCCAAGCAGTTAACCATACCAACACTAGTAAAAGGAATTTCCAATTTTAATTACAAACATTCCCAATTTCAAATTCATAAATTAATACTTAATCATATTGTTACAGACACGCCAGGCGATACTAAAGCCACGGACCTGACAACCTTCATTCTGTTATAATATTACATATGCCATCAACTTAATAGAAGTGTTTCAACATCACTTTTAGAAAACATAGCCATGTTACGATATTGCGTCCAGCTCAACGCTAAACAACAAGATCACCACAAGTGCCTCATTTAACTTCAAACCGGCAAACACCACACAATAAGTTATCACATACTTCACATAGTTAAAGTGACGCAAAAACTATGTGCTTTTAAATAGTTTTAAATAGTTTTAAACAGTGTTTTCAAACAGTGTTTTTAAATAGTGTTTTTAAATAATGACTGAAACATTCTAATTTAAGTTTGATAAAGTGTTGTACCAGCAAATAGTATATAAGAGTTAAGGTGATCATTTGTGTAATCATGACAACACTTCACCGACATCGCACAGCATGCACAAAAACACTGACCATTTAAGTCCAGATACATGCACCCACAGGCTTGGTTTACAATTAGCATCATATACAAACATCTGAAGATGGTACAATTTACGTACCGAAAACGTTAATGAGAAAATATGACTAATTAATTCATTCATATTGTATGATAAGCAAAGGCGGAATATACACACATAATTATAGTCAAATTGTGACAGCTTATCGGTATATCTTCAACATGAAATTCCTATTAATATTAGCTAAATGTTGTAGACCAATAGGCTATTGGTATTCTTAAATTATTTTTAATACGAGTGTCATATTTGTGAAAGTAAAATTTTGGCCAAATTATGAAACACTTAGGTCAGACCTGCAGAGCTGTAGCTCCTCAGAGCGACTGCCTTACTGCCCCTTCTACTCCACCCACCTTTTCTACCAGTGCGGTCATAGCGTTCTAATTACACTCGGCTGCATCAACATTCATTCTCGCGGCGGCAGGTATGAAATACGCTATCAAGAATTACAAATGAACAGATAATAAAATCCTTAGGAACAGACCTTTAGAAAGTAAGAGAATATGAATGAGGAATAAGTTAAAAGACATGTAAAATAAATTTTAAAATGTTTGTGTGCATATAATGTAAGAAGTTCTACCTATGTAGCCTATATATCGTCCTATTACTAGTAAAGTCGATTAAGTCCACTTTTTATGTAAAATAAGTTAAGTACAGTCCCCGACTTGTCTTTCTGTACTCTGTATTCTACTAAAATGGAATAAATCCGAAATGTTGTTAAAATGTTATGTTTTATTTAACGACGCTCGCAACTGTAGAGGTTATATCACCGTCGCCGGATGTGCCGGAATTCTGTTCCGCAGGAGTTCTTTTACATGCCAGTAAATCTACTGACATGAGCCTGTCGCATTTAAGCACACTTAAATGTCATCGACCTGGCCCGGGATCGAACCCGCATAGAAGGCCAGCGCTATGCCAACTCGCCAACCAGAAATGTTGTATGCAGGCAACAAACCAATTAATTTATTTGAAGAATTTATTACGATTTTTCGTGCAATAATAAAGTTTTAATTCCTATTTTTACAAAACTTACATTACCGGCACTAGTCTTAACTGGTTTTACTAGTAATAGGACGATAAATAAATTGTACGTTGATAAGTGAGTGATAGCTATATGACCGGATGTCAATGCTGTCATTCAACATTGTGACGCACTCCAAGTAAATAAATAAATAAATAAATAAATAAATAAATAAATAAATAAATAAATAAATAAATAAATAAATAAATAAATAAATAAATAAATAAATCACATAAATAAGTAAATAAATAAATAAATAAATAAATAAATAAATAAATAAATACACAATATGCGTAGGCTACTGCAGTTTAAAGAGAACTGGAACATGGCTTGTTTACTGGTCCCATCCAATTTATGTCTACTCGTCATTTCAATATTAAACCACATTTCAACAAAGCCCATATTAACGATATGCACAAACTTTCGGGTAATTTCATTACTACGAACTATATGTTTTTTTTAGTAGATTATTTTACGACGCTTTATCAACATCTAGGTTATTTAGCATCTGAATGAGATGAAGGTGATAATGCCGGTGAAATGAGTCCGGGGTCCAACACCGAAAGTTACCCAGCATTTGCTCATATTGGGTTGAGGGAAAACCCCGGAAAAAACCTCAACCAGGTAACTTGCCCCGACCGGGAATCGAACCCGGGCCATCTGGTTTCGCGACCAGACGCGCTGACCGTTACTCCACAGGTGTGGACAACTGTATGTTGATTATTTATTTATACACTGTTAAATTAAGGACGTCACTCATTGTGTTCATTTTGAATTGAAATTAATAGTGACTTTCAAGGTTCATTACTTAAATGCTATAAATTTACGTTTCCGTAGGTGATGATAGGAGGAAAGTTTTCGAAAATCTAAAGCAGGCTAGGTGCAAAGAAATCTCAAAGAAACTACCGAAAAGAAATCTACCATAATTGTAAATCTTGAAACGAGATAACGCATTATAAATACAATGAATTTATTGCAATCCTTTTTTAAAATTACAGTGCCGCCACTGATGGACCTTGCACGGCCAAAGAATGCAAACAACTCTACGCAGAAGTCGATCATCTCCAATAGAAATGGAGTGAGGCTGACGTCATATTTCCTCTACTTACAGGTTCTGCAGGCCTGACTTAGGTGAATTAATTCTATCATATTTAAAGTATAAGGCATATAGACCGATCTTGTTAATAGTACAGGGACATCATTTTATTTTTACTTCAATTTTTATTGTACCTGAGTTTTTTTAATGTACTTCACTTCCACCCCTTCTACTAATGAAGTTCCAACTATCCTCCACACAGAATGAAGGCCGCATATAGTAAACAGCACTGAGTTAGTGAGTATAGTACGTTCCAGAAATATGTTCGCGTTTTCCAGTGACGAAAGAGCTTTCAATATTGAATCATATTTTCGCACGGGTACTGTGCCTACGTCGCATCCCGAATTCCCCCACCTGCTTCTGCTCGCCCCTCTGTAAAAGCAGGGCTGTCTTAGCTCTTTTCTGAAAACATTAATTTCTGTTAGGAATTGGACGTTTGCGTAATATTATACAACTGTTTAAAATAACTTAAATAAAAGGGCCTCGTTAATTAACTGTCACGTGATTTCTCCCCTTTCTACGATCCTGCGGCATAACCACTTGGACGGACAGTAGATAGCATGTCTGAGTAATTTTATCTATGCGGGTCGAGCAGAAGTGAAGATTGAATTTACAGTACGTAAGGTACTCTTCTGTAGAGTAGGTACAGAATTATTTGAACATGAGTTACTAGTACGAAGGACGAAATTGGCAATTGAAATTAGATGCAATAGTTTATTGTGCTATAATATGCACAAAAGAACTGAAGCCTGTATCGAAATGAACGGCCACCATTTTCAAAAATGTGTTCAAATATTCATATTATGATTATTTTTCAATTTAACTTCATTCTCTATATTGTACTCTAATGTGCTGTAGACAGTATAGTATACACTGCATAATGAATACGTTCGCATGGATAACTCAGTTCGTGAGTAAAAGCACTCATTGTTAATACTGTACCGTATTTTGATTAAACAAAAACCTAATGAAAATTATCGAACTCAAAATCGCGATATTTCCTAGTTTACGTAAATGGATGAACTACTTTTCTTCCCTTCTATACCTAATAGAGTGATTTGTTTGTGTTTTACGCCAGTATCATCGAACTACAGTCGTGGAAGGGGGTAGCAAACTGTGTTTCCGGTTTTCTAAAGGTATAGCCAGGTTAATATTAAAAATGTTAGTAAAAATAAAATGATGTCCCTGTATATATAGTAGGTCAAAACCACAAATCCGCCTTGCAAATACTCTATCCAAAACTTGCATCTCAGAACCGGTTTACGTAATATAAAATAGCGGAATTGTAAAACAGGATTTATACAGTCTTAAAAATGGGCAATGACCGCTTCTTTGCTTTTCTCGACTAATTAACAACATTGAAGAGCCCGCCATACGTAAGAGATAAAAATTGCCACGATAAATGCTGTTAGAAGTCCACATCAATTGTCCTGGCTACAAAGAATAAAACAAACAGCTCGCTCTACCATTGTGATTCTTATCGTACACTTCTTATTTATGTTTCCGTCTGATACGTGCAGTTTTTTCTTGCTTCATTCAAAAGTCTTCGGCTTACTTCTTACGCCTTGCTGTGAATATGATACAGATAAACTCATTGTGTTCTCCTCTCATTATCCGAGACCAGTTCCCATGATGCCTCACGAAGGTCGGTATTGCTTTACCGACAAGGCCGTTCGTTTCTTACGTGCCGAGCAATACGACTCCAACATCCGCTGCCCTGCTAATTAATACGACACCGGGCGTGCAGCAATGTGGCCAGATCTGCGGACTGCAACTCTGTGCTGTCTTCTGTAATGGGATAACTCTTCCTTCGTTTAATGATGTCCCTTAATCTTGAAGCTTATTCAGAAATTATGTATGTATGTATGTATTTATTCACACTGCAATGGGTATATACCCGGTGGCAGTGGCAACTAATTACACTCAATAATGACAATAATAAACTTATTAATTAAAAATACAATTAATGATAATACTAATAATTAATACTAATAATAATAATAATAACAATAATAATAACAACAACAACAGGGAATATACTAAATTAAATGAAACGATCACTTAAAATAACATTTGAAATATTCTAATTTGTATCTTAAAACTAAGATCGAACTAAAACCCACGAGTATATGTTCATATCTGCACAAGTACTCGTGGGTTTTAGTTTTAGTTTATAACATCATATGAAGATAATAATGATGATGATGATGATGATGATAATAATAATAATAATAATAATAATAATAATAATAATAATAATAATAATAAATATAGCCTGTATTTATTTTTTATATTATTCTTTTTTTTTCTTCTGTCCTTACTAGTTTCTGCATTTCTCCACCCACAGCACCACAGTCTGATCCCTGACGTTCCAATCAACAACTCAGGGTTGCCATACGTACGACTATAGTCGTACGCATACGATTATTTTGACAAATTGTACGAGGTACGACCGCACTCTATGTCGTACGCAATTTTGTACGACTATTTCACTTGTAATGTTGGTTTATAATTAAAATAAAATTGATGGTTAATTTGTCCCTTTTAGACAAGTTTTCTTCATGCAGTATGTCCTTGACTAATACAAAAAAAAACGTGCTTTTAAGAGGGGGGATGCTTTAAAACTCGATCTGGTAACTATGCTTTCCATGTAAGTCATAATTTGTCATCTTGAGATCTAGGTTTCACGTATACGTCGCGGTTATATCAAAGTAATTCAGGTTTAATTTTATTAACTTCCTTGTTTGTTCGATAAAGGAAATCTTTTATCACTGAAATAGTACCGCAGTAGAAGGTGTCGGGTTTGAGTCGACTGTAGATGAATTAATTTGATGTAATTTTCAGCCGCGCTGGCGAAAGATCAAATTTCTGCTGACTTCAAATATAGGCTAACAAAGTTGTTTCTAACCAAGCGACATCGTGTACGCTTTACAGCGATGACAATGTTGATGATGAAGAAATGGGTGGTGATTTGTTTCAATGCTGAATGTCATTATATATGTGAACTACAGGGACATCATTTTATTTTTACTTCAATTTTTATTGTACCTGAGTTTTTTAATGTACTTCACTCCCACCCCTTCTACTAGTAAACTTCCAACCGTTCACGACACAGAGCCGAGGGCGAGTAAGTGCCGGCCCGGATGGCTCAAGCGGTAGGGGCATGGCATGTCCCAATCGCTTGGTCCGAAGGGTTGTGGGTTCGAGTCCCGCCTCGGGCATGGGTGTTGTGATTGTATTAGTATAAGTAAAACAAAGGAAACAAAGGTAAACAAACAGAAAACAAAAATAGATAACTTTGGAAAACGGCCTCTGGTCGGTCGAAATTAAAAAAAAAAAAAGTAAGCAGTACTGAGTTACTGAGTATAGTACGTTCCAGAAATATGTTCGCGTTTTCCAGTGACGAAAGAGCTTTCAATATTGAATCATATTTTCGCACAGGTACTGTCGTCCGTTTGCCTACGTCGCATCCCGGTTTCTCCCACCTGCTTCTGTTGGACCCTCTGTAAAGTCTAGTAGCTGGGCTGTCTTACCTCTTTTCTAAAAACATTAATTTCTGTTAGGAATTGGATGTCTACGTAATATTATACAACTGCTTAAAATAACTTAAATAAAAGGGCCTCGTTAAGTAATTAACTATCACGTGATTCCCCCTTCCCCTTTCTACGACCCTGCGCCAAAACTACTTGAACGGACAGTAGATAGCATTTCTGAGTAATTTTATCTTTTCGGATCGGGCAGAAGTGAAGATTGAATTTACAGTATGTGAGGTACTCTTTTATAGAGTAGGTACAGAATTATTTCAACATGAGTTACTCGTGCGAAGGACGAAACTGGTAATTGGAATTAGGTACAATAGTCTATAGTGTGATAATATGCACAAAATAACTGAAGCCTGTATCGAAATGAACGGCCACCATTTTCAAAAATGTGTTTAAATATCCATATTATTATTATTTTTCAATTTATCTTCATTCTCTATATTGTACGCTAATGTGCTGTAGACAGTACAATATACATTACATAATTAATACGTCCGAATGGATGGCTCAATTCGTGAGTAAAAACACTAAGTGTTAATACAGTACTGTATTTTCATTAAACAAAAACCTAATGAAAATTATCAAACTTAAAATTGGGATATTTCCTAGTTTACATAAATGGATTAACTACTTTTCTTCCCTGCTATACCTAGTGGAGTGATTTGTTTATATTTTACGCCAGTATCATCGAACTCCAGTCGTGGAAGGGGTAGAAAACGGTGTTTTCTGTTTCAATCGTTAATAGAAAGGTATAGCCAGATTGATATTAAAAATGTTAGTAAAAATAAAATGATGTCCCTGTATAATTAATAGTATTCTTAAAATTTGAAACTAAAATTTACTGGTAGACAGATACAATATATAGGTTATTTTACGATTCTTCATCAACAGCGATGGTTATCTGGCGTCAATGACATGAAGGTGATAGGGCCAGCGAAATGACTCCAGCGTCGAAAGTTACCCAGCATTTGCTCATATTGGGTTGAAGGAAAACCCCGGGAAAAACCTCAACCAGGTAACTTGCCCCGACCGGGATTCGAACCCGGGCCACCTGGTTTCGCGGCCAGACGCGCTGACCGTTACTCCACAGGTGTGGACTTCATAAGCTGGTACGACGGTTGCGATTCCTTTATCTGGCAACCCTGCAACAGCTACACAGCGCAACTCCAGACCGTTACATCAGCCAACACAGGACAAACATCTTTTCTCGTGACAACTTCAAACCCGTGCTGATGCTTTCTACACACCGTCGAAGGTGCACTTTCGCCGTTACTTAAACCTTTGTCGTTCCAGAAAAATAATTTCGTCTTACAATAAAACTTATGTAAAATTTCTAATATTATGTATGCATATTATGTGGTCAGCGAAGCTGTGAAACGCTTCGGAATGAGTTATCCGCGAGGATCCTAATTTGGACACCGAAGTCCAGCGGGCTCAACAAGAAGTAAACTGTGAAGTTAAACCATTCGGGATGTAGTTCACAGCTCGACATCGTCTCCTGGTGGAATGCCCGAGAGCAAAATTGATTTGAACGCGGTCTGCTCCATTAATATTTCAAAGCCACGCAGTTCCTCGTACTGGGCTCATAACAAACCCAGCTCTCGGTATGAGAACCCGTTCGGAATTACATGAAACCGAGAATTCAACCTACAATTTCACAGCAACATCACGAATACCATAATTATGAGCTCTCCTAATATTTTGAATGTCTGCATTTTGATTTTACATCGCGGAAACCTCCATGACAATTCTTCCGTGTCTATGCATTCTTTTCGGAAAATTTTTAGCGAAGTATTTTGTAAATAACATCAATCCTATAGGCCTATAGTTTCTTATTAAATGTAATAGGTGTATGTCTTCATAAAAAATAAATTACAGCATTTGCAAAACTCTTTAAGGCTGGTTCACAATAAACCGGGAACGGAAACGACAACGAGAACGAGAACGGAAATATTGTTAAAATAAATGCATTTATATGTGAGCATTCACAATGAACAGTTGTGAATGTTCACATTTAAAAACATTTATTTTAACATTCTTTCCGTTCTCGTTCTCGTTGTCGTTTCCGTTCCCGGTTTATTGTGAACCAGCCTTTACTAGTCAGTCCCAGTGAACGTTCCCGGTGTTAAGGCTGGTTCACAATAAATCGGCAACGGAAACGACAACGAGAACGAAAATATTGTTTATTGTTAGTAAAATAACATGAACAAAAAAAAATACAGTCTTAATTCTTTCCTGAAGGAGTAAAAACTCGTTATCAGGGAGTTATCTGAACACATACTTAACACAAATGAAGATAATTATTTGACACAAAGTGGGTCAAGAAAAGAAAATTATAAGAATAAATTAACTTTAAAAATACAATTTCAATATTAACAATTTAAATCATACAAATACATACATATATTAAATCAACATATATTCTTTAAAAATTAAATTTCTAACGCTATTTTTTAAATTTCTAGTACTAAAATGTTCCAAATTTGGGTATTTTTCAATTATTTTCTTATATAACCTTGGACCAAAGTAGGTACCATGGCTCAGAGCTGTGCTTGTGAAATACTGTGGTTCCTCTAGTCGTATAAAATCGGACCTTTTAGTTCCATATTTATGATGATACAATTTTAATTTATTACGATTTTTATGTATGAAGATTAATAAGGCAATATAATAAATCTGTTTAATTTTCAAAACATTAAAATCAGTAAACAAAAGCTCGGATGAGTAATCAATTGGTTTATTAAGGCATATTTTAATGATTCTTTTCTGAATAAGTATTAGTGGAGTGAGATTAGAATTACAAGCATTTCCCCATCCTAAAATTCCATACTGGAGAATGGATTGGAATAAAGCTAAATAAATGAGAAGTAAAATATTAATTGGTAAATATGACCGAAGTATAACAAAGATATAAATTGTTTTACGTAATCCATTGCATAAATATGCAATATGTTTATTCCATCGTAAGTGTTGGTCGATTGTAATGCCTAAAATAAATGTATTTAAATGTGAGCATTCACAATTAACGAGAAGCTTGCCGAAGCCCGGGAACGAGAACGGGAACGTGAAAATTAATTGTGAATGCTCACATTTAAATACATTTACATTAACAATATTTTCGTTCTCATTCTCGTTGTCGTTTCCGTTCCTGGTTTATTGTGAACCAACCTTTACTGGTTGTGATTTTTCCGAGGTTTCCCCACTATGAGGAAAATATCAGGTAATCTATGTCGAACCCTATATCAAATTTCGCTAAATATCATCTCCCTGATCATAAATTCCATCGAAAATAGTTAACATTGTAGTTTATATGGCGTTATTAAATAGCCAATTAAAGTAAGATTTTTTTTTACAATTATGCCACATTTACAATCTGTCTACAATAGACAATAAGTAAATATTATAAAAGAATATGGCATGAGTGGAGATGTTATCCCATGACAACACTCCAAAAGAAAAATAACAATGTTTTAAATAGCTGTACTAAAATGAATGGAAGGTCAAGAGCATTGGTCCTTTTAAGTCTTCTTATTGTTTGACTATTATCCAGCAAATTTAATGCATGATGATTCGGATGTTGATTTAATCGGTGCAGATATTTTTTGCTGAACTTAGAGATTTCTTCTTTTACAGTTGAAATGTTAAAATCATGATGAATGACATCATTACGAACATATCATGGTACAGTGACAATGGAACGTAAAGTTTTGGACTGATACCTCTGCAGTATTTCAATGTTTGAGTTGCTAGCAGTTCCCCACAATTGGATGCCGTATGTCCAGATTGGTTTTAGTGTGACTTTATAAACAAGAAGTTTATTTTCTAATGACAGTTTTGATTTAGGTCCCAATAACCAATAGATTTTTGATGTTTTAAAATTTAATTCTTTACGTTTAGTTTCAATATGTTTACGCCATGTTAATCACCGATCTAAATGCATACCTAAATATTTAACATCGTCTGCTTCAGGAAGTTCTTTGTTGTACAGTGTTACAGGAGGACAGTTTTCAGTTCTGGTTCCGAAAGTAACATGAACTGATTTGTTTTCACTTGCTTGTATTCTCCATTTAATTAGCCAGTCTTCTGTTTCAAGTAAAGTAAGATGAAATTTTTATCTTGATGACTACAACAGTGAAGGCCTAAAATCTCATGCAAATAATATTTCTAATTTAAACTCGCCATTACTTGCCTACTCACGTATTACGTTTGGTTTATTTGGCTCTAGTTGAATCTGTTATCCAATATGGTATAATTGGATGGGGAGGCATTACAAAAACTGCTCTTTTTCCTCTAATTATGTTGCAAAAACGTATAATCAAAATTTGTTTGAAAAGGCGACTGGATTATCCAACAAATTTGATCCATTCTGAATTGAATGTTTTTAGAATTGACCAAATTTATGAATACTCTTTAATGAAATTCTATCATAAAAATAGAACGAAATTTGTAGCTCAGCCACATGCTCATAATACGAGACGAAATGAAATTCTTAAATTAGTTGAACCTAAATATTTCACATCTGCTGCTTTACTACACAGTACAAATTATGGTCCACGGCTATATAATTCGATAATAAAATTTCATCCAGAATTGACTACTTTAAGCAATGAAATTTTCAGATCCAGAATTAAAAAATTTATATGACAGACTTCCCTGTATATATATTATGTACCATGTATTGTAAAACAAGTTTATTTCTATCCTAAGTGTATTTTTCTATTTTATCTTGGTTACTATGTCAACATGACCTGCACTAATTATACTACTAATAATAATTTAATATTAATCCATCAATCTAAACATCGTCTCTTTTTTCACTCAGTTATTATTAGTATTATTATTTACTAATTTTATTACAATCTTTATGTGACCTTTTTTCTTAAGTATTTTGTCTACAAAGTATGTGTATCTATGTAACGGAACTGTCCCCGAACACGAGCTTTGCTCTTTCGGGGTATTTTAATGTAACGTTTTTATGTATATGTTATTATTAAATAAATAAATAAATAAAATAAAAAAATAAATAAAAAAAAAAAATCTGCCTTCTTAGAGAAGCACGTTGTCAACGTCTTTCGGCCGGAGCTTCCTGAGCAGGAGGGTATGCTACATGGCATTTAATACCTGTGTTTCAACTACGAAAACGTTTGCGTGGTATTGCGTTTTGCTTTCAATGCAGAGTGGACGGTTGTGTAAGACGCAGGCCCAGTAGTAAAGCAGTCAAGTGGATGCCGACCCGTGTACTGCCGACAGCAAACAACAAATTGCCCCGCCGCTTGTCTTACCTCTGCTACTGAAACAGGTTGGTTAGCTTTGCGCCGGCCGACCGGTACAGTCGGGCTGGCTACTGGACGCCACTCAGCAGCTACTCTCAAAATAACTAAATGTGACTCCCAACTCATCTCTCATTTAATTTTGCCGTACTACTCAGGCTTCAAGAAAGTGCATTCCTGGAGAGATTATTATTATTATTATTATTATTATTATTATTATTATTATTATTATTATTATTTACTTACTTAAAATGGCTTCTAAGGAACCCGAAGGTTCATTGCCGCCCTCATATAAGCCCGCCAGCGGTCCCTATCCTGTGCAAAATTAATCCAGTCTCTATCATCATACCCCACCTCCCTCAAATCCATTTTAATATTATCCTCCCATCTACGTCTCGGCCTCCCTAAAGGTCTTTTTCCCTCCGGTCTCCCAACTAACACTCTATATGCATTTCTGGATTCGCCCATACGTGCTACATGCCCTGCCCATCTCAAACGTCTGGATTTTATTATTATTATTATTATTATTATTATTATTATTATTATTATTATTATTATTATTATTATTACATCGTTTTGAGCATTCAAGGTTTCTAATTTTCATTGCTTCACCACACCCACCAAATTATTAAAACAGCAATAGTAACAACTAGAGTCGACGGCAATTCGAAAGGCGGTTGTCTGCTAGCGTTTGCGTCGAGAGAGACAGATAGAGGGGGCAAGGCAGCGTACAACATTGCCACATCGTACTTCACGCGTACGTGCAATACAAATAGCGCAGGAGAGAATTTAATTTATGAAAAGACAATAATGACCTTAGCCGTTGATTACTGTAAGCATGACACCAAACAAACTCTCTTTCCTTCACTAACGATAGCCTATTCTTTGCACCGTTCTCAATCCCACACCACATGCTTCTGCAGTCGTTTCTTGCACGTTGGCAACGTTGCAGCCAGCATCAAGATGGCCGGCAGCGTTTTGCTCATCAATGTTTTTGAAATAATTATACGCCTTAAACACTATTTTCCGCGTCTGTCTGTGCAATACTTGTCTTTTTACAGTCTCTTCTTCCATTTATTTATTTTACACACACAGTAAATGTTAGTTTTACTTATTCAATGTATTGAAACACTCACACGTGAACAAACGAACTCGGGAAGCACTTGTTACAGACCGATTCCGATTGGTTCTACTGTACAAGCTTGTGACGTCACATACCAAACATGCTACGGCGCATATAGCAGCTGATCGCCTTCCGAACTGCCGTCTAGTCTAGTAAGGACTTCTTGATCGTCACTTAAAGGCTTCAGGACACAACGAAACAAGGTAGACACAACTAATCTAAGAGTAAGAAAAATAAATATTTTTTTTTCTATCTGTTGATCGAACCCAGAACTGCTGCACATGTAACCACTAATTTTCCATTTTTTTCACTAACTCGTCGTGCTTGAAGATGGACATCTTACTTATTGAAGTTAGTTGTTTATTTTTTTTAAGTGAAACCTCGCATTGCGCCATGTGTATATGCAACACATCATACTAAAACGAATCTCTTCCGACTTGTGAGGAAAACGAGGGGTATACTGTATTTTTTTTTCATGGAGTGCAGTTTCATAGAAAGGACTTTGCCGACAGACCGTCTACTTCCTCCTACTAATTGGTTGGTTGTCCTTACTGTGACGGAAATCTTGTCTTCTCCTGTCAGTAACCAATCACAACCCTCGTTCAGAAGAATTGACAGGTTCCCGTCAAATTCACGTGGAGGCAGAGTTGCCGCGTCTTTTCCGAATTCCAAGAATGCCGTCGAGGGTCACCAGGATTGTGGCAGGATTGTGGCAACTGTGCAGTGTTGGGACGAGGGGACAGGATGGAATTGTCAGAGGTGATTATGTAGGAAGTCATAAATCTGTAAGTGGGTGTTCAAAGGAACCACCGAACTGCACTCCTTGAAATAAAATAAGGTATATGCGTACTGATACAAGGAAGAGGAGTTTCTGCACATGCTCGCATAAAGAATACCGCATTGTTTGATATACATGTATGACTGAATGGCTTGGATAGTTACGTAATTACTTCTTTATATTTGATTAAAACATTTAGATTGTGTTATGTGCACCAAACAGTGTTTCCCCATTCAGAAAATTTAATTTTCATTCTGCATGTCTTTTTAATATTATTGGATTTCTTCATAATTGCATAATATTTTTAGGATATAGTTCCAATTATACTATGCATTTTTGCGGATTTTCACAGAAAAATGTACAAAAATATTAATTAAATTAATAGACTAATAATAATAATGATGATAATAATAACAATAATAATAATAATAATAATAATAATAATAATAATAATAATAATTTACTTACTTACAAATGGCTTTTAAGGAACCCGAAGGTTCATTGCCGCCCTCACATAAGCCCGCCATCGGTCCCTATCCTGTGCAAGATTAATCATTAATTTACTTCTCTAGAATATAAAGTACTAAGTACTGCAAATACATATGATTGAATAATAACTACTGCGGATTCCAGAATTAGTCAGTCTCTATCATCACACCCCACCTCCCTCAAATCCATTTTAATATTATCCTCTCATCTACGTCTCGGCCTCCATAAAGGTCTTTTTCCCTCCGGTCTCCCAACTAACACTCTATATGCATTTCTGGATTCGCCCATACGTGCTGCATGCCCTGCCCATCTCAAACGTCTGGATTTTAAGTTCCTAATTATGTTAGGTGAAGAATACAATGCGTGCAGTTCTGTGTTGTGTAACTTTCTCCATTCTCCTGTAACTTCATCCCGCTTAGCCCCAAATATTTTCCTAAGCACCTTAAATAATAATAATAATAATAATAATAATAATAATAATAATAATAATAATAATAATAATATCAAGGATTTCATAACAATCCGAGCTTTTCTCTCTCTCCTCTTGCAGCACAAACAGGGCGTACCTTATGATTTTGTATACAGTTCAAAACTACTTTTATTAATATACCTGTATTTATATTTAGCAGTCTCTGCATGGGGGCTTATTTCATTTTCACTATAGTCATCAGGATTTTCATTACGCGAATGCAAGTTCAATGCTTTTACAATATTTTCATTCCCCGTCATTTCATATCTTGTACACCCTATTACTAGTCTCGAAACTTCATTTCTGCAGCTTGAACTTCTAATACTGCAAACGACGATAAGAGCGAACCCATCCAGAGAAACCAGCGCTCCAGTCCCGTCGTCGTCGGAGGATATTCTGCAGTTTTTACCATTAAAGAAAGCCTCAACATTAGCGACAGTGTCCAGCAGGTACATGAGAAAATCCGTGGAAATAAAAGTGGACGAGAAGATATCCGTCTGCTCGCCGCTCATTGCTACAACAGGAAGCGATCGACCACCACACGAGGGGAAGGAGAAAAAGTTGCAGTGCTAGCTAGCGATGGACGTACTGCGACCAGCCAGTTACTAAATAACACCGCCGAGCTGCTCCATTCGAGTCCCACGTCGCCTTCAGTCTTATCTGATGCCCCCGCACTCCCTCACTGCCGAATCACAATCTAATTGCCAAGAGCTAGTAAGTTGAATGAATCTGCACACGTTTGGTAAGTGTCAAGGTATTACAAGTAGTTTTACTACGTAGAATCTGCACACGTTTTATAACTATCAAGATATACAAGTAGGTTTACTACGTAGAATCTGCACACGTTTTATAACTATCAAGATATACCAAGTAGTTTTACTACGTAGAATCTGTACACGTTTTATAGCTATCAAGATATACCAAGTAGTTTTACTACGTAGAATCTGCACACGTTTTATAACTATCAAGATATACCAAGTAGTTTTACTACGTAGAATCTGCACACGTTTTATAACTATCAAGATATACCAAGTAGTTTTACTACGTAGAATCCGCACACGTTTTATAACTATCAAGATATACCAAGTATTTTTCCTACGTAGAATCTGCACACGTTTTATAACTATCAAGATATACCAAGTAGTTTTACTACGTAGAATCTGCACACGTTTTACAACAATCAAGATATACCAAGTAGTTTTACTACGTAGAATCTGCACACGTTTTATAACTATCAAGATATACCAAATAGTTTTACTACGTAGAATCTGCACACGTTTTACAACAATCAAGATATACCAAGTAGTTTTACTACGTAGAATCTGTACACGTTTTATAGCTATCAAGATATACCAAGTAGTTTTACTACGTAGAATCTGCACACGTTTTATAACTATCAAGATATACCAAGTAGTTTTACTACGTAGAATCTGCACACGTTTTATAACTATCAAGATATACCAAGTAGTTTTACTACGTAGAATCCGCACACGTTTTATAACTATCAAGATATACCAAGTATTTTTCCTACGTAGAATCTGCACACGTTTTATAACTATCAAGATATACCAAATAGTTTTACTACGTAGAATCTGCACACGTTTTACAACAATCAAGATATACCAAGTAGTTTTACTACGTATAATCTGCACACGTTTTACAACAATCAAGATATACCAAGTAGTTTTATTACGTAGAATCTGCACAAATTTTGTAACAATCAGATGTGCGAAGTAGTTCCAACTACGTATAAAATGCACACACAAGTTAATAATTAAATATACCACGTAGTTACACTACATAGAATCTATACATATTTAGAAACGAGTTCTACCAAGTAGTTCTACTACGTAAAATCTGCTAACGTTTGGCAACAATGGAGATGTATCAAGTAGTTCAATTTGTTGAGAGCAGTAATGGTGAACTGAACGAAATTTATCTTATTTCTAAATAATTTTCTTATCATTAACATCCAAAAGGGAAAATGGTTATATTGAACGTATTGCCTAGATATCAAGGAAATTTATTGTTCTTTGTTCAAGTAACAGAATTCATAACATTAACAACACATTAGGTTTGAAATATGTAATCTCCAACAGCAGATACACTACAGCACCAAGTACTGTAATGAAGTAGAAGGAACAACAAATTATTATCTCCATTAACTCTAAATGTATATATTATAGTCCAATTATAAGTAGAGAAGCAATTGATGCTAAACAAATGATAGGTTTATTTTCAGTATTTCATCCACCAATTAGTTTAATAAATTTATCTGTAGTAATCTCAGACCTCGAGTGACATTTATTAGGACTATTTCGTGAATAGAATAAAAATGTAAAAATAATATATCCCTAAAACTCGATCACAAAGTTTTAATAATTGTATATTTACGAATACTTAACCTATTCAGACATTGTGAAGTTGAAACAGATAAATATCGATTATTGCAATAAAGAAATTCGATGTTATTATTCAGTAATGCCAATTGGGAAAAGCGAAATACAGGTTTAACAATGTTAATTACATGTACAGCACTTTTCTCTTATTGTTATAACATAAATACATTTTCATTATCTGCTGAAATCATAATTTAATTTAAAATCTTATAAAATAATTACAGTAACCTGATTAATACATTAATTAAATGAAGAATTGTTGAAAACGCAGTTATCAAATCTGAATGAAGGAATGTAATTTTTTCCATCGTTACATTACACACTATACCGAGAAACTAAGAACTGTGTGGGGACAGCTAAATAGGAATGCTTATGTATTCACAGCGAGACATGTTGCTACACAGTGAACCCATATATATTACTATACAATGTCTTTGTATTTGATATGCGATGATGTTACATAAACTTGAACATCTGACTTTCTATTAATTGTTTAATTTCATTCACAAAATACAAATTTTATAGGCTACAATTATAGGTTAAGTTACCTGTGGGAGCAGGACCAATGTCAGCTGTGTCTTATTTCGACCGTTATTCGTGCTACAGGAAAGCATTTTTTACAGCTCGACAAGCGCATAGTTGCAAAAATTATCGCAATGTGTCACTGTGTTTGGTTTGGTTGGAATTAAAAATTTCATTACACTTCATTGGTCGAAAATGGAATGACGTCATATAAACGAAATAGTCAAACTAAACAAACATTAAAGTAAATTAACTACAACTATTATTTTCAGCAAAAAAATAGAATAATCTATAAGTTCGGCTACGCCTAATCAGAAAGATTACTGTTTTCTGAACAATGAACGGTCTGTGTTCTCGTATGATAAAATATCTATATTTAATATTAAATCGCTGAAGAAGCACAATAAGGCGGAAATATAATATTTTAATTTTAATTTTCATAATTTGAAAGTTTCGCGATTTTCTTCCTATCGCCTCCACAAAGTGTGAAAATATTAAAGTAGGTTCAATTTTGATGTCCTGCAATGTAAACTAACAAAAGAAAAGAAACTACAGTAGTTTTGTCGTAATATCACTACTCTCTTATAACAATAACGTTTTACTAGTACTCTTCCAGCAAAAGTAAGATGCAATATTTTAACAGCATTTTCGATATCGATATTACCATCGATGTTTCTCTTTCGATAACCATATCGATACTGTTTTTGAGGTCCCGGTCCTCATTACAGCAGCGATATCTGATATTGTAACATTTCTAATTGGATGATATATATCGTTACAAGGCTTGAATGAATAACAGTTTTGAGTTGAATAAAAATATAACAGGGAATTTTGAAGACCCGTATGTCAGTATACTGACATCTTTATAGATCAAATCTAGGCATAAATACTGAATAGTCTAAAATATTGAGATCTTTTCAAAATTACTACCAAAAAAATTGTAAAGATATCAATGTCAGAAAGCGGTTGGTAATACTTGATATATTTAAACTAAATCTTTTGAATGTATACTAAAATGCTAATTTTTCGTTTTAAGGATTATACAGACATGAACAAATTATTAGCCTAAAACGTTTTTCTTGGAAACATAATATAATTCGTCATATCAACTATCAGTAAAATTCACAGAGTCTCTATTGTTGTAAATATGATTGTTTACATCTTCTTTTATATTTTTCCAATGGTTAAGTATATTTTCTTCTAGCTATGTTGGTACTACTGGTATTTTAATTATATACTGCAGAAGATATTCTCCCATGGCCTGCAAGAAGACCGGACATGAACGAAATTGAAAATCTGTGATCTATACTGAAGAAGAAAGTGAACAAAAAGAGGCTTACAACAAAACATGGACTCATTTAAGCACTGACTGATATCTGGCTAAATGATGCTGATATTCAAAGAAAGTGTCAAACTTTGGTTTCCAGCATCCCTGACAAAATCAACGTGTTAATAAAGAATAAGGGAATGTTCACAAAATATCATGAACCTCAAGACTCAATTTTATGTTCATTATATCTGTGCAAAATACATTTTTGTTCATTATTTCTACCGATAAATATAGCTTCGTTGCACATATAATTAATGTATGTCTAATAATTTGTCCACGTCTATAATGGTACAGTAAGGAAGCAGTTGGCAATACTGGAAGGTAATAAAGTACCGGTAAGTCAGATGTACTAAGAAATGTTGGAATGTCATACATGTTTTAAATCCTTGACGTGTTAGAGCAAATCTTAAAACCGAACAGTTTAAAATACCCCGATCTTATATCAAGATTACTTTCAAATAAATCTCAAGCATATTATTACGAAAAAGCGGCTGTGGCATTACTTGGGAGGTTCGAAAGTAAGTCAGGATGTGCCCAGCAGTTTTGAAGGCTCACGAAAGCGGGTAGCCTACATAAATACTTGGACTGGTAATCTGCCTTTCACATTCAATTCCGCGCAGAATCCGGGAGCACGCATACATAATCGCACAACATCCAGCTGAGGTAAGTTATGTGGCAGCGAAATTGTGATGACACATTAGTTTTCTTTCTGCCTGTAATCCCGCCGTGGAGATGTTCAACTTATTCATCCCGTTCAGAGTCCCATAATCCTCCGCGGTGTTGACAATGATTTATCACAGTGATATAAGCCTTTAAATTAACTTTACATCCGTTTAGTCTTAGCGCATCTACAGGTCTGTATTTTCATTGTTTATAGGGTTAAATTGCGCGATTTCCGTTTATGTAAAGAGTTAATTAGATGCTTCATCCGCAACCCTCCTTTCGCTCTGCTTGCACGCAAGCATTGTTACTCAAAATCTTGATTAGTTGTGGCTGATATAATATATAAGGAAAAACTACATTTATACATTTTATAGGGGTCTGAAGAAAAACACGTATAAGGGAGGAAATGTATAACTTAAATGGCATTTGAAGAGTCCACTGCAAGAATGATGGATGTCATTTGGAATACATTTTACAGGAGAAGCAATTGAAAGTTTGAAATGCTTAGCGCTCAAAGCTTAACTGTGATTTTCCGATCATTACTGCACAATGACTATCAGTGTTAATGCCATATAACTCTGTATGTACATTCTATATGTCTTAAGCTATGCATTGACAGTCTTGGTTCATTTTCGACAAGAAAGTGACATCCATCATTCTTGCAGTGGACTCTTCATTTAATAAAATATGAAATGGGATTTTAAGGCAGTATGAGGAGAACAAGTCAATTTAGTTAAATGTTCACAATAGAAATTTATACCTTCACAGTGAAGCCAGCTTTGAGTTTATAATACAGTAGGCATACTCAAATTTACAACACACATTCTTCATGAATGTAAGATTATTTAGCCTATAGGAAATTTTAGCTGCTTAGAGCCAAAGCTGGCTGACATATTCCAAACTCTAATCCAGAAAATTTTACGACTGACTTATTTTATTCTTCAAGTTCTTTTAATAAAACGTGATTATTTTACAAAAAGTCTGTTATTTTGGCGCGGCTTGCTCCTAAGGAATGAACAATGCCCTCAAATTGTGCTAAGTGTTTCATAACTTGTTCAGCTAAATCATGGTGTGTTACAAAATGTTTCTAAAGCTGTAACAGTTTCATTAAAGGACACAAGATCGTTGGGCGCAAAGCGCAGGCAGTTATGAATTTTCACGAATTTCTCAGTAGGCTGCATTTTAAAGGGAAACTATCGTGAAATAATGAAGAAAAATTAAGACAATCCACTTTTCTTACGTTCGTAATTATATTTGAACCTTCTAGTCTCATAATATGGGTTCATTTCCTACTTGAGAGCCCTTCAAACTGTGCCACGTGACTTTTACATATTGTAATAGAGAACAAAGGAATTGTAAAAAATTACATAATGCTCCCTGTGGCTATAAAGATGAACCTTGTTTTAATCTAAAACCTTCACCGTCATAAGGTACCATCCCATATAATGAAACGTGGCCAAACATACGGTGCGTGAGTGAATTGATGTGATGTACCGAAGTACTTATGATATTTCAGTGTAGGAATTCTGCATTACCATATGAGCCGTTGATAGCAGAAGTGGCGTAAGTCAAAAATGGGTAATTAGGGTTAAAGTAAACTTTCTGTAAAATACAGCGCAAAGTAGCAATTAATATTCAACTTATTTAAACTATTAGTAGTCAATCTTTAGCACGAAGGACATATTAACTGCTACTTTGCGCTGTATTTTACAGAATTTTTACTTTGAACCTCATTAATCAATTTTGACTTACACCACTTCTGCTATGAACGGCTCATATGATGAAGGATGGGTGGGGACGAGAAAAATTCTCTCCGGCACCGAGACTCTAACCCGGGTTTTAGCTTTATATGCTGACGCTTTATCCACTAAACCACACCGGATTCCAGTTCCGATGCCGGATTGAATCCTCTCAGTTTAAGCTCCACCTTTTAGTTTCCCTTTAGTGGCAAACCTTCATGCACTATGTCAGAGATGTGTGACAGTGGCACAATGTCCAACACACTATGTGCAGAGGTGCACTCATTACGAGTGACTAAGTGGCCGGGATCCGACGGAATGAGCGCCTCTTAAATCACAAAGTTATTATTTACGCATATCCCGGCCACTTAGTCACTCGTAATGAGTGCACCTCTGGACACTGTATGTTGGACATTGTGCCACTGTCACACATCTGTGACATGAGGGTTGGCTATTAAAGAGAAACTAAGAGGTGGAACTTAAACTGAGAGGATTCAATCCGGCATCGGGACTGGAATCCGGTGTGGCTTAGTGGATAAAGCGTCAACACGTAGAGCTGAAAACTCGGGTTCGAGTGCCGGTGCCGGAGAGAATTTTTCTCCGCTCCACCCATCCTTAAAATTAATCCTTGTACAAACACTCGTGATGCCACACTTTGACTACTGCGATATTATATTAAGTAACCTCAATGCAAATTAAGCAGCAGGCTACAACGTGTGCATAATGCGTGCGTCCGTTATATTTGTGATATTCGTAAGTATGATCATGTTTCCCCGTCTTTCCAAACTCTGTCTTGGCTAAGGCTAAGCGATCGACGAGCCTTGCATTCTCTTATTTCAAATTCTGCGCACCGCTATCCCAATCTATTTGGCTTCTCGTTTTCAAAATTTATCCGCATATCATCAGCTAAGTACAAGATCTCGTCATAACAATTTACTCATTATACCCTACCACAAGACATCTTTATATTCTTCATCTTATACAGTTTCAGTTGCTAGAAATTGGAACTCGCTACCGAGTGATGTAAGGGGTTGTTGGACAATAAATTCATTTAGGTCAAAATTACATAAATTCTTACTTAACAAATTAATTACTGATTAATATTTATTACATGTAATGAAACTAACATCTGTCCATTCTCATTATTATCATTAATTCTCTAAATAGATTTACAAAACTTCTAATGGCAATTCCATTAATTAATATTCTTATTATAGAAATATATTTTATATATATATATATATATATTTATATTTTTTTTCTCCCTGTAACATAGTTCTAGTAAGCTCATATTAAATTAATTTTCATCATTTTACTAGCTATCTCAAATCTCAAATTAATTATAATTGATTGAATTGAATTAAATTAGCTCATAAATTAAGTTACTACTTTTCCTTATAGATTTAACTAAATTTAAATAAATATGTAGTCTACTAGTCGTTAACTTAACTGAAGAATATTGCTGGAGAACCTTTTAAGTGTAGTGTAAATATTCGTAATTTAAATATGTATTGTATTGATTAAGGCTGGTTGAGTGGAAGAGAAGACCTTATAGCCTTAACTCTGCCAGCGAAAATAAAACATTATTATTATTATTATTATTATTATTATTATTATTATTATTATTATTATTATTATTATCAACATCATCATTTCACGGCTTAAGCCATTTAGGCTCGTTCCGGTCTCATAGATTTCAATTAAAAAGTTGTATCGATCTCTTCTTTGGCCTACCAACACTTCTTCTACCCTCTGGATTAAAATCTAAAATGATTTTTGGTATTCGGCCTGGTTTCATACTCTGAACATGCTCCTTCCAATTGTTCCTATATTGCTCTATTTTATCCATCAGTTTAAAAATATTTAATTAATTCCTGATATCTTCACTTTTTCTTTTATCCAAAAGTGTGCAACCGGCTACACTACGTAAAAACCTCATTTCAGCTGCTTCTATAGTTTTTTCTTCTTTCTTGGTTAAAGTCCAAAATTCACTACCATACTACCATACAGCAATATAGGCACAGCCATAACCTTATAGAATTTTAGTTTGGTTTCTCTTCTAGTGTATTTCAGGGATCTCTTTATTGTGCCACATATAAAATTAAATTTACTAAGTTTATTAAAAAGATCTTCCTTCTTAAAATAGGAGATATTACAGCCTAGATAGTTAAAATTAGTTACTTGCTCAATAGGTTTCCCGTCCAAAATAATTTTTGCTCGTAAGGTTTCTGGCCCTTTAAAAGCTAAAACTTTAGTTTTCTTTGTTGATATATTAAGATTATAATTTTTAAGAATATTACTTAGTTGAAATGTGGCCTTCTGTAAATCATTTTCTGAGCTAGAAATGAGAACCTGGTCATCAGCAAAAAGTAACGTATCTAATATATTATTATTATTATTATTATTATTATTATTATTATTATTATTATTATTATTATTATCATCCATCATCCCTTGAAAAATGTCTCTCTTAATTGAATCGGTCATTGCAGAAAGGGGATAAGTCATGAAAAACGCGAAAATGAGTTAAGAGTGCCATTGCTTTCTCCAGACCTAGACACACATTTCCATACAGAAATGGGACAAATTTGCTCATTCTCAACGCAAAGCAGAGTACCATAAGCAGCGCAGTCATTGCAGAAAGGGGACAAGTCAGCGACTTACCTTCTTTCTGACGCGACCGAGTGCCGCGGTTCTAATAAGTTACGGCCCATCAGCTGATAAGGGAAATAACAGATAAGCTAGAAGTAGTAAGGGGAAGAAAACTGTGTTATTAGTGGTAAACGTAAACGCAATGAAATTAACTACCGCAGAAATGTAAATAAGAAAATAATCTGAAGGCATTCGAACGTCAATTCCATTGGGAACTCTGCAGCAGCCCGTACGACAGGAGAACAATGTGGGTAAGAAACTACTCATTGTTTGTTTAGACGCAATTTTGTGTCATCAATTTTCAACATTCACAATTTCAAAGACCATACGGCGAACTTCTATCCTATCATGAAGGTATAGGCCACAAATCTTCAAATGAAGTGTGTTCCTTCTGAACTACATTGAAAATAATGTCCCTTCTTCAGTCAAGGAATTGTATCTTTTCTCTGATAATTGTGGAGGGCAAAATAAAAATCATACCTTAATTCGATTGTTGCTTGCACTGTCCCTAATGGGGAGATTTAACAAAATCATTCATTATTTTCCACAACTAGGCCATTCATTTCTTCCCTGTTACCGCAACTTTGGTGTAGTGAAGCGCAAACTAAGGAAGACAGACAGGGTATATGTGCCAAACCAATACAATACCTTGATCCACCAAGCAAACACAAACAACAGATTTTCTGTAGAATCAGTTACTGCTGGATGATATTTTGAATTTTAAATACTGGTGGCCAGAACATTACAAGAAAACCAACCTGCTCATTAGACACACTGAGGAAGAAAGGGAAAGATAAGAATATGTTTTCTTCAGCACAATTCAGTGAATTTGTTTACTCTAAAGATGGTCCAGGATGTGTGACTGCCAGTTTGTTCATTGGTAGTGAAATGAGGAAACACAGATTCTGTATGAAAAAACCAGGTTCTGGACGCATAGTAATGCCTACACAAAAGCATACAAATAGAAAATTCCCATTATACGAAAAAAAAATTGGAGACGTATCGAAAGTGAGGCAATACATTCCATTGGAACACACTTTCTTTTACGAAGAGATCCTGAACTGGCCACCTTGTGACAAGGAATCTACAAATGACGTGGCTTCCAACGTCTAACAATACACTCTATAACAATTGAAACAAATGATTTAATGTAGTACTTTAGTGTATTCTTATTGTGCTGTCCTATATGCAGTTTTTAAGTATTAGTTTAAAAGTAGAATTTTGATTTAAAACTGTGATATAAAATCACATATTGGTACATTTCTGTAGTAGGAATAATGATTAAAATGCAAAAATAATTATGTAAATGGTGACAGTAATGTAGTAATTACACACAAAAACATCGTTATCATCGTAATTATTAACATTTAGTTTGATATCAAATATTACATTAGCCCAAAATTGTAAATTATATATTTTTTCTTTTATATTTAACAATTCCTTGCAGAAAGGGGATAAGTCATGGTTCGATTAAACAACTTTAAACAAAAGTGTTTAAGATGTTAGATGTCTAACATGATGTATTATACTTCACTATTCATAAACAAAGTAAGAAAAAAATATTTATAATGATTACTCCAGTATTGGAAGAAGAAAACAGTTTTTATTGATTATCTCAAAAGTAAGATTTTATGACTTATCCCCTTTCTGCAATGACCGATTCAATTGCTTTAACCTTAGGTAAAATTTGAATTAATTTTATCAACACTGCCCTCTTCGAGGGCCCGGGCCCCAGGGCAAATGCCCTCCTGTGTGTACGACCTTTGTTACAAGTAATGTCAACCGCGTCTTTCTTACCAAAGAACCAAAATAGACTGCAAGAGTAGTGTGTACATAATAGTATTTAAGACAGGCTCACGGGTGCTTTCTCGACTTCAATATTCCTTTCACCGCGTTGTTAATGAATGTTATTTTTCTCCGTTCCCGCAGCGGATACGCTTCCGCGATAACACACACACGGTCCTTATTTCTGCACGGCCACGTACTGTACATAGTACACGCTTGTCTTCATCCCAAGTGGAATCCGCTGCTGACCCCAGAGTATGCCCAGAATTACACGACGTACAGCGTTAACATTCTAACACTCGACCTTCCTTCTTAAGTAACAAAATAACATTCAATTCTATAACTCAGTATGGTTTATTAGGTTGGGGAGGAATGGCAAATTCGACTCTCCATCCTTTAAATTTGCTCCAAAAAAGAATGATCAAAATTTGTCTTTATAAACCTTTTGATTACCCAACAAAATTAATTTTTCAGGAATTTGGTATATCAAATCTAAAACAAATTTATAAACAAACATTGCTGATTTACTTCCATAAAAACCACAATAAAATTAAATTTGATCCTCAAGAATACCATACGAGACAAAATTACAGTTTCTTTCTAAATACTCCCAAATGCCACACAACTGCTGGATTAAAACACAGCAGAAATTTTGGACCCAAAATATATAATGCATTAATTAGAGCTTATCCTGAGCTAAGTACATTTAACACACATAGATTTAAGAAACAAATCAGATTAATTATTTAATTGTTTAAGCTAATTGAGTTAAAAATTGATACTCTAATATTCATGTACTCTTGTATTTTCTATTTGTATGTAGACCCTATTATTACATGCTGTATGTATTTTACCATTTATTAATGTTTTGTGATATATTTTGTATAACTGATCTGAACTGCGCCCGAGCACGAGCTTCTGCTCTTTCGGGCTGCAATGCCTAATGTAGCTCAAGTGTAAAGTATTAAATAAATAAATAAAAATACATAAATAAATTCTATACAGCGACTAAAGTAATTTTAGCTGTGAGTACGGTTTGTAAAGAAAATCTTCGTTAACTGTAGCCATATTTTTAATTTTATTATTTTATATTTCTGAGAACCGGGAACAAAGTTACAGTCTTCGAGGGTCAAGAATTTGTTTTGATATCGATGACCAAATTGTTTTGTTTTCTTGTTTTTTTTTTTCTTGACTCCTTAAACAGCATTCCAAAATTTATGCCGCTACCACTTAAAAAATAGGTTAGTAGTGGAAACACTAATAATGCCCAGGGTTTGAAATGGACGTTCTCACGAACCGGAACGCTCTGCTATTTTCGTGGACACGGTCTGTTGATGACGAAGACGGAAATAATAATTAATCAGTGAGATGACACCGAATATTACCATGAAATACAGTATTTATACAGGGTTAGTTGAAAGTCCCGCACCACCTAAATAACTTTTGAAGCATGTGGTTCAGTGACATGAAACTTGGTATGTGGGGATAACCATATACTAAGAACTCAATAATGGTATTGCCGAGTTTTTTCTACTTCCGGTTTAACCGGAAGTAACTCCAACTCTCTTATTTTAAATGGAACACCCAATATATATTTTTATTTCTGAGTAGTGCCCATTAAGAGCTTTTCAAAAAGTACCCACACTTGATACTTCTGTACAAATTCAGTGTTGCTAAGTCAAGAAAACAGAAAAGTGATGCATTTTACCCGAGAATAGTAGAATATGGCCCGGTTCCTTCAACCTTTGTTAAATTATAACAGTGTGTTATTCCATTTTAACTGTAAACTTAACAGTTGAAGCTTTTCTTCAACTACTGTTAGTACTAACAGATTATTAAAACCTATGTTAATTTAACTGCCCAATTTCATGCAATTAAATCATTTAACTCTCTGTTAGCATAGAAGTATCCAATATGGCTGGTGCGTTAGATGCTGAACTTATATATCTGGATCATTTAGAAAATGATATCCATGAATAGATAAACAGAACGGATGATTTCATTGATTTGACAGACCAGAAGTTCATACAAGGTATAGGCTATTTTCTGCCAAGCCTCACTTTTCGCTTTCAACTTAGATCCGTTTGTTTGTTTATTCTCATTAATTGGTTTATACTGGGAAATAATTTCCAGCAGAAGGTTTCTTTCGAAAGAAGAGAAATTAGTCCCAATATTTCTTTTTGTTCCAGTGTTTTCCATTTCATATCAGCAATACCAATACGCCGCTCCACGCTATTGTGATACAGACGAGGAAAGAAGCAGAAATTAAACCTAAGAGAACAGAAAGACTTCTATTCTCTCTGAATCAAACAACGGAAACAAGCGAGAATCGCAATTGTCAGAGTTTAGAAAACAGAAGTGAGCGTATACTTGGTTATAGGTTATGGTTAAACTCTAGAATCTCTAGTACTAACAGAGAGTTAACAAACAGAATGTTAAAATGTGAAATGTAAAGTTGAAGAAACGCAATATTTTTAACAGCAATTCATACTTTTAACTTACAGTTAATTAACGCTATGTTAGGTGCATTATAACAAAGGTTGAAGAAACCGGGCCTATACATTCTCAAAATATGGAACGGTGTATAAATTTCCTATTTCTATCAACGTCGGTGAAATGACAAAATATAAGCTAATTACAAAAAAAATTGTGAAACTGAGTTAAGGAAACGGGAATGGAGCTAAAAAAATACTAGAGCACTGACTATTTGAAACAGATATCTCAGATTAGGCATTCGGTTATGCGACCAAGTCCTGCTTTTTATAAGACACTCAAGAATTCGCAGGCTTTGTAGCTCCTTGATTAGTCTGTGTGTGTTTGCGTGTATGTGCCCATCCAGTTAGCACAGTTTTTGGTTAGGCAGGATGGGCGGTCTGGACTACAAATGACTGTGCCATTATAGACCTCCACTGCCTCCTACAAGCGCTGCCTTCAAGTTGAGATGTGTAGAGCTGCTCTTTTTAACTCGCCAACTGCTGATCCTGTGGACTTCGGTCGCCATTTTTTGACAAAACGTAATCTCGACTACACACCTCAGTGTCTATAGAGAACTATCGTAGGCTGTAATATGTCAGAATGAATGTCGACCCTGACAACGGACTAATGGGGATAGTGCCTCATTCCACAGCTAACATGATTTATTTGTTTTGTTTCTTTAGTATCTCAAACGATTAGGGAAAACACGGGAATTTTACTTGAAGCAAGTAAAGAGATAGGTTTAGAAGTAAATCCCGAAAAGACAAAGTATATGATTATGTCTCGTGACCAGAATATTGTACGAAATGAAAATATAAAAATTGGAAATGTATCCTTTGAAGAGGTGGAAAAATTCAAATACCTGGGAGAAACAGCAACAAATATAAATGATACTCGGGAGGAAATTAAACACAGAATAAATATGGGAAATGCCTGTTATTATTCGGTTGAGAAGCTTTTATCATCCAGTCTGTTGTCAAAAAATCTGAAAGTTAGAATTTATAAAATAATTATATTACCGGTTGTTCTTTATGGTTGTGAAACTTGGACTCTCACTATGAGAGAGGAACATAGGCCAAGGGTGTTTGAGAATAAGATGCTTAGGAAAATATATGGGGCTAAGAGGGATGAAGTTACAGGAGAATGGAGAAAATTACACAACACAGAACTGCACGCATTGTATTCTTCACCTGACATAATTAGGAACATTAAATCCAGAAGTTTGAGATGGGCAGGGCATGTAGCAAGTATGGGCGAATCCAGAAATGCATATAGAGTGTTAGTTGGAAGGCCGGAGGGAAAAAGACCTTTGGGGAGGCCGAGATGTAGATGGGAAGATAATATTAAAATGAATTTGAGGGAGGTAGGATATGATGATAGAGACTGGATTGATCTTGCTCAGGATAGGGACCAATGGCGGGCTTATGTGAGGGCGGCAATGAACCTCCGGGTTCCTTAAAAGCCAGTAAGTAAGTAAGTAAGTAAGTAAGTAAGTAAGTAAGTAAGTAAGTAAGTATCTCAAAACACGGACCATAAGCTATGGCATATGTTTCCAACATTCAACACAAAAAAATAAGTTTCAGTAGATATACATTAAAGTAACAAAACAGTTTTATTAATGCGACAAATGCGCCCTTTTTCAGTAAATATCTCTAAAATCTGGAATCTTTATAAAAGCCTAGTTTCAGCATTCTATTAGTAGCACATACACATTTTAAAGATTCTTTTTTTTTTTTATTTCAGCTAGTTGAATGCAACTGCCTGCAAATGGATTTGGTATTCATCTGTGACTGTCGTATTGTTTTATAATAATAACAATAATGATAATAATAATAATGATCATAGCCTTCGTGTAATACTGTGTGTGTTTTGTTTTATTCTGAAATGCAATTAGCTTGTTCTCAAAACTGACGACAGATGGATTTTGGAAAATAGGAAAATTATGTTAAAAAATTGACATTTCACTGAAAGCTACTATTTTTTTTTTTTTGAAAAACTTTGAGTTCCAAGCTTCAAAATGAGAGGTCATTTATTAAAATCCGTTCAGCCGTTTTCCCGTAATTTCCATTACCAGTTCAAATTATATATATATATATATATATATATATATATATATATATATATATATAATGACAATAATATTAATGTAATGAGATTTTGACAGAGGTTTTGTATTCTATTTAGAGAAATTAATGGTAATAATAAGAATGGACAGATATTAATTTCATTATAAGTAACGAATATTAATCAGTAATCAATACGAGCATGTCAAGCATGGGTTGTTTAACGAAGAATGATCCTCATTTCAAGATCTATCGATCCCCAGAGTTTGTTGCACAGGTCCTGAATCACCCTGTATACTATGTCCAAGTCCGACTGAATTCGACGTTGACAGGTGGGTCATCGTGCTCAGCCCCTGATACAGCTAGGTCCCATTTTGCGGATGAATAACCTGATAAGCCCCACGAGCCAGGAGCCTGAAGTCCTATATCAACATCGGAAGTCTGTACGACCCTCAAGGCTTTACATTTGCATATTTTTATTATGACCTAGCCGTACCCGTGCGCTCTGCTGCACCTGTTAGAAATAAATATAAAGTAATTACATAATTATAATAGGACATTTGATCCAGGGAACATTCGTGTTTGATAGAAGGATAAATCGTTTATTATGTCACTTAATTTAAATTGTATTAAAAAAATTAAAATGCGATCATTTTGATCCAGTCATTTATTTTAGGAAATACAGGAAACGAATGCCTATCAAGTTTTCTGTGCATAAGAAGCTATTTTAAGCTTACCTGTCCTCGATTCACTCAGAAGTTACTGTAATAACATTATAGCATTATGTCCATCTAGAGAAACTACACTTTCCAATGGTGAATTAATAATTAATTATACAAATCGGTTAATTTAGCTTCCGATATTACTTCATACAAATACAGAAACATTCTCTGTAGGCTATGTTTCATAGCTTTCGATTGTTGTTTCCATGGCCCCTTTAGACGAAGTCGTTTGTTTTTTATTTCGTTACACCCGCCTTAGATGGCGTTGTTATTGTAATTTTGAAACTCATTTATCTCATTAAATATCAATCTTATCCAAATTTTTCACGCAATACAACTTATCGGAAATTATTTTTAAAGAAACTCTTGTAATGTAATATTTTTCATGAAAATTAATAATAAGGAGATATTTCGATTTATTTAATTCAAGCCCCCTTATAACCCCCCTTTTAAATAAAGTATTTTGAATGCCATATAGCCTAAAATCTAAGCTACAACGAACTTAATTTATATTACAATTTTCATCGAAATCCGTTCAGCCATTATCGCGTGAAGAGGTAACAAACATACAGACAGACAGACAGACAAAAATTAAAAAAAAAGCGATTTTCGGTTTCAGGATGGTTAATTATACATGTTAGGACAATTATTTATGGAAAAGCGAAAATTACCAGAAAAATTCGGCTACAGATTAATTATTAGTATAGATTAAATGAGGGGAACGAGTAGTGTGTTGGTAGAATGATAGAAGGAAACGGAAGTACCCCGAGAAAACCCTCTGCAATGTCTGCTTTGTCCACCTTATTTCATAAAGTGTAATTTAGATGTTAGGCATACTTTCCGAATGAGAGATCTGCGAACCGAATGGAGAGAAAGAACGAAAATTCAGGGTTAAATTAAATCAAGTGTAAACTGAAATTAGACCTATGTGTGTACATGCAGAAACATCCAGAACGATGTTGGTAATGAAATCTTGGAGCTGAGCTGCTTGCAGGCCGGAGCGAGGCACGCGTGACGAATGGCAACGAGCTGAAGAGCCAGGAGTAAACACGACTGCAGAGCGCACCGCCGCAGGTAGTTGGCGAGATATTTTTACGTTCCCATGTGCGGATTTTGCTTTCGTAATGCGGCTAATTGGCACAGGACGGCTCGACGAATTCCTGGCCTAATCGCACACCAAGTTTCATCGCTTTGCTCGTATAAAACCGGCGGTATGTTCCTCTCTTTCTAAGACACATTAATGTGCTTCAACTATTTTAATGCATTTACCTGCCAGAACAAATCTTCAAATTCCTCCTCAAAACTACTACTAGTATAATAATAATAATAATAATAATAATAATAATAATAATAATAATAATAATAATAATAATAATAATATTAATCGACTGACACACTGTCAAGCAGCTGAGTGCTACCAGTTTGAACACAGAATTTAGAAAGTGAGCCAGTTTTGTTTTCTTTTTTTAAGGAAGGAGTATTTTATTATTTTAATATTCGAATCCAGAAATGCATATAGAGTGTTAGTTGGGAGGCCGGAGGGAAAAAGACCTTTAGGGAGGCCGAGACGTAGATGGGAAGATAATATTAAAATAGATTTGAGGGAGGTGGGATATGATGATAGAGACTGGATTAATCTTGCTCAGGGTAGGGACCAATGGCGGGCTTATATGAGGGCGGCAATGAACCTCCGGGTTCCTTAAAAGCCAGTAAGTAAGTAAGTAAGTAAGTATGTAAGTAAGTAATATTCGATACACTTTTCTGTTTTCTTGACTTAGCAACACTGAATTAGTACAAAAGTACAGGGACATCATTTTATTATTACTTCAATTTTTATTCTACCTGAGTTTTTGAATATACTTCACTCCCACCCCTTCTACTAAGGAAGTTCCAACTACACACAGAACCAAGACCGCAGATAGTAAGCAGTACTGAGTTACTGAGTATAGTACGTTCCAGAAATATGTTCGCGTTTTCCAGTGACGAAAGAGCTTTCAATATTGAATCATATTTTCGCACAGGTACTGTCCGTTTGCCTACGTCGCATCCCGATTTCCCCCACCTGCTTCTGCTCGCCCCTCTGTAACAGCTGGGCTGTCTTAGGTCTTTTCTGAAAACATTAATTTCTCTTAGGAATTGGACGTTTACGTAATATTATACAGCTGTTTAATTTAACTTAAATAAAATGGCCTCGTTAAGTAATTAACTGTCACGTGATTTCCTCCCTTTCTACAATCCTGCGGCATAACCACTTGGACGGACAGTAGATAGCATGTCTGAGTAATTTTATATTTTCGGGTCGGGCAGAAGTGAAGATTGAATTTACAGTACGTAGAGTGGGTACAGAATTATTTCAACATGAGTTACTAGTACGAAGGACGAAACTGGCAATTGGAATTAGATGCAATAGTCTATAGTGCGATAACATGCACAAAAGAACTGAAGCCTGTATCGAAATGAACGGCCACCATTTTCAAAATTGTGTTTAAATATTCATATTATGATTATTTTTCAATTTAACTTCTTTCTCTATATTGTACGCTAATGTGCTGTAGACAGTATAATATACACTGCATAATGAATACGTTCGCATGGATAACTCACTTCGTGAGTAAAAACACTTATTCTTAATACAGTACTGTACTTTGATTAAAGAAAAACCTAATGAAAATTATCAAACTCAAAATCGCGATATTTCCTAGTTTACGTAAATGGATTAACTGCTTTTTTTCCTTCCTATACCTAGTAGAGTGATTTGTGTTTTACGCCAGTATCATCGAACTCCAGTCTTGGAGGGGGGAGCAAGTGGTTTTTCCGGTTCTCTAAAGGTATAGACAGGTTAATATTAAAAATGTTAGTAAAAATAAAATGATGTCCCTGTATCAAGTGTGGGTACTTTTTGAAAAGCTCTTAATGAACACTATTCAAAAATAAAAATATATATTGGGTGCTCTATTTAAAATAAGAGAGTTGGAGTTACTTCCGGTTAAACCGGAAGTAGAAAAAACTCGGTAATAACATTATTGAGTTCTTAGCATATGGTTATCACCACATACCAAGTTTCATGTCACTGAACCACATGCTTCAAAAGTTATTTAGGTGGTACGGGACTTCTAACTAACCCTGTATAATATAACTATGATTTTTACCATGTCATACACATTTAATGTAATACGAGTATGTGTTTTATATCACATGTATATATTTTATAAGAATTTGTATAGGGCTATAATACTGTATGATTTAATTGCAGCCCTAATACACCTTCGGGTAAAATAGGGTTTAATAAATTTGGAAATTCAATAAAAAATAGTCTATATTTTATACGGTTGGCTGAATTCGAAACTAATCTATTTTAAACACATAAAAATTGAGTTATCCAAAGCCAACTGTGATTCGACGATGTTCGGGTAAAGGGGGTTAAGTAATTTTTTGTGAAAATGAAGTTTTGTTCCAAAGATAAATTTTAAAAGTGGGTATGCAAAACACAAAAGAATTGGCTTGTGTTTTGTGTAGAAAAATATTTGCAATAGGGGTTCGATGTTTAATTTTCATTTAAGTCAAAACTGATTAACAGAAAACGTGACTAAATTTCTCAAATATCAAGCGCGTTTCACACGTCAAAAAACTGATACCTGACTAGCAATGCAAAATGTTATATCAACTCTACAGCATCTAAGTTAAATTACAGAATGGTGCTGGTTCAAGATCTCTTAAGACAACTTCTCAAACGGCGACTTCACGAGATACATATCTCTAATTAATATTTTATTGATTTCTAGAGAATTTCGTAGCTCGAAAGATGCTGTTTACACAGATGCAATTCATGGAAGAGCGAATTCAGAACTAGAAATGCGGAGGAGGGGGACATGGGGGAGGTGCTGATTAACGACTCACCTGCCATTTTACAGCAAACGTTTCCCCAACCCCATTCTTAATTACGACTTTCATCTCACTTTCAACGGATACATCGCGTTTAATTAATGATTCTATTTGTGAAAATGAGGTTTCTATTACAGAGGCTGTTTCCTTCTAAAGCATGCACGCTACCGTAGCTGGGCCAAGGGACACGCTTCCAGTCTACGAGGAGGCAATCCATAACGTCAGCTTACTTTCTATGCAGGCCCCCCACCAGCTATTTTGCGTTTTAATAGACTAATTTATAAAACCTTTGCGGTCACACATCCCCGTGCTCATATAGCATGCGAATTATGAACTTCTTTTGAATGCGAGGCGATTCTTTGCTAGACATGCCAGTATCTTGTAGCAGCTGTGTAAAAGAGGTCAGCACACACAACCAAGAATCGCGGTACGTAATTAAGAAGATGAATGCTTTCAATTTGTGGGCCAGTAATCATTTAAGTAATGTGGCAGTGGAATGAAGGCTTATAAACCGCTTCCCAAAGCTCAGGCAAAAATTATACATTTGTTATTGCGTTGTAGAGCGATATGAAGCTATGAAAGATTCATTTAACTCAATTAGTTTAATGAACAGCAACAATTATGCAAGAAAACAAGTACAATATCGATATGAAATGAAGTGTGATTATCGCTCTCTCTTGATTTAGTCACATACTTACTTACTGGCTTTTAAGGGACCCGGAGGTTCATTGCCGCCCTCACAAAAGCGCGCCATTGGTTCCTATCCTGAGCAAGATTAATCCATTCTCTATCCCACCTTCCTCAAATCCATTTTATAGTATCTTTCCATCTACATCTCGACCTCCCTAAAGGTCTTTTACCCTCTGGCCTCCCAACTAACACTCTATATGCATTTCTGGATTCGTCCATACGTGCTACATTCCCTGCCCATCTCAAACGTCTGAATTTAATGTTCCTAATAATGTCAGGTGAAGAGTACAATGAGTGCAGTTCTGTGTTGTGTAACTTTCTCCATTCTCCTGTAACTTCATCCCTCTTAGCCCCAAATATTTTCCTAAGCACCTTATTCTCAAACACCCTTGGCCTATGTTCCTCTCTCAAAGTGAGAGTCCAAGTTTCACAACCATAAAGAACAACCGGTAATATAATTATTTTATAAATTCTAACTTTCAGATTTTTTGACAACAGACTGGATGATAAAAGCTTCTCAACCGAATAATAACAGGCATTTCCCATATTTATTCTGTGTTTAATTTCCTCCCGAGTATCATTTATATTTGTTACTGTTTCTCCCAGGTATTTGAATTTTTCCACCTCTTCAAAGGATACATTTCCAATTTTTATATTTTCATTTCGTACAATATTCTGGTCACGAGACATAATCATATACTTTGTTTTTTCGGGATTTACTTCCAAACCTATCTGTTTACTTGCTTTAGTCACATACTTTTTCTAACTCTTTTCCTTTATTATAACAGGGAACTATAATTTATTAAAAGTTATTTTCCTGTTTTCAATCAATATTCTGAGGATATACCTAAACAAGAATATACAGAGTATTAAAAATAAGTGTTGTATCAGCAACATAGGACCATGAAAACAACTCAAAATTCCTTACGTATTTGGCTATTACTGCAATTTCTGTTTGTGCCCTTAATAACTTAAACCAACTGAAAGCTAAGAATGTTATTGCTAAAGACTAAGTCAATTAGGTAAAGGTCAATGACTTGACGTTTATTTGAATAGAAAGAATCAGGATTTTAATAGAGATGTGAAGTTTCTGGTATTGTTCTGCAAGGCGGCTTAAGTTGGACATCTCATATTGAATTAATTTCCAACAAAATGCCTGGAGATATTTTTATGTTGCTTAAGTTTAGAAATTGTGTGAACAGAAATTTCTTAATCTCAGCATATTATGCTTATATTCATCAATGGCGAAGTTCCTAAGAGGCTTTTGAGGCTTAAATTTCCAAAAAAATTTGAGTTATTATATCTAGAAACAGTATAAGTTCGTTACAGCGTGTATCGCAACACTTGGTTTCACTTCGATCTTTCCATATATTAAATTCATTCCAGTATGTAGAGTTCAGTGCGAGACTTGTGGCAGAAGCCTCTAAAACAGCGGTGGCGAAAATGTAATCGTGCGCCGAGCCACTGTGTAACCTGCAACCTGCATAGCACCTATGGAGGGAGACGGACAACCGAAGGGGAAGTGAAGCAACTGTCTGACTTATTAACGGATTTTCATTTTCCTTACGTCAAGCACTTACATATAATTTTATACAGTACAAGGCTACAAACTAATGTTTAGTACATGTAACCAAGAAAGAAATGAACAATATCACAACCTAAAATTAACTGTATTCAGAATATGTCTGCGACAAAGTTTCAAAATCAGGAATTATGTCACTTACTGCTAGTCGTAGTTGATCACGAAGGTATGTGTCAGTCGTGTTCTAAATTTGGTTTTTACTGTTTTAATTGTTGAAAATATTTTTTCACAAACGTAAGTTGTAGCGAACATGGCTTCAACAGAGCAAGCGAAAGAACGAAGCTTCGGATATTTATTTTTTGGCAAAGATATGAAAGTTCAACATTTGTCAAGTCCTTACAACTAGCTTTCATTTGACATCACATAGTAAATCAGTGAGTTCAAATTGAAGAGCTAACCGCATTATTCGTACACTTGCTGAAAAAAGGGTCGACGTACAGAGATGACGATGATGATGATGATGATGATAACAACAATAACACTTAACCTTTTAATGTTTCATCAGTAATATGTAGTATAATGCCGTTTTATGTTATACAACCGTTTTCCTCGTAATATTTGTGAACAAATCATGGTCGACAATGGTTTCACTCATATCTCAGAGATAGGAAACAAAAAGTTGAAGTCAATACAACTATGAAATCTGCATCGACATGGGGAACTATTAATAATGGAATTCCTCAAGGATCCATATTAGGTCCCCTACTTTTTCTAGTGTTTATAAATGATCTTGCCCCCCTATTAAAAGATGTAGGTCATCCCATATTATTTGCAGATGACACAAGTATAGTAATTACAGCCAATAACTCCAACACATTCCAATCTTCAACATAGAAAATTCTCTTCCAAATATGTGACTGGTTCTCAGTCAATAAATTAGTATTAAGTTGTAACAAAACTAATATAATTCAATTTAAATCCTGTCCAAATTCAACCTCGCAAATTTCTAGCAATAATTCATAATAGATCCCTATTAGAAACAACAACAACCAAATTTCTTGGCTCAAAAATCGATAATGTGTTAAATTGGAAAAATCATATTAAAGAAATTACCCCCAAACTAAATTCAGCTTCTTTTCCTATTAGACCTATGCAAAAGATAGTAAATATCAATACCTTAAAAACAATATACTTTGCATACTTCCACTCGGTAATGAGATTTGGAATAATATTCTGGGGAAATTCTACAGATAATAACAATATATTTCCATTACAAAAAAGAGTAATTAGAATAATAGTAGGTGCCAAATCTAGGGAATCGTGTAGGAATATTTAAAAAAAAACTACAAATAATGCCCATGGCTTGTCAGTATATCTTTTCATTAATAATCTTCCTCGTATGTAATCGTGAAAACTTTGTAACTAATTCAGCACTTCATAGCATAAATACACGTCAAAAAATGACTTTCATACTCCATCGGCAAGTCTATCGTGCTATCAAAAAGGAGTACGTTATATGGCAGTAAAAATTTTTAATAGCCTCCCTATCGATATAAAAAATGAAACTCAAAACATAAGATTATTTAGGGCCAAATTAAAGAAGTACCTAATTTCTCACGCCTTCTATGTATTCTGCAGGTGAATTCATGACATTCAATAACGCTTCATGAAATTGATACTAAAACTTTGTGTTGTACTAGTAGACTATATTGTAAATCTCGTCTGTATATATTTCATCTAGACTGTGACTATGAATTAAGATTTTATAATAGCATTAAGTTTTTTGACTTGTTCCATATTCTAGCTGTAACCATGTATGAATACCATGGAATGTTAATAAATACAATACAATACATTTAATATTCTCATTATATTGACAGCAAAAAAATGCGTCCTCCCAGCCTACTTGGAACTTTCGTACATGGTTTCGAGAGAGACATATGCCACTCGCAGGTCAGAGACAAATACAAATGGAACGGAGTTTGACTCCAGTGAATGAGAGGGTGGGGGTTGGCGGAGGTTAGAAGCAAGCGAAATGCACAGCTATCACTGCGAGCCACAATGTTTCGCGAGTCACGTTCTCGCCACTGCTGCTCTAAAGGCATAGCTACGAACTTGACTGGTAAGCTTGAGGGGTACTGTGGAGGGGTCGCCACGTGTCTGTACGATCCGAGGCTAGCCTTCTTTCACAATAATACGTCGCACTATGTGTATTGGTGTGTTGTTGAATATTAATCAATAGTGTGTGTGTGTGTGTGTGTGTGTGTGTGTGTAAAATGGGAGTAGAAGGGTACATTACATCAGTTATTCATAGATTTCAAAAAGGCATATGACTCGGTTAAGAGGAACGTATTATATGACATTCTTATTGAATTTGGTACTCCCAAGAAACTAGTTCGATTAATTAAAATGTGTCTCAGTGAAACATACAGCAGAGTCCGTATAGGTCAGTTTCTGTCTGATGCTTTTCCAATTCACTGCGGGCTAAAGCAGGGAGATGCACTATCACCTTTACTTTTTAACTTCACTCTAGAATATGTCATTACGAAAGATCAGGATAACAGGCAGGGTTTGAAATTGAACGGGTTACATCAGCTTCTTGTCTATGCGGATGACGTGAATATGTTAGGAGAAAATCTACAAACGATTAGAGAAAACACGGAAATTTTACTTGAAGCAAGTAAAGCGATAGGTTTGGAAGTAAATCCCGAAAAGACAAAGTATATGATTGTATCTCGTGACCAGAATATTGTACGAAATGGAAATATAAAAATTGGAGATTTATCCTTCGAAGGGGTGGAAAAATTCAAATATCTTGGAGCAACAGTAACAAATATAAATGACACTCGGGAGGAAATTAAACGCAGAATAAATATGGGAAATGCCTGTTATTATTCGGTTGAGAAGCTCTTATCATCCAGTCTGCTGTCCAAAAATCTGAAAGTTAGAATTTATAAAACAGTTATATTACCGGTTCTTCTGTATGGTTGTGAAACTTGGACTCTCACTTTGAGAGAGGAACATAGGTTAAGGGTGTTTGAGAATAAGGTGCTTAGGAAAATATTTGGGGCTAAGCGGGATGAAGTTACAGGAGAATGGAGAAAGTTGCACAACGCAGAACTGCACGCATTGTATTCTTCACCTGACATAATTAGGAACATTAAATCCAGACGTTTGAGATGGGCAGGGCATGTAGCACGTATGGACGAATCCAGAAATGCATATAGAGTGTTAGTTGGGAGACCGGAGGGAAAAAGATCTTTAGGGAGGCCGAGACGTAGATGGGAAGATAATATTAAAATGGATTTGAGGGAGGTGGGATATGATGATAGAGACTGAATTAATCTTGCACAGGATAGGGACCGATGGCGGACTTATTTGAGGGCGGCAATGAACCTTCGGGTTCCTTAAAAGCCATTTGTATGTAAGTAAGTAAGTAAGTAAGTAAGTAAGTGTGTGTATGTGTGTGTGTTTGTGCAAAATGGCTCATACAGAGGGAACATTGAGGTTATTAGAAATTCACTTCTCGTTTTGTAAAAGACAGAAGACAGAAGTCACCTAAATTATACTCGAGAATTTTGCAGAAAGGGGTATAATGGGTTATTCACATCGCGCAAATCCCTGTTGTTTTACTTTCAGAAAACAGAAGCGATATCTTCCGTTACAAATACCACATTGGTTGAAGTTGTGTAACACAAACACAATTATCAACTTTAAATTGTGGCGACTCGGTAAACCAATAAAGCCACACGTGCTAGAACATCTTGTTTCTTTCGACACAACCCACGCGAAACATGTGTACAGAATAATATAGATAACCCAGAATTCAGGCTTTGAAAATTTGCCAACAGTATACGCTTTAAAACGTCCATTCTAACTGTGAAGATAGCATAACATTTTGACTAGCGATGAATATATCAAACTCCCCTCCTTTCCCCCATTGCCACTCGTTTCCATTATTTACACGCTGAAAAACTCGTACATATGGCCGCATGTGACCGTATATTATTTCGATTTTTCTCTTTGAAGTGGAGAGTTGAAGTTAATAAGCTAATATGTCAGTCATAGCCATGAAAATGGCGCATACGAGTGCAAACAGCGCCAGAGTACAGTGCGGGGATTTGCATTAAACTCTCATATCTTCTTGTGTCAGAAAAAGTACCTCAAATCTGAATTACCTGACTAATGTGTGTACAGATTTTTTTATGGAAACTTTCACAGAGCGCCATATAAACTACACTATGGGACACCTTTTCTACGTATATTAAAGAAATCAGTCCCATAGTTCCAAAACGTGCCTTATCCACTTTCGATGGTTCTTTCACAAATCAAGAAAAACATTTTCCTCATTTTTTCATGTTGAAATCAGAATATTTTATATTACATAGGTCAGGAATAGAAGCTCAGTAGGTTACTTTGTTCAGTACGATCTTTATTTAAATGTTGAAATTGGAGAAAGCAAGTTTTGGAACTATACCTAGGAGAATGAAGTTTTTGGAAACAACACAGTTGGATACGGCATGATTTGAAAAAACAAAAATTTTCAATGTTAAATAAATTTTGTATTACAGGACTTCAAGTTAAAAGTTATACATTGTTAATGAAGTAGGCCTAGTTAAAAAAAAAAAGAATTTTCAAAAGTAATATGTAAATAAGCTTTACTTACTTACTGGCTTTCAAGGAACCCGGAGGTTCATTGCCGCCCTCACATAAGCCTGCCATTGGTCCCTATCCTCAGCAAAATTAATGCATACTCTATCATCATATCCCACCTCCCTGAAGTCCATTTTAATATTATCTTCCCATCTACGTCTCGGCCTCCCTAAAGGTCTTTTTCCCTCCGGCCTTCCAACTAACACTCTATATGTATTTCTGGATTCGCCCATACGTGCTACATGTCCTGCCCATCTCAAACGTCTGGATTTAATGTTCCTAATTATGTCCGACGAAGAATACAATGCGTGCAGTTCTGTGTTGTGTAACTTTCTCCATTCTCCTGTAACTTCATCCCTCTTAGCCCCAAATATTTTCCTAAGCACCTTATTCTCATACACCCTTAACCTATGTTCCTCTCTCAAAGTGAAAGTCCAAGTTTCACAACCATAAAGAACAACCGGTAATATAACTGTTTTATAAATTCTAACTTCAGTTTTTTTGACAGCAGACTGGATGATAAAAACTTCTCAACCGAATAATAACACGCATTTGCCATATTTATTCTGTGTTTAATTTCCTCCCGAGTATCATTTATATTTGTTGCTGTTGCTCCCAGGTATTTGAATTTGTCCACCTCTTCAAAGGATAAATTTTCAATTTTTATATTTCCATTTCGTACAATATTCTCGCCACGAGACATAATCATATACTTTGTCTTTTCGGGATTTACTTCCAAACCTATCTCTTTACTTGCTTCCAGTAAAATTCCCGTGTTTTCCCTAATCGTTTGTGGATTTTCTCCTAACATATTCACGTCATCCGCATAGACAAGCAGCTGATGTAACCCGTTCAATTCCAAACCCTCTCTGTTATCCTGGACTTTCCTAATGGCATATTCTAGAGCAAAGTTAAAAAGTAAAGGTGATAGTGCATCTCCCTGCTTTAGCCCGCAGTGAATTGGAAACAGAAACTGACATAAAGGATTGGGCTAGTTTTTTTTAGCCACATGCACAATAATATACATTTTTAGTCAAGGATTGGTAAAGGAAACTAGCTTAAAATATAATAAGAGGTCTCAGCCGTAATCATATATAGGTATAAATCATAAATATTGCCAAATGAACTGGGCGAGTTTTGAGATCACATTCTTCAATATAGACTAGTATTGAAGTCATATTTCTACTGCCATATATATATTTCGGATGCCGGACTGAACATGCACCAAGAAAATGACGATTAATGAATAAATTGTAGAACAGCGTCAGAAATTACGGAAGAGTCCCGCGAAAATGCTCCGAATTATAGTCCCGTCGCTCTAATTTCCGGCAGCCAATCACGTTACAGGTCGGCTTCATTTAAACGTGTGCGTCTTGTGATTAGCTGACGAAGATGTTAAGCATTTTGTAAGGCTGGATAAATACTTAATATAATCGCCCGCCATTTTGGCTCTTTCGTTGGCGTTCGCAGAAAGAACACGATGACGTTATTTGCCGCTCAATTAATTATTTGCTGAATTACAGTGCGTTTGATTTAATATCATAGGAGCTACGACATGATTATGTTTAACGGTGTGGCAAATAGATTCCTCGTCTGGTAGCTAGGCAACGAAAGAATAGAAATGGCGAGCGATGCTACCTACTTAGACTTTATAGAGCCTTGACTTCCTAAGGGTACGTACACGTTGGAGCAACGATAAACGATAAACGAAACGATCTAGCGACGCTTTGGTATTATCAAAGAATCAAGAGTTCATATCGGAGCAACGAGGACGCGGGAAGCAAACATTTTGATTTATCAGTAGAAGATATTCTATGCATCCACTTAATGAAAGAAGATATATAGGAAATATCAGCTGCTAGGTTCAAGGTTAATATAACTTAAATACGTACAAAATTGAACCCGTTTCTCATCCCAAAGATAGTATAAATTCGTTGTGTTGTGATTGGTTTTTGTGGTCACATAACATATGACGAATAAATACACAACTGATCAATTTGTCAATATCTACAATAATTAATTTAATATGCCGAAATAATAATAAATCGATTAATATTCGGATATATTGATAACCACCGGTAATTATACAGGTTAATATTACTTTAATCAGAGATCATATAAACGACCAAGAGCGAAGAAAATGGAACTTTTCTTTTTCGTCGCTCTTATCATGTATCTTCGCTTTTATCGTTACTCCAATATGCACACCTCAATAACAATGCATGCTTCAATTCTCTATGATATAGCATCGCTGCTTCTTTTGTCGTTTATCGTCGCTCCAACGTGTCCGTACCCTAAGATGTAAGCAAAGAGGAGGAGTCACGCCGGGAATAACAGCGTCGCGACTATAGATTTTTAAGGAAACTGAATCAGCCCAAGCGGGACTCGAACCCACGCCCAAATGCAGCTCCAGATCGGCAGGCAAACGCCCTACCGCCCGAGGCTGCTACAGTGGCTAACACTATTTGTTCACCGTCAATTCAGCTTGAGATCGATGGGATGTGGACCAGTATAATATTCTGGAACAAATATAATAAGGCTTACATAACATTTTAGCTTCATTTATATGCAGAGCGATTACTCCGACTGAAATAATGTTGATATTTTTGTATGACGGGTACGTTTTTCTCTGTAGAAAAGCTGGTCGCCGAGCGAGGGTTGTAGAAACTGAGTGTACAACAGATTTCAGTGTAATATACTCGAGCTGTTTAAAATTCCATCACTTGGACAAGTGGAGAGAGCCCATTACATGCGTCGCAACAAGCGGGCAGCCCGCCTGGCGCATGAGCAAGGCTCTGGGGGGGGGGGGGGGGGGAACAAGATTGAGTGAACGGGGAAGTGCAGAGAAGAATGCGGAGGAAGGAAAATAAAACGAGAGGGAAGAACACAACGATAATATATGGGGAATAAAACGCAAAACTTTATAGATCTGGTTCGTGCGTCATTTAATAGCCGCTAATCAACCGCAGTAAAAGTGAGGTTATGCTATGAAGATGTCTTCCTCATCCCCTTCTTCAATATGCAGACTATAGAGGCGGCCATGCAAAAGATTCACAGATACAGTCGGCCTTGCATTGATGCGCAAATTTTGTAATAAATGTGAGATTGTATTCTGTTTCTTTTTATCTGTTGGTGCAGCACTACTTGTAAACATGCAAGAAAGAATAACCAGTTAATATAATCATCTGCAATAAAATTACACCGTGATTTTATTTCGTAACGACCGGTTCTGTGTAGGTGAACATTCATTTGTTACGATCAAAACTTCTTAAAATTTATGTACGTCCATTTCAAGTATAAAATAAAAATTATGAAAATGAGACTTATTCATGTTACCTAGTACATGTGCTAGTGGTAATCTTCTGTATCCAGAGTTCCACGGGACTAAAAGGTCACGAGTCGAGACCTTATAAGTATGATGACACGACATGACTATGGAAAAAAATAAATATCGTGTGACCAGTTAGAAACGTTAACGGTGTAGTTTCTGTTCAAAGCAGATAGGAACTGGTTTTATATGAAGTGTCATTCTAGTAACTGGCTCTGTGACACTGAAAATTACTCAATTCAGAAGAGAAATATTAAACTCGTGGCGGATAAAAAAAGAGTGAACGCAGAAATACAAAGGTACTCAAGTTACCATTATAACATCCGACATAACACCCATAATTACAGTATTTCATTCGTTGTGGGATAATCCAGTTTCTCTCTATGATAAATTTAGAAACAATGTATCAGTGTCAGGCCTTACAGAGACACGAATGCAATTAAGATAAAATATTCCTACAAACTAATACTATCTGTGTGATTTACTACGGGTGCCTAGCTAGAAATTCTTTAGTTGAATTTTATAATATTTTTAACAGGATGAAATTAAAGCAAATGGAAACGAACCAAATGAAAAGAGAAGAAACAAAGGAGACAAAGCAGAGATAAGCATCCAACAATATAGAGGAAAGATGAGCAAATTAAGAAAAGGGAAGCAAAACAATGCAAAGTAGGAGAGAAGAGGAGAGGAGAATTCGTTGTCGACAAGCCGATTGTTGACCTCACGTCCACATGCCTCTGTAGAGGTGAACGATCATCCAACAAGTACGGGGGTAGTGTATGGTTGCCACGATTATTTCACCAGCATTATAACTGGGGTGTGAAACCGGATTTCGCTACTCACTGTAACTCTTCAAATTCATCACGATGCTGGGTGGTGTATCAGGAAGAAATTGAAATAAAAATACAAGAAAAAGTAAACCGAATAAAAAACAAAGGAAGGAAGGGACACTAATGGTGTAGGGATAAGAAAGAAAACAAAGAATGTAGTCGTAGTTGTACAAATAATAATAATAATAATAATAATAATAATAATAATAATAATAATAATAATAATACTTACTTACAAATGGCTTTTAAGGAACCTGCAGGTTCATTGCCGCCCTCACATAAGCCCGCTATTGGTCCCTATCCTGAGTAAGATTAATCCAGTCTCTATCATCATATCCCACCGCCCTCAAATCCATTTTAATATTATCCTCCCATCTACGTCTCGGCCTCCCTAAAGGTCTTTTTCCCTCCGGTCTCCCAACTACCACTCTATATGCATTTCTGAATTCGCCTATACGTGCTACATGCCCTGCCCATCTCAAACGTCTGGATTTAATGTTCCTAATTATGTCAGGTGAAGAATACAATGCATGCAGTTCTGTGTTGTGTAACTTTCTCCATTCTCCTGCAACTTCATCCCTTTTAGCCCCAGATATTTTTCTAAGAACCTTATTCTCAAACATACTTAATTTCTGTTCCTCTCTCAAAGTGAGAGTCCAAGTTTCACAACCATACAGAACAACCGGTAATATAAATATTCTATAAATTCTTTCAGATTTTTTGACAGCAGATTAGAAGACAAAAGCTTCTCTTAATAATAATAATAATAATAATAATAATAATAATAATAATAATAATAATAATAATAATAATTAGTAATAGTAATAGTAGCTGCAGTAATATTAGCAGTATATTATTTCCCATCACTGAGCTATAGAGGTTAAATTTAAAGTAGATAATTTTGCCTACAGCCTCTATCAGGAATATATTGTCTCGCTTGCCGTAAATCTACGACACGGGACCCACACCTTTCCCCGGAGGAAGCCGTGCTAATTACCGAGTGCACAAATCTCGGTTAGGAACGTTTAAGTAATGGCTATTAGTTAACCATACATTACGTTCTTTTTCTGTGGCACCAAGCTCGATTACGAGTTAAACCATGCTAACCGGTCGTGTGGGAGCGATTAAGTAGTTAACCGTGGCAGTGAATCTGAGATGGAGAATGATAATAGAGTTTTTTTTCTTGACACTGTATAGCCTACTTCAATGCCACGTCTGCAATAACTGTACATAGTACGAGAGAGTTTTTGCCCAGTCGGTATGAGTGATGGAATACGATAAAGACACCAAAATAACAACTACGTCAGATCATAGCATTCGAGGCATGGAAGGTGATTTATTAGAGAATATGGCATTAAATAATGTTGACAAAAAAAGAATCATTCAGGAATGAGGCTTGGTGAAGCTTAGATTTGATTGAAATCAATTAAGCAATGAAGAATTTGGACAAATAGTATTTGAGGTTATGTTCATAAGAACTCTAATTTACTCCTATGCTTATGGTCAATTACCTGTTAACGCGCTTTCAATTTCTTACAACTCTTCGAAACCGACATCAAGCACTTCTTTCTATCCCTCATCATAGAACGTCTTTATACTCATTCTCCTATACTGTAGAAATACCTCGCCTAAGGAATTCGTTACATAATGACGTCAGGGACTGCCGGACTTTATCACAATTCAAAATTAAATTGGACAATTTTGTCTTAGTTAATGTTTTTTAGGTATTGCTAGAAGTATTGATTTGTGTTTTTTTTTCTTTTTCTTTTTTAAATTGCAAGTTTCTTGTTTATGTTAGTTAATTAGTTAGGATACAATTAATTATGATACTTAATCACTCATTTAAAGTTTGTGTGACTGCAACCTGTGTATGTTTTTGTGTGGCTTTACTTTGTTTATAGTGTTTTTTTTTCTCTCTCTCTCTCTTTATTTCTTGTGTAGCTTTACTTTGTATATAGTGTATTTTTTTTCTGTTTATTTCTATTATTGTATTTGCATTCCTGGTGTTGTGGAAGAGAAGGCCTTAACTACACCAGAATAAATAAATAAATAAACAAACAAATAAATAAATAAACGTTTCCAATTTAGCGACATTTACTTGTTTTTCGGAGATAATTTCCTTTAACTTTTCTCTTATGTAAATACGGATTTAGCGATTTTTTCAGGATCATCTAGTGACAAAAAGAGCACCTTATCCACTGATAAGGAATCTAGCGACTTTTGAACTATGGTTTGGTGACTTTTCATACACTTCCTCTTTAAACATTAACAGCCTCTTTTAATTATTGTAGTTTTTAAATTTGGTGCTCCCCCTCTTTTCATTTCTTTCCTTTACTTAACTACTTCAAGAAATTATAAATGGAAAAATAGGCCTACGTTTATATGTACACGGATAAATAGAAACTGCAATTGTTTATACAATAACTTATAACACCGCTTCGAAAAATCAACTGGCCACTGCCTCCTGAATACTATCAGAGTCTAGTAGGTATATGCAGTCACGAAGCTTGAGTTGTGAGGGTGCTAGGAACAATAGACTGTGCCGGTACTATTTCGCATTGTCTGTAATGAGGCGATATGAGCGATCCTAGTGGTTAGCAACTATCTATAGATGCATATTTACTACGTATCGAGCTTCGTGACTGTATATACCAGACTATGATACCATGATGAATTACTCAGGAGAGGAATAATGACGAAATAAACACGCGGCAACTAACCGCGGTTTCGTAACCAAGCGAAGTTGATGTGCATCGATTTATATTCTTAGTAGTTAACCACGAGTACCTAACCACGAATTCTAACCGAGATTGGTGCACACAGTTATGAGAATTTTATATATAATAATAATCCGTGGCGCTACAGCCCGTGAAGGGCCTAGACCGACCAGCGGCTGCTGGCCTCACGCCCACATGCCGAAGTAGAGGTGGACGATCATCCAACCAGAATGGAGATATCGTGTGGTTAGCACGATGATCCCTCCAGCCGTTATAGCTAGTATTCGCAACCGGATTTCGCTACCTATCGTAGCTTCCCAAGTGCATCACGATGCTGGGTGAGCACCGGTCCTATACACTGGCCGAAATTTCATGAGAAAATTTCTTCCCCCGTGAGGACTCGAACCAGCGCGGATTCCGTAATGCGAGTCCTAGGCGGGATGCCTTAGACCGCGACGCCACGGCGCGGGACATGAAAATTTTATACTCCTTTAAAAACTATCGACTTCGACCGGATTTGAACAGCGAACCTGACATCCAACATCCAGCATGGCAATCAATGAATCATAGATAAGTGCATACTTTAGTTCTTAATACACGAGAGAAATGTATTTTAATACATGTGCGTCAGTCAATAAAAGAAAATATATATAATTGCAATATATATGATATAATTATAACGACAAATTAAACACATAAGAATCCAAATGGGCAAGTTTAATATGCGTTCAGTGTAATTATTATGAAAGGCATTCAAATGCCACCTGGCTAACAAATACCTTCCCTTACAACTGAATAAAAGAACTGCGTCATCATGTTGAGCACGAAATATATGTCTACACAATAAGACAACTATTTCAAGAGGGTTCAGGGTTCAAATGAATCAACATTCCGTCCATACTTCCAAGACTTTAATGAGTATGTGTGGGTATTGAAACTTTTATGTCAGCCATTAAGAACTTTGCCTATACCAATTACATCTACTATTGTTCTCTTAATATGCGCTAACAAGAGTCTTCAGGGCAGCACAAAAAAATTGTACTGACCTCCTAATCCATCTCTATTGTTCGAGAACCCCACGTCTGAGATGTGTGATTTTTCCGACCTTGTTTTTTATAGGCTAGCGTTCTTGCTGTACTTCGGTCATTAAATGGATCGCCCTACTTATGCGGTGGCTTCAGTAAACACATTAATTGGCTGGAAGAGGAGGAGGATGCATCAACAGTAGCGGTGGCAATTAGAACAGCGGTTGTTGTTACGACCCTTAAACTGTCGTGTACTGTTCGAGAAAAAATCTGTGCTTCAAGTCGAGAAGTCTTCTCGAATCAAGTACTTGATATAGCCTACATAGGATATTCAGTTTACTATCAGTTAAATTTCAAGAAAGAGATCCTGCTACTTGTGAACGTATCATTTGCATTCATTTTCGGAGAACACTGAAAGCCACCAACTGTTGTTTTCTTTTCTATCAAAAGCGCAACAAAATAACACTGCAAATACTTCATAAACGCACGGCGCTAAGCGTGGAAAGCGCACAGAATTTTCCTTCCCACTGTTACAGATTGTAGGAATATCAACTGCTAACCAAAGGTAAAAGAATGTGAAATTGTAGTTCCTAACAGGATTAGAGAATGGGATTAGCAGAAGGTGTAGTTAAAAATGTTTGTAGGTTATGCAGACATATACGTATGCGGTTTCAGTTCACTTTTTTTTTTTATTGGATTATTTTACGACGCTGTATCAACATCTAGGTTATTTAGCGTCTGAATGATATGAAGGTGATAATGCCGGTGAAATGAGTCCGGGGTCCAGCACCGAAAGTTACCCAGCATTTGCTCGTATTGGGTTGAGGGAAAACCCCGGGAAAAACCTCAACCAGGTAACTTGCCCCGACCGGGATTCGAACCCGGGCCACCTGGTTTCGCAGCCAGACGCGCTGACCGTTACTCCACAGGTGTGGACTTCAGTTTACTAGAAGTACATTAGTTCGAGAGTGTTTGGTAAATGGAGATATGTCACAAAAATCAGTTTTTGCTTGAATGGAAATTAAACATCGAACTCTTATTGTAAATAATTTTCTACACAAATAAAACACAAGCCAATGCTAGTATTCTTTTATGTTTTGCACACCCACTTGTAAAATTTAACTTAGAAACAAAACTTCATTTTCACAAAATATTGACTTAACCCCGTTTACCCGAACACCGTTGAAACACAGTAGGCTTTGGATTACGAGGTGTTAAGTGGCTTTCTTCGAGCCAACATTAAACGGCATTATGATGCATATCATGTATCACGTGAACGCTGCTAAATCGAAAGCAAGATCCTCTCTTTCAGATGATGATCTTTAGGCACAGCTGCGTATAGCTGCACATTTTGAACGTACAGTATTGTCAAAGGTTCGGATCAAGACGATTAATTTTCCTACTTCTGTTCTTTATTGTTTATTTTTGCGCAAGGGGAAATTCAAATATCAATTCAACAAACCACAGTAAACTTCTGATTGTATGTAATAAATAACAGTTCGCAAGAGTGCAGTGTTATATTGCCTAGATTTACTTCGAATGAATTGTATCTGTTTTTCTGTAGCTTATATGTGTGTTGCTTTAATTTTGCTCACCAGTGTAGTAGAGCGGGAGGTCCTTGATAGCAGCAGCGGTGTGACTCCTTGCATTATCATGAAGAATGATGGGGTTCTGTACCACCAAGTGTCGTCGATTTCTCCTGAGGGCTGGACGAAGATGGTGCTGCAGGAACCTGCAGTAGTAGTCCGCGTTTGCCGTCTGCCTTGAATGTAGAGCGTGGTGAAGTATTACCCCATCAATGTCATACGCCACAATGAACATCTCCTTCATAGCACTTTGTGTAGGGCGCACTTTCTTCGGACGAGAAGAACTTGGATGCTTCCATTAATTTGATTGACGTTTCAAGTTTGGTTGGTTCATATGAGTGAGCCCAGGTTTCGTCCATAGCGACGATTCGTCCAAGAAAGTCGCCATCTTTCCTTTGGTACCGGTCCAACAAGGCCTGTGCGACTGCATAGCGGTGCCATTGTTAAACCTCGGAAATTTCATGGCGTATCCAACGCCCTGTAATTTTGCGGTAACCCAGAATGTCTTGCAGAATGTGGAGCACAGTTTTGTGACGTACTCCGACTTCCGCTGCTAACTCACGCGCAGTCCATCGGCGATCAGCATCCAACAGGGAAGCAAGGAGTTGAACTGTGTTGTCCTCCACGCGGGGTAGTCCTGTACGGAGGTTGTCCTGAACGGCATCCCTGCCTTCCCGGAACGCTTTAACCATCGTGCCACTGTGCGATATGGCAACGCTGCATCGGCATATGCTTCACGCAGTCCCTGAAAACATTCTTGTGCACTACGACCTCGTGTCACTTCAATTTTGATCCAGGAACGTTGCTCTAGTTTTGTAAATGTGGTCTTAGGGCGCGCGCACTATCCCTATGAAAGTCAACATTCTACACACTGCAGTAGATTGACAGAGTACTGTCGCCGCTGGCTGCACTAACTCATCTAACAGTCCTTGTTCATGTCCACACAGCTGGCAGCTCTCGAACGCACCATCGTCACGTGACAGCAGTGTTGCCATAACTTTTTATCCAACCTATGTATATACAAGATCTGCATATTATTTTGTGGAATGAGAAGGTGCAGCTTTATAAGAACTGTTATTCGTAGCTTACAAATTATTACTACATACTTGTGTGAAACAGATCCCAGCTGGAACGAGGAGAGCTTTGCCTGAATTTATAAAACAATCGGTTGACATTTTTCAGGCTCCATCAAGTTGAAGCGGCGGAGCATTGCTCACCGCATAGTAATCCAATATAAATAACATCGCGGAGAGGGAGGGGGATATCACACAGATTCCAAAGCAAGATTATAATATGTATACTTTATAATGAAAAGTATGGGATGTCACCGAAAGAGATAACTGCGGGGGGATTTTTCATTTCCCTTACGTGAAATTAATATGAGTCAGATGTTTGCGCGGTATAAGGTCGATAAAGCACGGGAAGAACGTCAAGCCCATGTCGAGATGGGGGAATAATTGAAACAAAAGAGGGACACACAGACAGCGAAAGAATGAAAATGCGTCAAAGCTGACGATGAGGGCACAAAAAAAGAAAAGAAAAGGATCCCTATTATCGCCTTAGGGAGGAGAAAGGGGGAGTTCCGTGTATTGAGGAGGGGAAGATTTTTAAGGGGGTGAGATCTGGGCGGGGGATGAGGAGACAAAAAAAAAGATATAGAGAGAGAGGCGTGATTCGAATTTCGAATATTGCTCACAGCAGTTAGTCTCGGTGAGAGACAAAGAAGAAGAAATTTATAAAGTTGGGTCCATCATGTCCATACTGGCGATAATGACGGGGAGTGAAGAGTCCCTGGGCAATGAACCAGAAAGAAGGGGAGATGTGGTTCGAACACTATGACTGATAGAGGTGCGGATGAATGGATTCGAAAACTATCCGAAAATGCACCGGGGAAACGATGATGAGCGTTTTAATACCCTTCAAATCAGAAGACATTTGATAGCTTCCGTCCTTTTCTCAATATTAGAAACTTTTCCAGGTAAATTTCAAAATAAAATGGAAAGATCAAACATTAGAACAAGTAAACAGTTATAAGTATACTTCGTTAAATTGCCACACGCAGCTTGCAATCAGGTTGCCGATGTTCGGTAGTATAGAAGAGGTGAGCGACCGCCCGGTATCGTAGTATAAGCAGTTCATGTTAAGAGTTGTGACCGGTCCAAATAGATAGGGCAGCTACAGCTAATGTACACCTATGTAAGCACATGTTTCTGCATTACTGTGGTTGGAATAGTCAAAGCTTAACATTTGTTCAGCGCAGACAAGAATTCAATTAAACATACTACAATGAGTGTGTTGCTGTTCCAAACAATTGCCTCTAGAATACCCTTACCCCCGAGCCAGTCTTGACCCGTTGGGAAACGTGGTTGGATGCTGTTAATTATTATGCAGGCGGAAAAATAATGGAGGTAATTGATACATTGGATAGCACAGACAGTTCCGCTGTTGCAGCTGTAAAATCATTGCTTCTGAACAAATATTGGAAGATATTATGTTCATTGATTCTAATTTTAAAATCGTGTACAAAAGCATCACCCTGTTAGAATCGTCTAAACTACAACTCTCAGAAGCCCTTAATATAGTGTATAAAGTATCACAAACCGTTATCCAAAATAACAATTCACTAATTTCAGAAAAAGTGAATGTAAGCTGAGAAACGTTATTGCTAAAAATACTGCCTATTCACAACTTCGTATTATAAATGATGTACTATCAGGTGAGGACAAGACGTCTGAAGTTGGTGTACTAAAAAGTAGTGACTTTCCTTCTTCAAATATGTAGGCTACTTATTACATCGTGTGATGTTGAACGTACATTTTCCCAAAATAAAAACTGTTTAAGTGACCATCGGAGGAGGTTATTTTGCAGTAGCTCAAAATGTACGTAACTCTTCACTGCAATGCACATATTCAAGGATGATGTGAATATCTTACATTAAATTTTAAGAGTTAATCTACCTCACTACAAAATAATTGTGTATTTACATGTTTAGACATTTCCTACTTCAAAGATCATTCATTATATTTCTTGAATGCAGGATACAGGTTTTATTGTAACCGCAGTATTCAGTGTTTACATCAGAGGCATACTCCATCCGTTGCACACTCCCTTTTCATAGAGTCTATACCGCGTGCGCAGTAAACCTTAAGATTCTCGTGGCAATTCCACGAAGTCTAGTTATAAGTATTTAGGAACAATAATAAATGACGATGGCAAACTAGACGAAGAAATAAACAATCGAATTAGAAAAGCAAATCAAGTTTATTATAATCTAAATAATACAATTATTGGAAAGAGAGGATTAGACAAGAAAGCAAAAATGCAGATTTATAAAACAGTATATTTACCTGTACTCCTATATGGTGCAGAGACTTGGACAATGATGGATAAGCATAAAAGTAGGGTGACGGCATCAAAAATGAAATATCTGACAAAAGTAGTTGGGAAAACTAAAAGAGATAGCTCTAAGTGCATCAACATTGATTAAAAACGCAGTAATCATAGATTACGAAACGACGGTTAAACAGTAACCGTGGTTAAAATGTAATTTATGTGCACCATTCATAATCACCGATTACTAAAACATGGCTAGCTGACACCTCATTTAACCAGAGTAAAGTCTATGATGGTACATTGCTTCTACAAAATGACTAAAGGAAAGCATCCATACCGCTGCAAAGATAATAGTCAACGTCTAAAAACGACTGCGCTCACTATGTCCTAAATCGAAATGAACGTATCCTACATTTTCGCGTTGCATTTGTTTTCCTTTGGGCGCTGTTATATTTGTGAGTTCCATTTCTTTGTTTTTCAGTACTGTTAGGTTAAAATCGTACAAAATGGAAAATTGAATCGAAAAATGATTATATCCCAATGTTAGGTTGAAGTATCGATATAGTTAATTACTAGATTTAAATGTATTATATAAAAAAAGATGGAATATCCATAAAGAAAAAGGATGCAGAAGATTGGTAGGAATGTGTGTACGATCTTGGATCCCATTTACAGCAGGGAATTGTGCATTATCCTAAGATCCATCCATAACCTCTCTTTGTTCAGCCAGTGACATAGAGAAAGAGATACCGGTATTCGAGTATTCCCTCTTAAAATACAGAAAATAACAGTTACATAGAATCGTAATATAAGCAGCCGATCCATAGGAGAAATATGACTGTTCTTGTGTTATTTCAAGTAATCCATTTGTAGATTTTGATAAACGAAATCCCTCCTGAAATTTTCTGTCACCTAATTCCTCGTAAGAATTCTCTCTTTCCACTAAAGAACTTTCACGCTCACGCTCTATCCAAGTAATTCAAGTACTGCACAATAATAATCGTCTTCGAAATAATCACCTGTGGATCTGGCCGCCATTTTGCTTTACTTGCTCTACTAATCGCTGGTTATCTCCTATAACCGCTCATATTTGGCCGGTTAAAGATTACTGTGGTTAACCTCCTATTTAAGTCGTAACCGAGGTCGATCCACCGTAAAAATGCTTACCCAGGGATTAGGTGACAATTTTAACCGATGGCTACACTAACCGACGTTGATGCACGTGGGCAATAGAGTTAGAAATATAAACATTAGAAATGAACTGCAGCAGGCACCAGTGGTAGAACAAATTGGAAGGAAAGAACTGAATTGGTTTGGACATCTGGTTAGAATGGGAGATGAGAGGAAAGTGAAAGAAGTATTTGAATCAAGAGTAGAAGATAAAAGGAGGAGGGGTAGACCAAGAATAGAATGAGAACAATACGTTAATGATGTGGTGAGGAGAAGAGGGAAGGAAATCCGGGAAATAAGAAGATTGGCATTGAACCGGGAGAGATATAAGAAATGGGTGAAGGACTCGACGCTGCAAGTCACAAGGGAGAGAGAGAGAGAAAGAAAGAAAGAAAGAAAGAAAGAAAGAAAGAAACTTTTCCTACTTCTCAAGGTATAGGGAAAGTAATATAACGCTTAAAATGTCAATTTGAATATTTTTACTAAAGTCCACGTTTTCAACACCTCTAATACCGAAACAAAAATCTGCGCTGTATGAGGGATACCCAGCACGTAGAATATTTCACCCTGTTTCGGGAATGAAACTATGGTTGTGATGGTTTGAATGCTTTATTTTTGTTTCTGTTTACAAATGGAGAATATGGCTCTATAACAAGACTAGTAGGGCCTAATCAATGAAGGTCATGCAATATATTTTCTCTTCATATGAAGTAACATTACGAAATTAGTCCCAGCTCACAATGAATTTTACACATTGGCTCATTCAAAGTTCGTTCTTGTCTATTATCACTACAGTATTGCAGAACTCGCGATTACAAATCAAACGAGTAGTCGTACATATCTGTAGCTATTCTCGATGCCGAGATATTACTGAGAGAGACGACGCGGAAAGGCGTCTTCGTCGTCTTCATATCTGTACGGATGATAGATGGCATTATTGGGCGTGATCACACAAGCTCCTTTTGTTCATGGCCTAACTACTAATAACATTAGCATGCGGCTGTAGATAATAGTTTATATTTGAAATATTTGTCATTTTTGTTTCACCACGAATCCAGGAACGGATAACCCATACTCGGTACGGGGGAAGATATTGTCATGTAAAAAATGATTTTTTTTGCATACAATCTGTTTTTCAGTTTATGCATACGGTATCTCTTTTGAACGGATTTTGTTCATACTTAATATCTACGAGCGATTTTATTTCGAAAATATGCGCATTTTAAACAATAAATTCCACTTTCGAAACAACAGCGTATGATGCTATTAGAAGTGCGTATATTAAAATAACTTCCGACTGTTTTCTCTAGTAGGTTATTTTACGACGCTTTATCAACATTTTTGGTTATACCTCTTGCTACCAATGGGGTAATAAGATTGCTCCACTAATGATGATTTTTTTCAGTATCATTTTCATTTTTCTCCATATTTATTTTTGAAATTCCATGTATTTGTCCGATATATGTCTATTAACATTTTGAAATAAGAATAACATAAATAATTAATCTACTTTATTAAGCAATTCGCGTCATTTAAGTGGGGTGATCTTGTTAACCCCCCTTGGTAGTCTGTGTCATGAATATTCCAGAATGTGAAATTCAATTTTTAGGTTAATTTTCTACATTTTTGAGCTTATCTGTTTTCACATTTCAGCAAGAAACTAAAATTTATATTCTTAGATTTATATTTTTATTTATTTCTCTTTAGAATTTTTAACGATTTTATTTTATTATAAGCAATGTCTTGGAGAGTTTCATGGTTGTATATAGGCCTATTATACTTAAATATTTGAATTTCAACAAATACAGTAACAGAAATGGTTTACAATTTATTTTATAATACTATGGCTTTCATTACTTGTAGCTGTTTTTTCCACCCTGTCAAAATTATATAGCGTTGAGAATTTTGCCTTGAAATGGAAGGAAGACAAGTTTAAATTTACTGATATGTTGTCTCATAGTGTCACCAATAACATAACTGAAGTTCATTAATTTTAGTACAAGTTTTTAACAAAATAGAACGGGACTTTTGAATCACTCTGTATTTTTAAAAAGTAGAAAATTATTTTATACTTTTACATTTTGTATAGGTCCATAGTCAATAATATATGTATTGCTGATATTCCAAGTGTTTAACAATGATTGGTACCATGATTTTGATGGGGGTAATTGCCTGCCATCTGTTACACTACTCGGGAACACACAGAAAAGACACTCATGGTCCCTTGTCTTCCATCTGTTGCAATAGTCGAGAACACACTGAAAATACACTCATGGTCACCGTTTCATTATTAATAAAGTAACAAGGTGAGATATTTATAAAAACTCAAAACTTAGATATTTAAATATTGGTCGAACAAAAACACTGTTTTTTTTTTTTTTTTCTTGAAGAAGAAAAATTCCCTGGGTGTCTAGAGTGTGGAAATTTGTATGAATGTGAGTGTGATTGTGAGCGTGCCGGCTTAATATTATCATCACATATATCATCAGGACTGTTGCTGGGCAGTAATCTGAACACACGTTTCAGCGTCACATTGTTGACAAGTAACTCCATCTGTTAGCACAACCATAAAGCATCTAATAGATGCTATAGAGATACCAACAATGAAAAAAAAACACTCGTAATCATCTTGCCTATAATGGTAATTAGGACGCTGTTATGAAAATTATGAAGCTTGGCATTATAGGCTCGGTGCATAATATAGACTACTATTTATAGCAGTATTTTACTAGGAAAGCAGATCTTTACAAATCACAATTTTCGAGTTACCACAGTATTTTACTGGGAGTGCGATATGTTCATGGGACCGTTTTTTGGCTTGTTTTAGCCAATACTAAATGCTGTGAAAACGTTCCATACTTTTATTTAAACATCCGGTATAATAGAAGTAGAATAGCCTATTTAATCAACGCATGTTACACAGTACAGCTACATTTCAGATTTGTCTTAATTCAAGTATCTGTGAAACGAATCCCGTGACGATATAAACACATTTCTGTCGGGCTGCTGTTTTTATTGCTGGCATGGATGGATGTTAGCGATATTGTTATTTAGCCGAATTCTGACTGTATTTTTATGAAATCGAGGAATAGGTTATAAAGGGACAATAAAAAACAAAATGTGTCTATCGTTTCACTCGACAAGAGGACTTCGATGATCGGGGGGGCCATGATTCAGGGGGGACCTCGCCCATGACACACTGCCGATCTCCCTCCTCCCCCCTCAAATGGATTCTAACAATAGTTTTCAATTAATATACAGAGGATGTGAAAATAACAAACTGACGAAAGGGAAAACAATGGAATACCAAATACATTACGTCTCTAAAACGCATGTGCATTCAACCGGCACATGAAACCAGTCATACGATTTACAGAAGAAAAACGCGCGTTTTATTTTTCCTGTGGGAAATCGTTGCTAATAATAACCGCAATATGTTTGAAGTCTCCAAGGAGGATAAGGTGTTTACAGTTGTTGAATTTAGTATATGTATAATATTTTAAACCTCCAACACAAACAAGATCATTCAAGTAATAGTATCATTTTATTTAACCACTCTTCCAACTGCAAACTTTCGTTTGGCTCGGCTAGTATTTGAGCTCATATTGAACCATTGTGCGCCCTATGTTTAGGGCTTTCTATGGGCGTATTCCGAATGTCAGCGCTGAGCAATCTGATGGCATCACGGTGTACCAAATTTCAACGATGACGTCACTAATGCTCCACCGGTGTCGCACAGGTGCCATCAGCTTGCAGATGTGGTGGCAATCTCCATCAGCCGCCATCTGATTGGTTCTTGTATAGGGCGGGAATTAGCAGACGAATGACATCGTGCACTGTTGTGTCATAGCAGTGTCTTCTGCTGTATTGTTTGTAATGAGCACAACGTAAAAACAATATGTTAATGGCTTATGAGCGAACATGTCAACGGACCAGTTATTACTACCGGTTCAAGAAATAAATTGTTTATGCTCTCTTTCCTTTGAACGAGATGGCAGTAATAACATTTCGCAAAATCTTGCTAATGTGGCACAGACAACAACTTGTACAGCCGCCATGATAGCCATCGAACCTTCCAGCAGGTTTGTTCCTATTTCGCTGCAGCGTGACGTCATTGTTGACCAACGGTCCGGTGAGATTCGGAATACGCTGGATGATGTCCTAGTCCGACAGATGGACCATCCTACTTTCCTGAGAAAGCCAGGTTCCAGACCCAAAAACAAGTATCTGATAAGGTCCAGGATCTTTCCAATACCAACATCGAAAACCCGTACTTTTTGGTAGCTTATTTAAGAAGATCGATGATGAAATTTCTATTTTATAGAGTTTTTAAGCGCAAGACTTCATATTTTGTACACATAGGCCTACTCCTATAGACATAAAAATAACAAGTTTAACCTTCATGTTCATAGGTTCAATACTTTAAGCGTTATTTAAATTTCAAATAATAATAATGATAATAATAATAATAATAATAATAATAATAATAATAATAATAATAATAACTTACTGGCTTTTAAGGAACACGGAGGTTCATTGCCGCCTTCACATAAGCCCGCCATTGGACCCTATCCTGAGCAAGATTAATCCAGTCTCTATCATCATATCCCACTTCCCTCAAATCCATTTTAATATTATCTTCCCATCTACGTCTCGGCCTCCCCAAAGATCTTTTTCCCTCCGGCCTCCCAACTAACATTCTATATGCATTTCTGGATTCCCCCATACGTGCTACATGCCCTGCCCATCTCAAACGTCTGGATTTAATGTTTCTAATTATGTCAGGTGAAGAATACAATGCGTGCAGCTCTGCGTTGTGTAACTTTCTCCATTCTCCTGTAATTTCATCCCTCTTAGCCCCAAATATTTTCCTAAGAACCTTATTCTCAAAAACCCTCAATCTCTGTTCCTCTCTCAATGTGAGAGTCCAAGTTTCACAACCATAAAGAACAACCGGTAATATAACTGTTTTATAAATTCTAACTTTCAGATTTTTTGACAGCAGACTAGATGACAAAAGCTCCTCAACCAAATAATAACACGCATTTCCCACATTTATTCTGCGTTTAATTTCCTCCCGAGTGTCATTTATATGTTACTGTTGCTCCAAGATATTTGAATTTTTCCACCTCTTCGAAGGATAAATCTCCAATTTTTATAGTTCCATTTCCTACAATATTCTGGTCTGGAGACATAATCGTATACTTAGTCAATAATAATAATAATAATAATAATAATAATAATAATAATAATAATAATAATAATGATGATGATGATGATGATGATGATGATGATGATGATGATGATGATAATAATAATAATAATAATAATAATAATAATAATAATAATAATAATAATAATAATAATAATAATAATAATAATATTTTAACCAATTTTCTTCTCCCCAAATTTTAAGCATCATGTCTAATTTTTTTTACAATACCGTTCATCTCTTTAGAAAGTTTCTATGTTCTCACATTTTTCAGCCTTATCTTGTGAAAATAGATAGGGGGAATAAACCTAGCCTACTCATATTCAAATTTATAAAATTCATAGTTTTCAAGCACATATTTTATTTATTTAAAAGTAATATGCTTTTTTTTTTAAATGCCAACATAATTTTATTAAGTAAGCGTTACTTTAAACAACATGGAGTAAAAAATTTCAGCTTCCTAGCATAAAAATTGTGGACTCCTTATCAATGTGAATGCAGAGAAGTGGACAAAAAAAGTTTTTATCTTTTAAAAGTAGAGGAAAAAATAAACCAATTCATAATCAAATTCATAAAATTTACAGATTGCAAGCACACTTTAAAATTGGTAGACTCTTTAGCAATGTGAATGCAGGGAAATGGGCAAAAAAGATAAAAAGTTTGCACATTTTTCTTTCTTGGTTTAATTAATACTGTCACCTCTCACAATATTGAAAGTTAAAAAAAAATAGAAATGACATTAAGCATCTCCTATAATGTTGATAAACAAGTACTCTTGTCTCAGAAGGTATTAATTTCAGGACCCATGTTTATTAGACTTTGTTTTCTTGTTTTTCTGGGCAGGGCATAGTTGCGCCCCACGGTCAGGTAAGATGCAGCAGATAGAGAAGGGTCCCTGTTTTGTGGGCATAGTTGCGCCCCGTTCCCATCATGTAGAAAAAGGGGCATGGCATAGTTGCGCCCCGATGAAATAGGTAGAGAAAAAGACATTACGGGAACTCGAGCCTCGTAATTAACCAAACTTATTGATTTCTTATCGATTTAATATTCATTATGATACCGTTAAAATGAATACCATGAAGTTGGCAGTACTTTATTAACTGTTTTTCTACTGTTTATGCATTGATTATCGATAGCCTACCATTAAAATGAACACCATGAAGTTGGCAGTACTTTATTAACTGACTTATTCATATGAGTGAGCCGTTGGAATATGGAGCCTTAGTTGTCTTGACATTTTATTAGTGATCTTCACATCGTCTATGGCGTATAGTGAGGTTAATTTAAAATAAATGTTAAGTTTAGTGAAAAGGGTAAAGAGTTAATAATTCACAATGGTTCAAAGTTTCAATTTTCGAAACCCTGTACCATAGAGTTAAGATACCAGTGTACAAACAAAAAATGCAGTTCATTTATTGTGTGTGATCGATAAAAAGGGTTATTTTAAACAGCAAAATTGATAATATGCTAGGCCTACCTGATTTCAATGAGCTACCACTATAATAATTTTAAGTAATTTATTTATTTTATGACAATCACTTTCGTGTGTATTATGCCCATCGGGGCGCAACTATGCCATGTCCATTCTGCTACCTGATTTCTTCTGGGCGCAACTATGTCATGTCCATTCTGCTACTGATTTCTTCGGGGCGCAACTATGCCATGTCCATTCTGCTACCTGATTTCTTTGGGGCGCAACTATGCCATGTCCATTCTACTACCTGATTTCTTCGGGGCGCAACTATGCCATGTCCATTCTGACACCTGATTTCATCGGGGCGCAACTATGCCATGTCCATTCTGCTACCTGATTTCTTTGGGGCGCAACTATGTCATATCCATTCTGCTACCTGGTTTCTTCGTGGGCGCAACTATGCCATGTCCATTCTGCTACCTGATTTCTTCGGGGCGCAACTATGCCATGTCCATTCTGCTACCTGATTTCTTCGGGGCGCAACTACGCCATGTCCATTCTGCTACCTGATTTCATCGGGGCGCAACTATGCCATGTCCATTCTGCTACCTGATTTCTTCGGGGCGCAACTATGCCATGTCCATTCTGATACCTGATTTCCTCGGGGCGCAACTATGCCATGTCCATTCTGCTACGTGATTTCCTCGGGGCGCAACTATGCCATGTCCATTCTGCTACCTGATTTCATCGGGGCGCAACTATGCCATGTCCATTCTGCTACCTGATTTCTTCGGGGCGCAACTATGCCATGTCCATTCTGCTACCTGATTTCATCGGGGCGCAACTATGCCATGTCCATTCTGCTACCTGATTTCATTGGGGCGCAACTATGCCATGTCCATTCTGCTACCTGATAAATCGTCGGCGCAAATATGTCATGTCCATTCTGCTACCTGATTTCTTCGGGGCGCAACTATGCCATGTCCATTCTGCTACCTGATTTCATCGGGGCGCAACTATGCCATGTCCATTCTACTACCTGATTTCTTCGTCGGCGCAAATATGTCATGTCCATTGTGCTACCTGATTTCATCGGGGCGCAACTATGCCACGTCCATTTTGCTACCTGATTTCATCGGGGCGCAACTATGCCATGCCTAGGCCTCCCAATTGACGGCGGAGCGCAACTATGCCATACCGGTTTTTATTAATACTACGACCTCTCCAAATACTGAATGTTTTTTTTAACGCCCTGTATACACAAACTTTTGTAATGTTCGTAGGATTCTTTAAGTCTAGTCAATCAATAGCATAAACTGAAGGCACACAATCTGCAAAAACACGTGGTATTCCATTATTGAAGAATGAACTGGCTTTCAATTAGACACGAAAGGGTATTGCTAGGAAGGTTGCATGCCACTTAACGATCGACGCTGCCCCGTCTTGATTGGTGCAACTAACGTCGTACCGAATGCAGCCTCCTCGACGCCTCGGGGACGGCAAATCCGAGAAACAAACACATCCACACACTGCAGGAGAAAGAGAGAAGAGAGAGGGCTAGGGTCGCCATGACAACGAGAATAGACCGCAGTTTGTTCAGGCAAGAACCCCGGCACACGATACTGTGAAATTCTCAAGAACCATCTCGCATTCCAGCATTCCTAGAATGCCTATTAGGGGGAGACCGAAATTAATTTTCAAAACTACTAAATCAAGACAGTTTTGTTTCTAATGTACATTATTTTAACCCTTTCGGGCTATGTTGTCATTAAATTGCATTTCAAAACGGAGAAGAAATAAAGATTTTATTTTTCCTGGGAGAAATCGTAATGAATAAACACGTAATGTTTCAAATTCCAAAGAGTGCAAGCATTTAGATCTACAGTTGCTGATTTGAGCACATATGCAGTAATTTGCGACTCTCGGTAAAAATTTAAGTTGAACTCCAAGAAGAGTAAAGTAAATCTGATTTTGACCATCGCCTTCAACAAAACTCACGAATGTTTCACCAGATGGTTCGTTTTGGCGAACAAGTCAAAGTCGTAAATGCAAATTAAGTAGCTTCATCAAACAGAGAAAGATTTCACAATAAAGCTCTGACATTTTCTGGACGATGTGACTAGTATATTATTGTACTTACTCATATTGTTCACATGTTCGTAATTAACAAATACCACATATAATCTGGTTGCTATGCAAACAAAAGAAAGTGCAATGCTGTTATATTTACACAAAGCGCACATGCGGTAAGTGAAACTATTACATATCACACATTATCTGGTTGCTATGCAAACAAAAGAAAGTGCAATGCTGTTATATTTACACAAAGCGCACATGCGGTAAGTGAAACTATTACATATCACACATTATCTGGTTGCTATGCAAACAAAAGAAAGTGCAATTCTGTTATATTTAGACAAAGCCTACGTGCGCTAAGTGAAACTATTGCAAAGTCAACTTTTATTTTCAAATATTGAACGTGATGTTATAGTTTTTAAAATTATTAAATGTTATTTACGCATCTGCATGCATAATCCTTCAGTTGAAAGTATTCATACTGTTTAATTCTGTATAACATGACGGCATTGCTACATCTGGTGATGTTCACACATTATTGCTTCCCCTGTGCAAAAGCTTTGCCCCAAACTTGACTATTGATCACATTTTTTGTATTCGACAGATATTGGAGAAAAAGTAGGAGTATAAGGTTACAGTACATCAGTTATTAATAGATTTCAAAAAGGCATAAGACTCGATTAAGAGAGCAGTTTTATATGACATTCTTATTAAATTTGGTATTCCCAATTAATTAAAATGTGTCCCAGTGAAACGTACAGCAGAGTTCGTATAGGTCAGTTTCTGTCAGATGCGTTTCCAATTCACTGTGGGCTAAAGCAAGGAGATGCATTATCATCTTTACTTTTTAACTTTGCTCTACAGGATGCCATTACGAAAGTCCGGGACAACAGAGAGGATTTGGAATTGAACGGGTTACATCAGCTGCTTGTCTATAAGGATGACGTGAATACAGTATGTTAGGAGAAAATCAACAAACAATTAGGGAAAATTTTACTGAAAGCAAGTAAAGAGATGGTTTGGAAGTAAATCCCGAAAAGACAAAGTATATGATTATGTCTCGTGACGAGAATATTGCACGAAATGGAAATATAAAAATTGGAAATTAATTCTTTGAAGAGGTGGAAGAATTCAAATATATTAGAACAACAGTAACAGATATAAATGACACTCGGGAGGAAATTAAACACAGAATAAATATGGAAAATGCCCGCTATTATGTTATTATTCGGTTGAGGAGCTTTTGTCATCCAGTCTGCTCTCAAAAACGCTGAAAGTTAGAATTTACAAAACAGTTATATTACCGGTTGTTCTTTATGGTTGTAAAACTTGGACTCTCACTTTGAAAGAGGAACAGAGATTAAGGATGTTCGAGAATAAGGCCCTTAGGAAAATATTTGGGGCTAAGAGTGACGAAGTTATATGAGAGTAGAGAAAGTTACACAACGCAGAACTGCACACATTGTATTCTTCACCTGACATAATTAGTAACATTAAATCCAGACGTTTGAGATAGGCAGAGCATGTAGTACGTATGGGTGAATCCAGAAATGCATATAAAGTGTTAGTTGGAAGGCCGGAGGGAAAAAGACCTTTTGCTAAGCCGAGACGTAGATGGGAGGATAATATTAAAATGGATTTGAGGGAGGTGGCATATAATTGTAGAGACTGGTTTAATCTTGCTCAGGATAGGGACCGACGGCGGGCTTATGTGAGGACGGCTATGAATCTTCGGGTTCTTTAAAAGCCAGTAAGTACCTAATATTTTTAAGTTTAAGGCGTGATATCTTCTGGGATGAATTTCTGGGTTAAAAATTATCTATGTCAAATTTATTTATTGTAAAATGTTAAGAAACAAAATATAATTTTTATGTTTTTTTTTACTGTGTTTTGATTAATTCCAAGGATTTTAAACATTTTAATATTTCGGATGAAATTTTGCGAAGATATAAGTATCTATTATTACAATTTTGTAATAGTTGAAACTGTTTTCCATTGAATACGGTACAGAAGGCTGTCTTTTGAAGTCCTGAACTAGCTAAACGTATGAAGAGCGCACAGCAAATAGTAATTTCTCGCTCGGTAATTGATTTGCTGTATACCGAGACATTTTAACTGGATTCTATCACAATAACGAGTTTATCGACTCCGATAAAGGTTGGAGTGATGGTAACGTAATTAGTGTTTCTAAGAATGTTATACTTCAACTTAATTTATTTCTCCGTGCTTCATTAATTTTAAAATATGTTCAGTTCACATAGAACTAAGAACATATTATTTCCTTAGTAATTTTCTACTCTAATTTGAATATAAATTACAGAGTTAAATTCTAAACTTTCTTTCACAAATACTACTGATAATTGCGCTTTTAAATTGACCGATGGACGCACATAAAATTGACCATTATATGACGACATTAATTCCTGCAGAGTTCATTTAACTTTTGTCGGTCCCTCCCCCCATTCCCCTACGTCCTTTGGTATTTTATGTGATTATGTGTCAAGCTGCCATATGAAGTTGTGATACATGTGAAACAATGATTGGAAAAGATTCATGGCTTTCACAAAACAAGAGCGAAGCGGATTAACAGGTTGCATTTAGCCTTTATCAGAGATGTTTATTGTTTAATATCATAAAGTAATTTAATGTAAATTTAATAATAATAATAATAATAATAATAATAATAATAATAATAATAATAATAATAGAAACTAACCATGACACAGACCTAACTACATAGGCGTATATCAGTCTTTCTTTTAATTTTTAAAACTTACTTTGTTGCGAACTGCATTATGAAACAAGTATAACTAACGTTTCAATTCCAGTGGGGAATATGTTGAAAAACCCTCAACAGTTATTGCTGTATCTGTTTCGATAAATCTTTCCATGAAATTGTGTTTTCTTTTTGTAAACGACCCCAGGCAAACTTACTTTCTGGACGCCCTCGTAATTGCGCTCGAGTGGCCAAAATTTGTATAAGCACTTGTTTTGACGTTAACATGAAAGAAAAAAAATACTTTATATACGGAGACTAAGAGGAAGGCAGAAAATAAGAAAGATTGGAGAATGCTGGGTTTGCAGTGAAAGACCTGTCCATGGACACAACACATGTATGTCGTCGTTGTTACTGCAATAACTCCAATGTGACATTTTTTCGATTTTCAGATTTTTGCTCTATTATATGCGGAGACTAAGAGGAAGGCAAAAAATAAGAAAGATTGGAGAATGCTGGGTTTGCAGTGAAAGACCTGCCCTTGGACACAACACATGTATGTCGTCGTTGTTCCTGCAATAACTCCAATGTGACAGATTAATCGATTTTTAGATTTTGCTCTATTAAATAGCTTAAATAATGATACAGCAAATAATACAACCTCCTAGACTGTATGTAATTATATTTCTTTGTTTCGAAAATGAAAGAATTCACAGTCTCCTATGTACGGCTGCCATAGGATGAATAAATGTGTTTTTTCCTCCTACTGAAAAATTGCATATTTTGCACATTGGAGTTATTGCAGGAACAACGACGATGTATGTATCTGCCTCCATGAGAATGTTTGTTTGTAATACACGCCCTTCTTTCTTGCATTTTAGCGATTACTAACCCGATGTATAGCAATAAATAAAATTATATATATTACATAGATACAGATTTTTTTAGAAACTTCGTAAATCCTTTCTCCCGCTTTGTTTTCGTACCTGGTGTCCTGTTCAATGTAATCCATGAATCCCCATTTCATCTAACTTCCGAAGAAACACAAAGACTTAGCGTTCAGCAGATGGCAGCTGTTGTTATACATAAAACAACAGAATTAGTCGTTATTTCTACCTGCGCCACTTTGATCACAGTATGAGATTCGTTAAAGAATGGCACAAATGTGGTTATTCAACTTCCTATTGTACTTCGTTTTAAAGATCTTGTGGTTGCTTTCACCATTATTACGGAAGCTACTCCCACACTTCTGACAAAAGTAATAACGTGTACTTCTTGGAATGAACGTTGAATTTGTTCCACGCATGAAATCCTACACAGCTTTACAAACCAAGTGTTTCAATCTTTCCTTCCTGTTTTCAAGCAGTCTAAACTAATACAACTACGATAGCTTGATATCTTCGATCCGCATTATTTATAATATTTTTGTTTATTCAGATCTGCTTCTCGATATTTTAGTGTGAATTTTACTTTCGTTAAAACCCTTTTAATCGTTTGTCCTGTAACAGACAGGGTAGACTATCATTTCTGTTTTAATAATACCAATTAGAAGGCACTGAATCAGTCTATCAACTTGGATGAACACATAATGTCAACCTCTCAACCTACACTTAAAATATAATTGCTCCAATTAAAGAACTTATACATGAAAAAAAGTTGAACGAAAGGATCCAATGTTTCAATTATTTCTAACTAAGAATAAAAATGAAACAAAAGCTACCGTTCCCGAAACCACAATAAAATTCCTAACGTAACTTTGGTCGAATGGACATTTTCCTGACATTAAATTGTCAGTTTTTTTTAACTATAAAGTTATTCGTAGTTTAGACGATGAAGTACGAAATTATTACTGAATGTACAGGGTGAACTGTAAGTAATGGCACTAATTTCAAGTGTTATTCTTCGAGATATTTTAAACAAGAAAGTTTAATGTAATTTTCCTCGTTTTTGTTTCCTTTTCCAAATAAAATTTGTTTTATATTAAACATTTCATAGCGTGTTTTGGGAAAGCCATTGATTTAATTCCCAATATGCCATAACCAAACCACATAACAATTCGACCTAGGCAGGACACGTCACAAACTCCAATCACAACTACAGCAACATAGACACTGACATGAAAATACTACACATTCAATCAAAAAATAAGAAACTTAACACGCTAGAACAACATAAAATTTATAAACATAAAAAAACACACCCCCAGCACTTCCTGAACGCTCAACTGAATTTCAAAACACACACCGTTTTCGACACAATGATGAACACACCTCACTACAACGGGAAATCAAAAGACACCGCGGAACCTTCACTAGGCTTCGGAAAATGAAGGATATCTCTTCGAAATTAGTCAGCCACGTAAATTGTAAAAGTTAACTTACTTACTTACTTACAAATGGCTTTTAAGGAACCCGAAGGTTCATTGCCGCCCTCACATAAGCCCGCCATCGGTCCCTATCCTGTGCAAGATTAATCCAGTCTCTATCATCATACCCCACCTCCCTCAAATACACCCCAATATTATCCTCCCATCTACGTCTCGGCCTCCCTAAAGGTCTTTTTCCCTCCGCTCTCCCAACTAACATTCTATATGCATTTCTGGATTCGCCCATACGTGCTACATGCCCTGCCCATCTCAAACGTCTGGATTTTAAGTTCCTAATTATGTCAGGTGAAGAATACAATGCGTGCAGTTCTGTGTTGTGTAACTTTCTCCATTCTCCTGTAACTTCATCCCGCTTAGCCCCAAATATTTCCCTAAGCACCTTATTCTCAAACACCCTTAACCTATGTTCCTCTCTCAGAGTGAGAGTCCAAGTTTCACAACCATACAGAAGAACCGGTAATATAACTGTAAAAGTTAACACAGTAAAAATATCATAAAGTTATTCAATAATAATCTTGGGTCAAATGACGGACAAGAATTCAGTTCTTTATGTCATAAGAGTTGTTCCATTAATTTTAAAGTAATACTACCGAAATAGTACATTATGCAACGAGCCTATAATGATAGTAATTAATACGCAAGGATGTTTATGAAACGAGCGCAAGCGAGTTTTATAATTTTCATACGAGCATCTTAATTGCCATTATAGGCAAGTTTCATACGACTTTTTATGCTCGACCTTATTTCTAACTTGAAATTATTCATAAGTATTCATGTTATTCTTATGTAACTGGGGAGCGAACTGACCTTGTGCAATCTCGTAAATTGTGAGATTTGTGCAGCCGCGAAACTATTGATTTTTTCCGGGCAACGAATGTCGACGACCTTGATATAACCTAGAGAGTAAGATAAACGTTAAACTTGATATAACCTTTAAATTGAATTCGACATTGAAAAACGAGATGACAAATTGAATTTATTTGAATATTATTTACAATTAACGCTAATTATTATAGTAACAGAACATAACCTTCTGCGACAGTATTGAATTTCCAGCCTGCGTGATGTTTTGCTAGTTGTCTTACGATTGCATATCCGAGAATAATCGAAAACCTGAACTTTAATGAATAGGTGTACTTTAATGACATGCATTAAAGGACTGCTACAAGGTGTATAATTACTACATTTCGGCATGGTCGAGCATAAAAAAACTGTAGAATTCTCTTGCCTGTGAGTGATGGCTCGTTATTTCTTTCACTGTTAGAATACGATTTTTCTTCGTTTCAGAAAGAATTTTCCGATTCAACAAGCCTTTCATCATCAACCATAATCATTTTGTGCGAGATCGTGCGTATTTGCTTGTTTTCCGCACAGAACCAATACGCGGTAAGTGTGAAATAACACATTCAGTATTCCCAACGTAACAGACGTAACAATTTCCCTCTTCTTACCGCTTAAGCGCGACATTCATTTTACTGCTTTAGGCTTTTAACATATTATTTTTAGAGACGTTTAACATAATAATAATTATAAATCGGAAACTTACCACTGCAATTTCCACCTAAATTGCAATGTTAATTATTGTTTTTAAATATTTGCAAAAATTAAGTAAACTCTACTACTCCAAGAAACTTATTGTATTCCTGATACAAGTAACATTAAGGAAGCCGTGAAAAAATCAACAAGATTCCAGATGCAGATGTTATTACTGCAATATGTTATATAAATAATATTGTTAAAATATTAAAATGAAAATTAAATCATTACATAACCTTACCGTTTGTTTTAAGTTCGCATTTATAGACTGGGGGAAAAAAAGACAGAAGTATATCACGGCCTGCTGGAGTATAGTAAACACAGAAAACATTTTATAGCAACAATGTTGAAGAAAGATATTTTGGTTTGCGAAGTTGCCGTCATTAAACAGAAACCAACGTGGAGATTTCATTGCAACTAATTAGAAATTCGTCTTTCAGGTATGTAATAAACGATCTTCGCACAAAATAATGTACGATACACGAGCGGTATGTTTGTTTTCATGTTCTCGGAAATTAAAAAAGCTCAACTACGTTTCGCTTTTTCAATCTTTTCCTCGACCATGAAAACGTCAACATACCGCTCTTGTAACGCATATTAATCAACCTTCAATTCGACCAGTCTGTAAGCAAGAGAACAGACGTCACTGTTTACTTTTAGAAAAAGCAACTTATTAATTGCAACGTGCCCTAATAGAGTCATTATTATTCTCAGAATAATAACTGGATGGCGTGTCTGAAATCAGACTGCAGTCTCTATGAGAATCTAAACGATTTTCCTTTAGGGTTTACGAACACGTGATTTTATGACTTTATTTTATGTTGTAAAGCACTGGCAAGCTGAATTGAGATCTTCGTTAAAATGTTTTCAGCACGCTATTGCTGGTGTGAATGTCATTCTCTTTTCATATTGGCGCAGTTTGTTAGCAGGCTTCGCCAAAGAACGGACCGTTCGGAAAACACATCCCACGACAAAATGACCATAAAATCTGGACACATCCAGGCCTGCAGGAAAGAGTATTCATTTCTGTTTTTAACTGAAGTAAAAAAATTGTACATAATAAAATTTTACAATAAATCCCAGTTAAAGAAATCTTTGAACATCCCTTTCTTTTTCTTGTCTCCTCGTCACCTTGTTCTCTCGTTTTCTTCTTCTATTCTTCAGCATCTTTCTCATCATTTTTCTTTTTCTTTCCTCATCATATTTTTCTACCTCCCCTTCTTCCTCTCTCCTCTTCATTTTCACCTCTTTATCTCTTTTTTTTTAAGTAATTAACTAGCGGACTTACTCGTGTTAATTATGTAAATCTGTGCGGCTTGCAGCGTTTCGGTGCTTCATCACACCATCCTCAGAGCCTACCAGATCTCGGCGTCATCTCGAACTTCTCTGCCTGTTGTGTGGGTGCGTTTGATTGTTGAAAAGTGGAGTCAAATAGTGTGTGTGTACTGAAATTGATCTGTGTGTTGAGAATTTGATCGGGGTGTGTTTTAGTGTGTCTGTATATTTCGTATTGTTCTAGTGTGTTGAGTTTTTGGTTCTTGGATTGTATGTGTAGGATTTCCATGTCCGCATTTATGTTATTGTATGTATGGTTAGCATTGGTTATGTGATCGGCGAATGTAGATGTATTGTGTCCTCTGGTTATCGCTTTAATGTGTTCTTTGTAGCGTGTTTGGAATGATCTGCCTGTCTGTCCAATGTAGAACTTGTAGGAACTATTGTACGTGAGTTTGTATACACCTGTGTGGTCGTATTTATTTGTTTGTGTTTTTTGTGTGTTGAGATGTCTTTGTAGTGTGTTTTCTGTTGTGTATGCTATGTTGTTTTTCTGCTTTCTGAATGAAGATGCGATCTTATGTGTGCTTTTGTTTTCATATGTTAGTGTGATGTATTTCTTGTGTTCTTGTGTTTGTGTTGTGTTTTGTGTGTTTTTGTGTTTGTTAAGTTTTTGGTTTGTCTTTCTTATGATGTTGTTTATTATGTTTAGATTGTAACCGTTTTCCTGTGCTATCTTTTTTTTTGATCTTCCTTTCCACCTCACCTCTTTTTCTCTTCTTCTGTTACTTTCTCTTATCTTCTTTCTAATTTTTATCATCTCTCATTCTTACATTCTTTTTCCTTGGTGTCTCCCTTCGTGCTCTTCTTTTTCCTGACCACAGTACTATACACAACTCAGGACAAGAGACAAAATGAAAATATTTTAGAATAAGTAGAAATTAGATCCGTGACTAATTCCCTACATGAATACATAACCAAGATGGATAGTCATGTAGAGAGGTTGGTAGAAGGTGCCTTAAATTAAGGTTCTGATGAAAAACGATCTATTGGAAGACCCCTGAAACGATTTCATGAGACTACAACGAATTATTAGGTCTGGAGCCTGAATTCTACGACGACGACAACGACGACGATGATATTATTATTATTATTATTATTATTATTATTATTATTATTATTAATATTTATTGCTATTTTTTCTTCAATCTGTGTGACGATTTCTTGAAAACAGGAAACGGTCGCTTTGTCAAGTCATCTTACTATTGTTGCTGTATGATATTGAGCTACGACGGACTATTTACGGCTCAAGTCTACAAAGTATTAATATACAGGGTGTATCAGGACCTCACCGACAAATTTTGACAAACAACAGTTCGCACACAGAGGATGATATTTTGTTAAAGAAAATATACTCGATGAGAAGTCCTTAAGGAGCTGTGTATCCGAAAATCAGATCTCTCGTAAATTGTTTAATACAAACGAAATTAAATGTTCAATGCTTGTTCTGACAATTTACAATAGCTGTTCAAATTCCATTCCTTGTACCGTACCTCATAACACTTTTTGAAACTCTGTCGAACATGGCATGGATTTATTGGACCATAAGACAAATTGAAGGCACACTACAAAGAATAACATATCTACATGCGTACTGCCAATCTACATACGTACTGCATTGTTACAGCAATGATAGTAAAGGATTGAAGGTGCACCACACACGGACCAACAACAAACTACAGTGGTGTAACAGAGATTTTAATAAATAATTGAGTAAATGGCGATCATACTCGTGTTAATTATCTAAGCATGTGCGGCTTACAGCTGTTTCGGTGCTATTCGACACCATCCTCAGAGCCTACTAGATCTCGGCGCTATCTCAATTACGCTGCCTGTTGTGTGGGTGCGTTCGTGTGATGAAGAGTTGTGTCAAATAGTGTGTGTGTTCTGAAATTGATCTGAGTGTTGAGAATTTGACTGGGGTGTGTTTTAGTGTGTCTGTATATTACATATTGTTCTAGTGTGTTGAGTTTTTGGTTTTTGGGTTGTGTGTGTAGGATTTCCATGTCTGTATTTATGTTATTGTATGTGTGGTTAGCATTAGTTATGTGTTCGGCATATGTAGATGTATTGTGTCCTCTGGTTATTGCTTTAATGTGTTCTTTGTATCGAGTTTGGAGTGATCTGCCTGTCTGTCCAATGTAGATGTTAAGTACTTAAAGCGCACATATATGCAACATGCGCGATGCGGCATGCGCTTGTGAAAGGGACTCATAACTCATGAAGTCACCTCTGGCCGAGGTTCAGGCTGATATGTACAGCACACCTCACTTGACGATATGTGTCAGAGGAAGAACAATTGTTTGTATAGACCTACATCTGAAGTCTGAACAGTCTAATACGTAGCTAATCGGCGATGTGTGCAATGGAGGGGGAAAGAAACTGGCTACCCTACTCCATTATCTCCTGGCCTAGTTGCATCATAAGTGGTGTCATGTTGGTATCACTTGTGAGGTTGATGCCTGTCTTCGAACAATTGACCGTGTATGTATGTATGTATGTATGTATGTATGTATGTATGTATGTATGTATGTATGTATGTATGTATGTATGTATGTACTATATGTATGTATATATGTATGCATGCGTGTACGTACGTATGTATGTATGTATGTATGTATGTATGTACGTATGTACAATATGTATGTATGTAGGTATGTATGTATGTACAGTGTGTATGTATGTATGTAGGTACAGTATGTATGTATGTATGTATGTATGTATGTATGTATGTATGTATGTAGGTATGTATGTATGTACAATATGTATGTATGTATGTACAGTGTGTATGTATGTATGTATGTAGGTACAGTATGTATGTATGTATGTATGTATGTATGTATGTATGTATGTATGTATGTATGTATGTATGTATGTATGTATGTATGTGTATGTATGTATGTACAGTATGTATGTATGCATGCATGCATGTATGTATTACTGTATTTATGTACAGTATGTATGTATGTATGTATGTATGTATGTATGTATGTATGTATGTATGTATGTGTGCACGTATGTATGTGTGCACGTATGTATGTTTGTACAGTATGTATGTATGTATGTATGCATGTATGTATTACTGTATTTATGTACTGTATGTATGTATGTATGTATGTATGTACGTATGTATGTTTGTACAGTATGTATGTATGTATGTATGTATGTATGTATGTATGTATGTGTGTACGTATGTATGTTTGTACAGTATGTATGTATGCATGTATTAACACTGCAATTGGGTATACACCCGGTGGCAGTGGTATAATATAATTACAATAATTACAGCAATAAAAATTACAATAATCGCAGCAATAAATAACATAGATAAAAATAAACGTAAAATTAATTCTAACTATAAAATAAATAAATTCAATAAATCTAGGACTACAAATATAGACTATGCTATAAATAGTGAGTGAGATGAGAGTAAAGTGAAAGTCTATTGAAACTTATGTAGAGCCTATACATATGTAGGTTGTATTGTAAAATTAGGTTATTTTATGTTTTATTATTAATTGTAATTATTTTGTTAAATTGTATTGTGTATATAATTGTATTGTATAATTTTATTGCGTATTGTATAATTGTATTGTGTATTGCTTATCATTTTATTGTGTATTGTTTATATTGTGTATACCACTGCCACCGGGTGCTTGCCCACTTGCAGTGTAAATAAATACATACATACATACATACATACAGTTTTACTATAAACAAAAGTACGTAACTTACAATGTTTCTATTAAATCCAACTATTGCCAACTTAAGTAATTACAAATCACCTTAATTAATTTACATGTCACAACATAGATAATTACACTATATGTACAATTAAAATCTCAGTCTAGTCTTCTCAACCTTTCCTTAAATGTATTGATATGAGAGGAACATTCTGAGAGATTGCCGCAGGTAAGATGTTCCAATCTACTATTGTGCGGTTAACAAAGGAAAATGTTGTGTATCGGGAAACAGGGCGTCCAATTTCTATGAAGAAATATGTAATCAAATGTAAATTGATGAAGTGTTTGAGGAAAGCGACTATATAGTATATACGGAAATTATAAAGTGATTGAGGCAATTATTATAAATTCTACTTTGAGCTAAAGGCTGGTTCACAATAAACCGGGAACGGAAACGACAACGAGAACGAGAACGGAAATATTGTTTAAATAAATGTATGCATTCACATCAGTTAATTGTGAATGCTCACATTTAAATACATTTATTTTAACAATATTTCCGTTCTAGTTCTTGTTGTCATTTCCGTTCCCGGTTTATTGTGAACCAGCCTTAACTGACTCCTGAAGCCGAGCCCCGAAATATAAAACCCATGCAATGATGGTTAGATTACACTAATAAATCTTCATTACATTTCAATCTTCCCAATGTTTGAACGACTTTTTACATAGCGTTGCCGCCAGAGCATACGCGGGTGATAAACTTCGAGTTGTATCGAATCCACGTCATAAAAGAGCCAGCCTTCCCTACTTAGATTCATTTCCAATGTGCTCTCACTCTCGCCGGGCTGGAGGCATCTCTTAAACACTTGCTCTATATGATCGTGTGCAGGGGGCGCTGCGGCGGCTGTTAAAATACTAGCAACCTGTTTGAAGCGAAAGCTCGTTTTATTGCGGCGCCCATTTGAGAACATAAAGTACCTACTCGACTACGGACTGCCTAAACATCCCATTTAGTTGTGCTGTACAGGCAACGCCGTATCTCCCCTCGCTTCTCGCCAGGCGGGCGATCAAGTAAGTGTATCAGCCAACCGGTAGACGGACATCTACCCTCTATTATGTACGCACTTACTGCGGTATGGAAATGATCCACCTCTAAATCCGCAATGGAATTTGTGCAGGGGCAAGGAACAAAGTGAGCGGCTCACAATCTCGGAGTCTGATTTCAAAACCTGATCGCGGCAGGGTAATGAATATTCCCCCAGACTGGTTGCTCGTTTTTCATCTGCGAAAGTACACGTCAGCCCAAGAAGTCACACTCCGCTCGGCCCTGACAAAGCGTCCTCGGTCAGAAAATGAAGTACCTTCCAGTGTGGTACAATTTCCATATCGGTTACGTTCGGTCTGCCACAATCATCTTCATATTCATACGGTCTTACTAATAAAAACTCTACATACAGACGTTTAACTGTCTTATACAATGTGCAGCTCGTTTATAAGTCGTGTGTAAATTCCTTACTAATAATCACTACATACGTCGTGTATAACAGTATAACTGTTACACAGCTACGTCATAGTTTCGTCATTACTTCGTTACGAAAGGTAATAGAATATCTGAGGTTCTCTATTGCATCCGGTAGAGCGCTCTAGTGTGGCGTGTTAAGTATCGATAGTACAACTGGCTCTAATCGATTACTACACTATATATTTTGGTCAAAGAGTAAAAGCTACAGCAATATTATTCTAATTATTTTCTGCTCTTTGGTTTGTTCTTCTGTGGTTACAAGGTGAGACGGTTCCTCGTATAGGATGAGATTTTCATTAGATTAGTATTTCGTGTTAATATTCTTATATGGATAGGATGCGCGGACGTGTAAGTTAGTTTCAAAATCTGAGACGGAAGTAACAGGTGGACAGGAAGACCGAAAGGAAGCTAGGGGGACAGGAAACATGTGTCCAGGCGTGGAGTTGACTGATGAGGGAATGTATGGACTTTGCCTGCGGGTGGTCAGTAAGATGACGCCAAGCCAGGTTCCAAAAGAGATGATCTGGTATATGTCAGAGAATTGTCAGGACGCCGGAAGTAGGGGGATGTTCTAGTTAACGAACAATTTTGAAGAACGCGTCTTAAGTGACGTAAGTGTAATCATGGCCAATCAGGATTCTTAATAGAGACACGTGATATATAGATAGGAGGGCGAAATTCTATGTTTGGTGGTTGAAAGTAGAGGATAGATTTGGCAGATAGACAGAAGGCATATAGAACGCGTACGGAGAAGTTGCACCCCACATATTCTCGGCAAACCTAACTCGGAAGTATAACAATTTACGGACTTAGAATTTTTTAGTGGGTGTAGTAAGAAGTCGTGTGTTGCATTATTATTATAAGTCTGAATTCTTTCCTCTCATCACGTTATCAACTGTCCGTTATATTACTGGGGTTTTATAGTACAAAATATATAATTACGTGAACTCAGAAATTAGTATACCAACTTGCGGGAAGTGAGAGCGAGATATTATACACTTGGACGCGCATTTCTGCTAACCTGAAACGAACACTTAATAATAATAATAAACGTTTTCATAGTTCTTACCAACAACTTCTGGTGTGCGCCTACATCATTTCAACCTACGAGCACGTCTCCCAAACCCCATGTCCCGACCGTTTTGCAGCTGACCTGGGAACCTCATCCTCTACCGAAGTAATCTCGAGGAGGCTGGCGCCCAAATTAATCAGTGTACGTAGTTAATTATTGACATCGACGTGCATCCTCGAGATACTTTCCATATTTCGGAGCTGGCAGCCGAGGGCGACGACGACCAACAACAACGACGAAGGCCGACCCGCATCAAAGGTAACCATCATCATAAAATGACAGTCGATTCGAACAGCTGTTAGAGGGGCGGCCATTTTTTCTCTATATACAACGCTTAAACAAGGGGTTTCGTGTATATAACTACTGCAAAGCAATTCTCATTGTACAGTTACAGCTGTTTATACGTCCATAGCTTAGGCTATGCATGGTTTATTAGTAACGTTTTCTGTCTCAACTCTGCATAAGTCTCGTATAAAAACTATACACGGTTTATTAGTAAGACTGTTAAACTATGTTCATAAGAATAATTTTTCTTATTCTGTGCCCAAGATCACCCATAGGGAGTTGTTAAACTATACATAAGCTGGTTTCAGCAACCGTAATGTGCCAAATCTAGGGAATCGTGTAGGATTATTTAAAAAAAAAACTACAAATAATGCTCACGGCTTGTCAGTATATTTTTCCATTAATAATCTTTCTCGTATGTAATAGTTAAAACTTTGTTACTAATTCAACAGTTCATAGCATAAATATGCGTCAAAAAATGACTTTCATACTCCATCGGCAAGTCTTTCGTACTATCAAAAAGGAGTGCGTTATATGACAGTAAAAATTTTTAATAGCCTCCCTATCGATATAAAAAATGAAACTCAAAACATAAAATTATTTAGGGCCAAATTAAAGAAGTACCTAATTTCTCACGCCTTCTATTCTGTATGTGAATTCATGACATTCAACAACGCTTCATGAAATTGATATTAAAACTTTGTGTTGTACTAGTAGACTATATTGTAAAATTCTTCTGTATATATTTCAACTAGACTGTGACTATAATTAAGACTTTATAGTTCTATTAAGATTTTTTTTTTTTCGTTTGACATGTTCCATATTCTATGTGTGAAGCAATGTACGAATACCATGGAATATAAATAAATACAATACAATACAAGTAACTTTCCTTTCTGCAAGTGTTACATTTCTTTTAATTAAATTTCTGTACATTTGAGAACAAAACTAATATTATATCAATCATTTATCATCATAATACACTGCTCTCTAAAATTTGCTTAACTTATTGGGAATTAAACCAATGACTTTCACAAAACACGCTATGAAATGTTTCATATAAAGCAATTTTTATTTTTTTCTCCCTCCAAAATATGTCATGCTTTATAGGTTTCAAGCCTACTGTTGCAGGTAGTAATTCATAAACATTCAATGACTATGTTAACGTAACTTTAAAAGAATTAGTCACGCAGAGAACAGGCGTTGGACATTATCTAGTATTTTTTGCGACATAGGCCTATTTTCAGTTATGTCATTTTTTAAATATAATACAGGGTGCGTCAGAAAGAACGGATGGATTTCAAACTATCAATACGCAGCGAGGGGAGGGATAGAGTGAGGGGGACCACGACTGTTGGGTCAGCGAGAGAATGCAGTTTCAGTTGAAAACATGGTGTTGGTCTGGTGTACAACGTGCTTTCATAACAGAGACATTTTTGAAAAATGAAGAGTCTGTGATCGCCTCTCAGGACTCATTTCGACATCGGACGTCACGCTAGGATTCCAACTCGGAATACAATTTTGCGGTGGGTGGCTTCATTTCATACCACAGGTTCAAAATTAAAGAAGAAATCACCTGGACGAACACGGAGCGCGTGTACTCGTGCAAATTGGAGACAGACAGTAGGTTGTCCGGCCACCTCAACGATCAGCCCGCAAACATGCTATTGCACTGAGATTGTCCGAGGTTACGGTAAGATCTCGACGAACTGAAGACGGCGATTCGTGAAGAAATCGCGGCAATCCCACCAGCTATGACTGTGAAAGTGACGGCGAACTTCAGAAAACGCCTCGATGCCTGTATCGAAAGCCAAGGACATCATATGGATGGTGTTGTATACCATAAATAAACTGCATGTATTGGTGAATCTGTTGATGACAACAAATTTTTTATTTGATGAATCCTTACAATTTTCTTGCCCTGTGAAATCCATCCGTTCATTCTGACGCACCCTATATAAGTGCACGCGTACTTGCAGAGGTTTTAGATCGTAGAAATCCGAGGCCTAGGAATTATTAAGTCTTTCTTTCTTGCAACGTTTGTTATGCGTAACATACAGACAGCTGTATCTCCACACCCACTGAAAATTGGACAGCGTGTAATTATATGAACTTTTTTTATTCAGAATAGTCCATACTACCGCTCCCTAAAATATTTAATATTCATCCTGAATCAACCTGAATGTCTGCAATAGAGTCGTGCATTACAAGTGCTATGTCCGGTTCAAGTTGTCGAGCATGGCGAAGTTCTGTATTCGCCGATGTTCGCTCTGCAGAAGAAGAGCTGTTATAAAAATATTCGCTATCCTCCACCCTTATCCCTTCATGTTTTAATTAGTATTTAGTATTAATATTTATTTATTTAACCTGGTAGAGATAAGGCCGTCAGGCCTTCTCTGCCCATCTACCAGGAGATTCCAACTATAATATGAAGAATAAAATTACAATTAGTATTAAATTTACAACTACAATTACAATAAAAATCAAAATACGAAAAGATTACCTGACTAATGGAAGCTACATAATTTATCAACAGTAATATCACTAGACGTTTTGATTTATCTAGAGAAAATCAAAACTCGAGTGGGATTTGACTATTACACGATTAGAAGAAAATATATAAAGCTTAGAAGTAACGAAGTACTCCAATACAATAAAATATTAATTGACTTACGCAAATACAACTGTCTTCAAATGTATTACTGTACCATCTCAACATTACAAATAGTCCACACCTGTGGAGTAACGGTCAGCACGTCTGGCCGCGAAACCAGGTGGCCCGGGTTCGAATCCCGGTTAGGGCAAGTTACCTGGTTGAGGTTTTTTCCGGGGTTTTCCCTCAACCCAATACGAGCAAATGCTGGGTAACTTTCGGTGCTGGACCCCGGACTCATTTCACCGGCATTATCACCTTCATATCATTCAGACGCTAAATAAACTAGATGTTGATACATCGTCGTAAAATAACCCAATAAAATAAAAAAAAATAAATAACATTACAAATATTACGCTAGATGCATGCTAGATGGCAGTAGTGAGCAATGCCTTGTCATCGAGAAGTTCTCGATCTGTTATACACGATGGTAATGTTACTAGTCAAGAAGGATTTGTTGTTTCAGTTTCATTTTTATTAAAATGCAACATTCCACTTCAATTATCCGAATCCCAGTAATCAACGTCACTTGACAGATGATTTTCAATAAATCTTAATATTAAACAATCTCTGATACGTGACTATCCATAATATCATATAGCACAAGCTATAACATAACCTAACTAACATACACAAGTGTTAGAAAAGTTTTAATTAACGACGATGACATAAAAAATAAACATGAATAATTTTAAAAGGAATAATTATTGAATGTACCATTTTCAAATTTGAATGTGGTTGGTGGTTCAATTGATGTTATATTGGACGTGTGCGTAATAGAAGTGGAACTCGTTGATTTAGGCCTACATGGTGTATTCAACTTATTCAGAATTTCCGAATGAATAATTTTAAAAGGAATAATTATTGAATGTACAATTTTCAAATTTGAATGTGGTTGGTGGTTCAATTGATGTTATATTGGACGTGTGCGTAATAGAAGTGGAACTCGTTGATTTAGGCCTACAAGGTGTATTCAACTTATTCAGGATTTCCGAATGGTGCTCTTCATTTATTTGTAAATCGGATTTCAGAAGATGCATAGGTATGATCAGTGATTTTTATTAATTCTTGTTTTTGAATGCCAATGCGAGTCATATTTGAAACTGCTGTGCATCGACTGGAATGGTTTGTAATTTTATACATATATATATATATATATATATATATATATATTTGACGTCCAGACCAGCGCAGTTCGAAATGTTGGCAAAGAAAGAAACAAATGCTAGGGACGCGATAAAATTAAACAAATGCTAGGGACGCGATAAAATTGTGCGATAAGCAGCCATGATTGGTTGAAATACGTCCTTTCGTACCGTTTTGTTGGTCAAAAGTAGTATGACGTAGTAAGAGTGTAATAGTCATAGAAAAAACAAAGAATATTTTATATTTACTGAATTACAAATTAAACCAAGAACAACAAAATTGTATAGTGATGAAATTACTGGATATTGAAATATTTTGTGATAGATTAAGGAAACTATTTACAAGAAATCAATTACTGACCAAGTGCCTAGTAAGTTTGCGTTTGAATTCAATTTTATTTCGACAGTCCCTGATGCTAGAAGGTAGCGAATTCCAGAGTCTTGGCAGGGCTATTGTAAAGAGGATTAGTATGAGGAAGTGCGATGGGATGGTATTGTTAGTATTGTTTCATGGCGAGAGCGTGTGTTCAGATTGTGGTGGGAAGAAAGGTAAGTGAAGCGAGACGACAGGTACGAAGGAATAGAAGAGTTCAAGATTTCAAAGAGAAGGAGAAGTGAATGTAAATTTCTTTTCTTATCTAGTTTAAGCCAACCTATTGTTTCCAGGGATGGGGTAATATGATCATATTTACGAACATTGCTTACAAAACGTACACACAAATTATGAGCACGTTGAAGTTTCGTTTTGTTGTCGCTGGAGAGGTCAGTCAGTAAAATGTCAGCATAGTCAAAATAGGGAAATACAAGGGACTGCACAAGGGACATTTTTAAGCAAGAGGGGAGATGAACATTTATCCTTTTTAGCACATGGATAATAGAATATACTTTTCTGCAGGTTTCTGTGATTTGCATGTCCCAGTTGAGATTATTATCCATGTGAATGCCAAGATTTTTTTACTGAAGAACTGAAAGGGATATGCACTCTACTTACTTTAATGGGGGAAATGTCACTTACGGATTTTAGTACAGATCTTGCAGTTCGTTTTTCATATAAAATAAGACAAAGTTTGTAAAGTCTTGGCTGCCTGTCTCATGTTCGAACATTGTAGGATACTATAATAGTCTGCAATACTTGGTTCCAGAAGAAAAAGCTGTAACGTTACATCAGCGAGGACAAGTACAAGAATAACTGTTCGGAGCGGCCTTAAAGTTCATTCTTCATCCAAATCAGTTCAATCAAGGAGGTGTAGATATCCGCATTAGGAGCACCTTCCATAAGATCTCGAGTCGCTGTTATTGTAGAATCTTTCTCTGCACAGTCTTCTGTTTCCGATATCCTCTCTTACATGTTAGTCGCTCTCGCTTTCATCTGTCGCAACTTCTCTCTCACTTCGTGGAAACCAATTCCGAGACCGAGAGAGAAGAGAGAGGGACGTGTGGGGCTGCTTCAACCCCTCTACGGGGCGGATGCAGCATGCGGGGAGGGTAGGAATGACTTCCACTTACCAAGAGAGACAGAGAAACTATGATCAAGCGCGGGCATCGCAGGAAAAACAAGTAGTAGCATCTCTGTCTCCCGTATTTGAGGTCCAATTTCCCGTGACAAGGTAAGACATGAAACGGCCACAAAATGGAGCTTCATCTGCAAGCGAATCTCAACCTTAACGTTTACAGACATCCTCTACACCCTCTTCACCCCTCTTCTATCCTTCCACCAACCCCAAGGCAGCATTTCATCTCACGGATTACGTTGGTACAGCAACGAACATAATTTTTTTTACTACTTGCTAAAGTGTGTTCTGAAGTCAGTGGGGTGCCAATTACGGCGGCTTAAAAATCTGAGAGCGAGAACTAAGGGAGGGATTTATACAGAACAAATGTACTGAAAACGAGCAACCTGCAGGTCAGCGCGGAAAGGTAATGCGAAATTGGAGACGCGCTTCGAAACGCCCGCCGCTCACTATGCGGCAACAAAGAACCGGTTTAACAGAGAAGTTAAAGAACGCTGCTTCCCGAACACCCTTAATGATTAAAGTAACAATTTATTTCAAATGTTGTTGTATTAAGGCCGATTTACACGTTTCACGCCGTACTATTTCGAGTATTCATTCGCTCTCGTTATAACAACACTATTCAAGTTTTGACATCATCAGTGTATCGTCAACATCGTTGTTATAACATCGTCATTCTACTCATCTGATAGTATTTTTTGTGTTATTTTACGACACTTTATCAACTGCTATCGTTATCTACCGTCTGAATGAGATGAAGGTGATAATTAAAGAACGGTTACTGCGCTTGGATAGTGTGGTGTATGCCTAGCTTGATATGTGATGGGAGGGGAAGATACGGACGTTCCCTCTGTTGTACAGGTTCAGTGCGGTGAAGGACAAAGTTGCACCTTCTTTACATTGTAACACATCCTTAACACATTTCCGTAGAGTATCGAAAGAAAAATCTCTTCGCCTATCACTTAGAAACATTTTGAACTGAGAAAATGTGCGTTCCACATTGCAAGACATGAGTGGTGCGAAACGAAAATATGAGCTGTCACACGTATCATCTCAGGGCTCGCCATTAACCGACAAAATATCTCTTATTTCACACATTGCTGAAAATCCACAGTTATTTTTCAACACGGTCTCAAATTTCGGCTTAACCGGTAACAAACTTGGATGTGGTTTTGCTTCACACAGACTTTGGTACAAATGTTCTACGAGTTGGAGGCCACTGGACATTTCGGGGGTTGACGATTCTAGTTGTTTTATTGTTGTGGGAACATCTTTGTAAATATCTTTTATGTACAACAGATACCCATATTTTATTATTTGCGACAGATTTCCTAATGCTGTTGATGGCATGATCATAGAACGGGGATAAATATCTTTTGCGTAGAGTTGACTCGCATGGAACGGTTCGCTCAGTATATTTCTGCAGAAATGATTTCAAAGTAGCATTTTGTAACTTATGTAACGGAATATTGCAACTTACCATCATATTGCAGAGGTCGTTACAAAACTCTCTCTGAGCAGGCTTATATGAATTTGAACTCGATGTTGTATCATGTTGCCAAACAGCGTTATACTTTTTTTATGTTGTTTAGACTTACAGTGCTTTTGGATGAAAAATTTTCTGTGGCCTTTAAACTGTATATGGCATACTTTGCAAAATATATTTACTAATTTTATAGTGAAATAATCACGGCCAAATTCCTCCACATATTGTAACAACGTCTGTTTCTTTACGTCTCACATTACTGGCACTCTTGTTTACAACTCTGCACGGTCTACACGTGCCCCACCGACTCCTGTCAGTATTGAGAATGCGTCGAAACGCCGTACTCTTCGCGAGTGATGTGGACATGACGTCAGACTCTCGGTATAGCCCTTGTGCAGACAACTTGTATCGCGGCAGGAGGCAATGAAAAGGCAACGAGGTCCAGGCTTTAGTGATCATAATAATAATAATAATAATAATAATAATAATTTATTTATTTATTTATTTAATCTGGCAGAGCTAAGGCCACTAGGCCTTCTCTTCCGCCCAGCCAGACTCTAATTCTAATTGAATACAATTGCTTACATAGTTATTACATTAATATCTAGACCATAAAACAACATGAAAGTAAATAATGAAAGTTGGATAAGTAATGTTAGTGTGACAATAATAAACATTGGTAAGAAATAGTAGTAATAATAATAATGATAATAATAATAATGAGATAATTTATATATATATATATATATATATATATATATATATATATATATATAAAACCATTAAACATTGAGAAACCTGAAACAGCTATTATTGTTATCAAGAATTGTCAGAAAAATATCTCGTTAGCCTATTCTTAAATTGGTTTGATGTCTGACAGTCCCTGACATTACTCGGTAGGGAATTCCAAAGCCGAGGAACAGCCACAGTGAAAGAAGATGAATATGAGGATGTTCGGTGGGTGGGAATGGATAATATTGAGGAGTGTTGTGATCGTGTGTCTAGCTTATGAAGGGTGGATAAATTTTGAAAACGAGACGCAAGATAGACAGGAGTGGAGAAATGCAATATGTGAAAGTGAAGGGAAACACAGTGGATTTTCCTACGATCTTCTAGACGGAGCCAAGACAACATTTCGAGGGATGGTGTTACGTGATCAGCCCGGCGAATATTGCAGACGAAACGGACGCACATATTATGAACACGTTGTAGTCAGCGAAATGAGTCCGGGGTCCAGCGCCGAAAGTTACCCAGCGTTTCCTCTTAATGGGTTGAGGGAAAACCCCGGAAAAAACCTCTACCAGGTAACTTGTCCCAACTAGTATTTGAACCCGGGCCCGCTCGTTCCACGGTCAGGCAAGCTAACCGTTATTCCACAGTGGTGGACTGATACAGTCTTAAACATTATAATAATCATCATTCTAGTCATTATCATTGCCATCACAGCCATCATTATCATCCTTGTCATAACTGTCAATATACACTGGTGGCCATAATTCTGGAAACTTTTTGTTTTTGTACTGAATTATTATAACATTTGTGTTAATTCACAGACTTATACAATTAAAAATGTTATTCGTGACTGACCCGTTACTTATGAGGTTGTGATAAAAGTATTATATTAAATCCTGAATATTTTAACAATAAATGATCATTACTATGTGGGAAATTATGTTCTTGTCGTTTAAGATCTAAATAATAATTTCAGATTTCATTATAATTTCCCATTATTTACTGTAATAAAAACTGGTCCATTGTTGAGTTTAAGATTATTGTTGATCAGTAGAAGTATTGTTGAGCACTGATAGCATAAAATACTAAGTCAATTGCTGTGTAGAACTTCCTGTATCTCTTTAGAAGATTTCCTTCGATCTTTCAATGCTATTCGACAAATCTGCCTCACATCTCTTGGACTTACTTCAGGTTTTCTACCAGTTCTAAGTGTTGTTTTACAAGATTTTGTGGATTTCTACTTCTGCCATACCTTCTGGACCAATGTAGCACCATTACCAAGTTTTCTTGCAATTTCCTTGATTGTGTAGCCTTCTTCTCGAAGTATGACTGCCCTACAAGGTGTTCAGTTCTTTCGTGGATCCATTGTGATAAAATGATCAATAAAGTTTGTTGTAAAGCAATCAGGTGTTAACCTAACGAAATCTTAAGTCAGACTAATGATAGAAGCAAATTAATAATGTACATATTTTATGCTACCAGTGCTCAACAATGCTTCTACCGATCAACAATAATCTTAAAATCAACAATGGACTAGTTTTTATTACAGTAAATATTGGGAAATCATAATGAAATCTGAAATTAATATTTAGATCTTAAACGACAAGAACATAGTTTCCCACATAGTAATGGTTATTTATTGTTAAAATATTCAGGATTTAATATAATACCTTTATTATAACCCCATAATTAACGAATCAGTCACGAGTAACATTTTCAATTGTATAAATCTGTGAATCAATGCAGCTGTTATAATAATTCAGTACAAAAACAAAAAGTTTCCAGAATTATGGCCACCAGTGTATGTTACCGTCTTCGTAATCGTTAACGTCATCATCTTAGTCACAGTTACCGTTATCATCTTCTCTTCAGCTGTCGTTACCGCTGTCCTAGACATCTTTATCATCGTCATTATAGCTGTCGTTATCATCGTAATCGCTATCTTTGTCATAGCTATTGTGAACATCATCACAGCTATCGTTATCATCTTTGTCATAATAATCGTTATCATCTTCGTCATATCTGTCATTATCATCTTTGTCATAAATTATCTATTGTTATCATCTTAGTCATAACTATCTTTATCATCTTTGTCACAACAATCGTTATCATCTTCGTCATAGTTATCTTTATCATCTTTGTCATAGCTATCGTTATCATCTTCGTCATAAGACTATTCAGATACGAAGAAATAATTGGGGCGTTCAGAAGTCAACATGATTAACTCCACGTTTGGTTATTTCAGAGTTTATAAGTTGGCAATGTATTAAATTGACCATACTGCAACCTGTGTATATTTTTGTGTGACTATACTTTGTTTATAGTGGTTTTCTTTTTCCTTTTTATTTCTGTTATTGTATTTGTATTTCTGGTGGTGTGGAAGAGAAGGCCAGAATAAATAAATAAATAAATAAATAAATAAATAAATAAATAAATAAATAAATAAATAAATAAATAAATAAATAAATAAATAAATAAATAAATAAATAAATAAATAAATAAATATTTTCAGTGGTCAATATGATTTGCTCCATAGTTCAATAAAAAGCCCACAGACTGCAGTATTATTCTCGACTACATCACAGAATTAATAGCGTGTGTTCAACTTGAACCTTGAATATCTCAAAATCTTTGGAAAAGGAGTTAATCATGTTGACTTCTGAACGCCTCAATTATGACGTAATAATGAAGGGATAGTCGAATGATGAAGCTAGAGAAAACGAAAGCATTTAATAAAATCTTTATCAGAGCCGCCGAGTGTACCACAAACTTCACAGGACTCGAACTCTCGCTCTTTTGGTGGGAAGCAGGTGACTGGATGTCTAATGGTATGGAACGATATCTTCTAGATGAGTTGGTATTCATGAGCAAACGGTGCAGTTCTTCAGTGGAAACGCATAACCTCCGAGTCGTTTCGTTTCCCCTCTACCCTTATGCAGACCGTGTAACACGAGTCAGTTTTTGCATTGTTTGTTTTTGCTGTAAGTAGCCGGATTAACTTGGTTATGCCAGAGTTGCCTGTCGGGAAGTCAGTTGTGAATGGTCTCTCAAACAGAACAATACAACGCACAGTTGTTACAGGACCAAGTCACTGTGTCGCAAGTTGTACATCTTAATACTGCCTGGGTCAGCCAATATTAGTGCAATCCACCGATATCATTATGGAGTCACAACGCGACCAGTTAATACTGTAATATAAATCTGTTCGGAATATGTATGATAAGAACTTTCTTGTGTTAAATTTTACCGTACCTTACTAACATGTTTCGACCTATTTTGGGTCATCTTCAGAACTGGTCGTTGTTGGTCTTGGCGCCTCTTGTTTCCTGTGAGGGTGCGTTCGTAGTGTAGAGTCAAAGAGGGTGTGTGTTTTGAAATTGAGTTGTGTGTTCAGAATATCGTTGGGGTGTGTTTTCGTGTGTCTGTATATTTCATATTGTTCTAGTGTGTTGAGTTTCTGGCTTTTTGGTTGGATGTGCAGTATTTCAATGTCTATGTTGATGTCTCTGTAAGTGTGGTTGGCATTTGTGATGTGTTCTGCATATGTGAAGGTGTTTTGTAATTTTGTTATGGCTGTGATGTGTTCTTTGTAGTGTGTTTGAAATGATCTGCCTGTCTGTCCTATGTAGAAGTTGTTGCAGGTGTTACATTTGAGTTTGTATACGCCTGTGTGGTTGTATTTGTTTGTTTATTTGTGTGTTGAGATGTTTTTGTAGAGTGTTATTTGTTCTGTATGCGATGTTGTAATTTAATTTCTTGAATGAGGTTGCAATTTTATGTGTGTTTTTGTTTTCGTATGTTAGTGTGATGTATTTTTTGTGTTCTTGTGTTTGTGTTCTATTCTTCTGTTTTTGTGGTTTTGTTTTGTCTTACGTATTATGTTGTCTATTATGTTTGGGTTGTATCCGTTTTCTTGTGCTATGTATTTGATTGTGTTTAGCTCTTCGTTGTAATCCTGTTGGTTCATTGGTATGTTGAGTAGTCTGTGTACCATTGTTCGGAATGCAGCTTGTTTGTGTTGTGTGGGGTGGTTGGATGTGTTGTGTATGTGTGTTGTTGTTGTTGTTGTGGGTTTTCTGTATACTTTTGTCTACTTTTGTTATTGTGATGTCTAGAAAATTTATGGATTTGTTGTCCCAAATGACCCAAAATAGGTCGAAACATGTTAACGAGGTACGTTAAAATTTAACACAAGAAGTTCTTATCATACATATTCCGAAGTGATACATTGTTAAAAGTTGTGTAATCAAGATGTAAAAATCTGTTGTTATGCCACCATTATGGCTCATGCGGTATAGAGTTTTTAGTTACAATTCCAGAGGAAACTGGGCTTCAACTCCAGACAGGAGATTTATCTCTAAACATTTAATTAAATTTTGTTATTGTCTATACTTGACTTTTGGGTTACAAATATTCTGTTACAGTTAATTATCTTCTTTTTACCTCCCTTGTTAAGAGGAAGAGATATTGAAATATGAATTCTCCCCCTCAATTGATTTACAATTTTAATTTTTTTCAGTTTCTTTAATGTGTTAATTTTTGTTGTTGTTTTCTAATGCCAGGCGTTTGACAATAAAGTCATTTGACCTCTTGTACTCCAATATTTTTCAAAGATATTATGATGGCCAGCCACTGAAGCACAGATTTTGAGGTGTTCCGAATCCATTTCTTGGTTTGAGTTGCACAATGGGCAGTTAGGGTACTGATATATTCCAATTCTATGCAGGTGTTTGGCCAAACAATCATGGCCTGTTGCCAATCTAAATGCAGCTACAGATGATTTTCGTGGTAAATCGGGAATTAACTGTGGATTATGATGCAGAGAGTTCCATTTTTTCCCTTGGGATTGTGTTATCAAATTTTATTTGTTGAAGTCTAAGTATGTAGATTTAATAAATCTTTTCACAGAGTAATACGTAGATTTAGTTACAGGTCTGTAAGTAGCAGTGCTGCCCTTCTTTGCTAAAGCATCCGCATTCTCGTTTCCCAGGATTCCACAATGGGATGTGTTAATTTTTAGGAAATTACCTGGCTGCCTAGTTTCGAAGTATTGTTCTTCATTGTCCAAATCCTAGTGAAGAATTCGCGCTATCTTCTGTTTTCTTGTTGTGGTGAGGCGTGTTCAGGATTGTATCGAAAAGGGTGTGTATTTTGAAATTCAGTTGAGTGTTCAGGATGTGATGGAGGTGTATTTTCATATGTTTTTAAATTTCATATTTTTCTAGAATGTCAAGTTTCTGGTTTTTTGGCTGAATGTGTAGTATTTTCATGTCAGTGTTTATGTTGCTGTAGTTGTGATTGGAGTTTGTGATGTGTTCTGCGTAGGTTGAATTGTTGTGTAGTTCGGTTATGGCTGCGATATGTTCCTTGTAACGTTTTTGAAATGATCTTCCAGTCTGTCCAATGTAGAAATCATTGCAACTGTTCCATGATAGTTTGTATACTCGTACTTCTGTTAACTCGTATTTATTTGTGTGTCTTGTCTCTGTGTTAAGATGTTTTTGTAGTGTGTTTTGTGCTCTGTATGCAATGTTGTATTTTACTTTCTTGAATGATGATACAATCTTGTATGTGTTCTGTTTTCGTATGTTAGTGTGATGTATTTGTTTTGTTCTTGTCTTTGTGTTGCGTTTTCTTGTTTGCGTTCAGTATTTCTTATGACATTGTCTATTACGTTGAGGTTGTATCCATTTTCCTGTATTTTTCTAGTTTGTATTTTTCCTTATAGCATGTCGAGTCTGTGTATCATCGATTGAAATAATGCGTGTTTGTGTTATGTGGGTTTTTGGAGGCATTGTGTATGTGTGTTCATTGTTTGTAAGTACAAATATAATTACTGCAACAACTTAAATTCGAGATTAGTTTTTGAAAAAAAAAATACCAAGATACAGTAATTCACTAAAATGAATATATCTCAGCCATTTTTATAGATGAATTCAAAATTTATATTTCATTTTATTCCTGAAAGCACATTATTTAAAATGTGTGGAACACAATTTTGAGATTGGCTTTCAAGATGTAACACTGAAAAATTTATTTTCAGAACGAAAATTACATTTAGGTATTTGTAACAAATTTCTACACGTTTAAAGGACAAAATTAAAATTATTTTAATAATTTATTATCATAATACACTGCTGTCTTAAACTGAGTCAACATATTGGGAATTCAAGCAATGGCTTTCCCAAAACACGCTATGAAATGATCCATATAAAATAATTTTTATCTCGAAAAGGAAGCAAAAACGAGCAAAATTGTATTAAGTTTTTTTAGTTTGAAATGATACCCAGAAATTAATGACATTACTTAAGTTTTATCCTATATATACATACAAATAAAATAAACAAATTTAATTATTTCTGTGGGGTAATAAAAAGAACTTTAAAATACACTAGAAAAGAAACAAGATTAAAATTTTATAAGGTTATGGCAGTCCCTATGTTGCTGTACGGCTCTGAATTCTGGACTCTTACTAAATCAGAAGAAAAAAGAATCGAGGTAATAGAAATGAGATTTTTGAGGAGTGTAGCAGGCTATACTCTCTTAGACAAGAAAAGCAATGAAGACATCACACTAGAAGTGAATATATTCAATTTAATTGAAAAACTCACAGAATATAGGAATAGATGGAAGCAACACGTTGAAAGAATGACTCAAGACCGTATTCCTAAATTAATATTCGACTACAGACCAACTGGTAAACGAAACATAGGTAGACCCAGGAAAAGATGGCTTCAACAATTTTAAAATTTATATACTTCGTGAGACCGGAACGAACCAAACAAGGCTTAAACCATGTGGCTGATGATGATGATGATGATGATGATGATGATAATAGATAGATAGATAGATAGATAGATAGATAGATAGATAGATAGATAGATAGATAGATAGATAGATAGATAGATAGATAGATAGATAGATAGATAGATAGATAGATAGATAGATAGATAGATAGATAGATAGATAGATAGATAGATAGATAGATAGATAGATAGATAGATAGATAGATAGATAGATAGATAGATAGATAGATAGATAGATAGATAGATAGATAGATAGATAGATAGATAGATAGATAGATAGATAGATAGATAGATAGATAGATAGATAGATAGATAGATAGATAGATAGATAGATAGATAGACATGCTTTATTAAGTTTGACTTGTGTCTACAGACAATCAAACTAAGTCAAGAAACAATCAACATAAGTCATAGCAACACATTCTTAAGCATACCATGAAAATCACTTATTCTATAATAGGAATGATTAGTAAAATGTTTTTTTAACACAATCTTAAAATGTCTCATATCCAAAACTTTAACGTCATTATCCAACATGTTATAAAACTTTATACTTTGTTTCATAAATGGAGAATTTGTTTTTTCAAGTCTAATCAATGGTAACTGAATATCATTACAATATCTTGTAGCAGTGGCGGCTCGTGGGTATTGAATTAAGGGGGGCTGCATACAAAAATAAACCAAGCAACTTACTTTATTTAAAGATTAGTTCAATGCGCCTTATCTTGTAAGTTGTGTTTAAATGAGACAGGCCCATGTCACTAGATTTACTGGCATTTAAAAGAATCCTGCGGACAGAATTCCGGCACATCGGCGACGCTGATATAACCCCTGCTGTTGCGAGTGTCGTTAAATAAACCATAATTTAATTTTTATATGCAGATTTGAACCTTAGAAATATCTAACTGGCGATGTTGTAGTTGGTTGTATAATATATATACACGATACAACAATAAATACAAAAATAACTGAGCCAGAAATTGAATTCAGGATATTCAAGAGTACGCACCAGGCCGCTTGCCTCATTTATTGTGATGTTGTTAGATGTTTCTAATTCCATTACGGTTTGAAAACATTCTAGCAGTGGCTCCTTCTTCTCATGAACAACATTTACTGTTCTTATTTTAAATCCATCTTGTTGCCCCAGCTGATGGAATTGTCTTTGAAACACATTAATCTAATACAGACTGTGTGGAGATCGAGAGAAGAAAGCAGGGATACTGGATAAATTATAAAAAAATATGCGAGCCTTTGTATTTTGTTTAGCGGCTCTTTCCATTATGATATTCAACTGATGGGCACTTAATTTCACATTTCTCCTGAATTGTTAAGGTACTGAACTGAATAGACTGTAAATATTGTACAGAATTAAACATTGTTGCACTTGTTATACTCACAACATTAAAGAAAATGTATTTAAAACTGCGCGCCACTGACAGACTGCTGCAAATTTTGCAGCGCCTGGAAACTCTGGATTCAAGGCAAGGGGTATCAGGGAGGAGGGGTAAAACTAACGCGCAAAGCATCCGAGACGAGACTGGCAGCTCCAGGGGAGGAAGTGGCTTCACCCTATAGTCCTTGTCTCTGGTTTCGCTCTGGCAGCACCAGGGGAGGAAGTGGCTTCACTCATAGTCCTTGTCTCTGGTTTCGCTCTGGCAGCACCAGGGGAGGAAGTGACTTCACTAACGATTGCGTGCATGTCATTGAGAGCGAATTTTTTTTTTTAATTCGAGCCGCTAAATAGAGACTGTATAATAAATGTATTTCACAACATAAAACGAGACAAGAGCCACAAATGTCTGGGGGTGCTGCAGCTCCGCAGCCCCTCTTCGAAAGCCGCCCCTGTCTGGTAGATGATGATAGATGATGATGATGATGATGATATACATATGTTGTTAAGGGACTATAAATGTAGATTTGTAAAATTTTGCCAATTGGAGAAACGTTATTTCATACGGACAGATAACATGAAGACGTAAGTTTTTCGCATGTATAGTCTATCCCCGAATGCAATTGTTAAAGTACGTAAAAAAATATTAGTTTATTCTGACCACAGTTAAAATTAGAAGCTCTCAGATTGCATGCATATTCATATATCATCCCTTTCCATAGCAGAAATATGTGATATGTAAAATAGAATATGTTTACCAGTGTGCTGTTCTAAATGATTTGAACTTTAGCTTACAAAGTAAATTAATATTTACTGTGTTGTCCTGTTTTGTGAACAGTCCTTCACTTTTGTATGCAGGTTAACGTTAGGAGGGGAGGGAGATTTCCCTGTTACAACCACCTCATTCGTCTGCCTATTTGATGCGGAGGGAGAAATATAACTCTGTACTTCTGCCTGCTGCTCGCCCGACGTTACATATGATAACAATGCACTCGGGACGAAACGGCGAATCGGAACGCAACACGAAGGAAAAAAAAACTTTATGCGTAACATTTTTTCCATTCCAGTTCTAAACAATACAGTGTGGGACGACAAAAGCACTATAGGTACCACAACTTCCTAGAAATGAGAGAAATGAAGCTATTTTTATTAATATTACCTAGGACTAATATACAGTACTTAACAAAAGTTTAAGACCATGAGCAAATTTCATATAATTATTTTCTGGTCCTATATTTTTGTTTCTATTTCCCTCATGAATATTTTGTCAATTATTTGGACTGTGAGACATCTATCGACGCAAAGAAAGTAAAATTATGACATTTAGTTTTCGAGTTATGATTTTAATGAAATATTTTGTTACTGTAAAAAATGTTACATTTATAATTACGGAATAATTTATTCATGCTAAACCAACATGTTTATTGTAGTGATGATTTTTTTCAAGCAATTTGAGAAGTGTGAGAACACATTGGTACCAGAAAGAAATTTAAAAAAAAATTTATTTTCGTTTTATAATTTTTTGCATATTTTTCCAAAATAAGGAAAATAATAGTAGAAATAACGTTAAGTAAAGGCATTCATAGCTTCACTGTGGAATAAGCTAACGTAGCCGGACCTACGCCAATCGAAAGTACGAAATTTGCTCATGGTCTTAAACTTTTGTTAAGTACTGTACTAACTTAAGAAATTTTGTGTGCTATATATTCGAGTCCATGTATTGTGGGTCCCTATCACCACGGCATGGCGCGTCCTCAGGTTGCGGATAGAGGAGACGGCCTCCAGATATGGAGGGTAGCTGCGAATATATTGAATAAGCAGTCGTGGACAGCCGATAAGGGGTGGTCCTCCAGCTTGGGGGTTGGGCGAAGGGCTAACAACCCATCACCGTAAAAAACAGCTTGTTACGTATCCCTATAATAAGCCTCGGAATAGAGCACGTATGGGCGAATCCAGAAATGCATATAGAGTGTTAGTTGGGAGACCGGAGGGAAAAAGACCTTTAGGGAGGCCGAGACGTAGATGGGAGGATAATATTAAAATGGATTTGAGGGAGGTGGGGTATGATGATAGAGACTGGATTAATCTTGCACAGGATAGGGACCGCTGGCGGGCTTATGTGAGGGCGGCAATGAACCTTCGGGTTCCTTAAAAGCCATTTGTAAGTAAGTAAGTAAGTATATATTCGAGTATTAATGATTACTTTACAATTCTGGGACAATAAAATCATGAACAGGAAGAAGGAGGTGTATACCAGAGGTCTGCATCGGACGTTTTCGCTCGAGCGCCAAGTAGTTCATAGCATAATCCGATAGGTAGCGCACATCCATGATGGGTAAAATTGTCGCGAGCGATAAATCCTCGAACGGTATAAGCCGAGCGTTTGACATTCGTTCTTGTTACAGTGATGAACTGTGTAGTAACATCATAGATGTTACCCATTTACAGCGTGAATAAATACATACAAATTTCGCACATTTGTCCCATTTTCGTAACGACATCATTAGATATTTCTTGTTGAAATGTTTTGAAAATTAATGCTGATATGGTCAAAATGCAGTGCTAATGTAAGTATTCTATGACTTTTTTTTTTTTTTTGCAAAACAGTAGTTTCCGGCAGCGGTGCGCCTTGCAGTTAGGCAACCAAGCGAACACTCAACCCATTATAACAACGGGAAAGCAGACTGCTCCTCGTAGAGCTGTGGTTTTGTGAGAAGTTTCGAGCGTGATGCCAGAGAGGGAAAGGGGTGATGGAGGGTTACGGACAAAGAAGGGCGATAAGTCTGAGTCAGGAGAAGCAGAGAACTACGACGAAAAGGAGGAATATGGGGAAAGGAGCTCAAGGAGATGGCCCGGCAGCTCGTGTACGCCACACCGCAAAAAACTTGCAACTGGTTTGTCTATATTGTTTGATAAATCTATGTTAATAACTGGCTCTCTGCAGACATAAGGTTCAAGTGTTAGACGTCCTGGCTATCAAATGCAAATTAGGTCGTTTATGGAAGACCCCAGCTGTGGTTTCAGTGGCTATAATAGCGTTTCTGACCACAAATCAAGGGTATCAGGGTTCGATTTCTGATACAGAATATAGACGTGGCACTAATCTTTGTTTCGCCTTGAACTGTCTTCATCATCAGTGGCCTTGTACAGCGGTAATTACCGTAGAAGAGGGTAAAGTCGATCAAAATGTTGCAATTTTTTAATGATAGGCTATTGAGGTTATGCTATGGAGTGAAGTCCCTCAGAAAATAGCATTTTGTCATCATATCCTTCACTTACGAAGACAAGTTACAAGAATTGAATTACAATCTATAAAAAAACTGTTTTTTATTCGACTTGTGATCGAAGTTACCTGCATAAATAGGGTAAAGACGATCACCATTGAATTTTTAGTTTAACATCGATTTTAAAATATTGCGGAGTAAAGTCGATCACTGTTTATGTTTTTAAAAACAAATTAAGTGTATCACATGTATTTTATTTGTTATAAGGGGTGTAAAAACAATAATAATCTTCAATATATGCCTAGTGTATCTTTTGTTACTGTGATCATACTATTCGATACAATTAGGCCTATAGGTCTCCACTGTACAATCGTGACTATGACTGCCAACTTATAAAACACAAAAACACATTTTAATACTTCACATACAAACAAACAAAGATTTACTTACTTACTTACAAATGGCTTTTAAGGAACCCGAAGGTTCATTGCCGCCCTCACATAAGCCCGCCAGCGGTCCCTATCCTGTGCAAGATTAATCCAGTCTCTATCATCATACCCCACCTCCCTCAAATCCATTTTAATATTATCCTCCCATCTACGTCTCGGCCTCCCTAAAGGTCTTTTTCCCTCCGGTCTCCCAACTAACACTCTATATGCATTTCTGGATTCGCCCATACGTGCTACATGCCCTGCCCATCTCAAACGTCTGGATTTAATGTTCCTAATTATGTCAGGTGAAGAATACAATGCGTGCAGTTCAAACAAAGATTTAAGAATTCAAAATTTACATTGAAATACCACTCTTCAATTATAATCTAAAATGCAATTCAACATTAATTAGGTTTAAATCAAATGTTATTTGAAATCTTCCCCTCCTCATGTCACTTTAGAAACTACGTTGTTCCCATAGTCAGGTACAGAGGGATGTACAAAATATGTTAATTTGGCAGTGCTTCTCTTACGCAAGAAATTCACCATAATTTCGTCTTCCTCTTTCCCCACTATCCCATCAATATAAGCTATACTATGACACTTTTCTGTTTATAAGTGTTAGTTGGATGTATTTCGGTGAACAATTTATTCTTCCTGCTGGTCCTATCTGCTTCGAGTAGGTCGATGGCATGATCGACTTAACCCTACAAAGGTAGTCTACAAGTTTTCTTAAAATAATAAGTTTCAATACTAACATTGACGAACTGCAAAACTATTATTTCAGGATACAATCTCAACGAAAAGTACTTACGTATACTTCCCGTCTCCTTTCACTGCTGACTATAATTTAGAGTTTGTAAGACTTTGTTTTCATTTAAGAGAAAAAGTTGAAAATAACAATTTTCACTTCAACGGTAATTACACAGTGTTCCCATTGTTGGCATTCGCAGACTTTTGAGGCACGAAATTCTCAACACACACACTATTTGACTCTACACTATACCACAGGAACACACCCTCACAGGAAACAGAACAAGTGGCGCCAAGACCAACAACGACCAGTTCTGAAGATGACCCATAAATAGGTAGAAACATGTAAACGAGGTACGTTGAAATTTAACACAGGAAAGTCTTACCATACATATTCCGAAGTAATAATATATGTTGATTCTGAAATTGAACAAGATAATCTTTTACATATTTCTATATTATTATGTCCATAAGCAATAACCATAGGCTTATACTCTATTTGAAGCAAGCAATGAACACCTTTTGATACACTGTAATATTTTTAAGTTGGTAGAAACGAAAGGCTATAAAATATTTACGTTATAGCTTGTTCACACACTCGCTCTATAGAAGTAACAGAACCTTATCGATTATCGCAGACAGTCTGTTATAAACGTGAGGCGAAGGCGATGTGAAGGGAAAATGCCTTGCTCTTCCTATTACCAATATCTGAAATGTATCGTAACAATTATATACGACTATTACATTTAAAAACCGACAGAACTTTATAAAAAAAAAAAATATATATATATATATATATATATGGGAAAAATTCTCCGAAGTAGCAGGCAACCAACTCCAGGCTTCATCCGATTCTACACTTTATTAAAATTTTAATTGCCTCTGATTTCTGTAAATTTCTAAATGTAATAAAACCACGGACGTTAATTTCGATACACCTGACAGGGATTTTAGCGTGCAGAGGCTGAGGATGTTTTGTTACTTTACTGCTACCGTTATCTATTAATTCTCCATTGCCTTATTATCCATTTGTTGTTAGTATTGTTAATGTTACTGAATGACATGTTAAACGACTGGAATGCGATGTGGTTAAATAGTACAAATGGCCAAATCACAAAATTACTATGTTTTCCTACAGTTGAAGATATACTAAATGCGAAGAATTATTAACCGTCATACATATCCACATAATTCATGACTGGACACGGAAAATTTATTTCATACTTTGAACGTTTCAAAATTGACAACCCAAACGGCCCTTCATGTTCCTGTGAACACCCCACACAAACAGTAAACTACCTATTATTTGAGTGCCCGCTAAAAGAACGCAAGAGATACCGGCTAGGAACCCATCTTAGCATGTGCGATATAATTTTCACACCACCTAAAACAAAAGTTCTTCTGAAGTAATGTTGCTTAAAGGAGTTTCAAAAATTTATCACCGATGTGTTTAAGACCTTGTAGAAAATAACATTCTTCAATGTAAGTAACACTGTCCTATTTATTCTTCTGAGAGTCAACTTTGTAACTTTTAAAAGTGTAGCTATTATGTTGAAGTGTGTGTGTTGTAGTGGATGCTTGATTTGTTACGTATGTGAGTCGTAATTATGGGATGCTTGATGTTATCATAATGTCTTAATTATAGTTTGATTGTGTGGCTGTTGTGTATTAATTTATGATGTATGGGACTGAAAGCTGCATATTTGTGTTATAGAGGACGACTTTTAAGAAGTGTTACGTATGTGTGTTGTAATTGCTTTTCTGTATGTCTCAAATTGATGCCTGATGTTCGCTTTGCAATCGCAATGTCTAAATTACGGATTTTTATGTTTTGTTTTCAATGTGTAAGCTGTTTTATCTTTCATTTCCATTTGTCTTTATGGTTATCTCTTTTGTTGAAAGAGTGATGGAGCGGAGAAAAATTCTCTCCGGCGCCGGGATTTGAAGCCGGGTTTTCAGCTCTACGTGCTGATGCTTTATCCACTAAGCCACGCCGGATACAATCCCAACGCCGTTTAGAATCGTCTCAGATTAAGCTCCATCTCTGGGGTTCCCTCTGGTGGCCGCCCTCTGCACTACGTCATAGAAGTCTATGAACGCAGGACCGAAGTCCATACATGTGTTGAGGTGCACTCAGATGAGTGACTGATTGGCCGGGATCCGACGGTATGGGCGCGTTCATAGACATCTATGACGTAGTGCAGAGGGCGGCCACCAGAGGGAACCCCAGAGATGAGCTTAATCTGAGACGATTCTAAACGGCGTCGGGATTGTATCCGGCGTGGTTTAGTGGATAAAGCATCAGCACGTAGAGCTGAAAACCCGGGTTCAAATCCCGGCGCCGGAGAGAATTTTTCTCCGCTCCATCACTCTTTCATCATGTGATGACGCAGAATATCTGCATGGAAATATCATATGTACTTCGGTACATCAATATATATATATCTCCTTTGTGTAAAACTATAGCCCTAGCATACACATGTTAAATAGGGCTTGCCCCCCCCATTGGAGACACAATAATAATAGTTACTGTTTGATTGTCATTAATGTTGTTGTTTCATGGTCTAATAATTTCTTCATGCAGTTATAATCTTTATCACGTAAAAATTGTTTTGTTATTCGGACTGTTTTTATATCGCTTTGTTCATTATCAATATTCTTGCTTTACTACCATCGTCCTTATATTTGCTTTACTGTTTTTGTTGTCTGTATCATCTATTGAAAATATTTTATTATAGCTTCAGTACTATTTTTTTTACTTAGCTATTTTACGACGCTTTATCGATTGCTATGTTTATCTAGCGTCTGAGTGAGATGAAGGTGAAAATGTCAACTAAATAAGTCCAGGGTGCAGCGCCGAAAGCTGCCTAGCATTTGCTCCTAATGGGTTGAGGGAAAACCCCGGAAAAAACCGTCAAACAGGTAATTTGTTCCAACCAGAATTTGAATCCGGGCCCGCTCGTTCACGGTCATACATACTAACCGTTACTCCACAGCGGTGTAATTACTTAAATTGGTAATAGTTAGGTGAAATAGAAGTACAGTAAAACCTCGTTAATCCGGACCCCGATAAGCCGGATTTCGCTTAATCCGGACAGGAAAACAACCTATGAATTTGGAAAAATTAAAAAAAAACTTGTTTTAAGACTTATTTTTATAATTAGAACTATGAAATTACAATATTACATCTCTGTATTCCTCATCCTTCACTGTTGCTACCTCTCGTCACTGGAACTCTCTGCCGCCTGAAGTCAAGGGCTGCCGAACATTGAATTCTTTCAAATCCAAGTTAGAAAATTATCTTATGACGAGTTGCCAAACTAACTTACTATTATGACAAGTGTTGTATTGCATGTTTCCACGTATTCACATTTTTTTTTATGTTCTAATGATATTCAACTTATTTTATATTTTTGTTTTCATATTTTCCGATAATGTTATATCTCTAATGTGATAAGTTGAGCTATATATAATCTTAATTTTCCTTATTGTGTGTACTTAGAAATATTGTATTCACTGTATACTTTGTACTGCACTATTTTATTACTACTATTAGTATTATTATTATCATTATTATTATTATTATCATCATTATTACTATTATTATTATTATTATTATTATTATTATGAATAATTGTCTTTTTTTTTGTATGCCTCATTTATTTTGACCTGCTGTTCACATATAACTATGCTTTTTCTTTCTTTCTGTATGTTATATATTATGTCTGATTTCTTCTTATTTGTTGTTTATTTTTTATTATTATTATTATCTTATTCAGTTTTGTGTGTAAAATTGTAGTGTAATTTGTAAATTTGTAGTGTTTTTGTAACGCAGTCTTTACTCCTGGTTGAGTGTTAGAGAAGGCCGTATGGCCTTAACTCTGCCAGGTTAAATAAATCATTATTATTATTATTATTATTATTATTATTATTATTATTATTATTATTATTATTATTATATTAAAAATAAAGAAAATCCATCAAGTTTGCATTAAAGTAATTAAACTATACAAACAAATAAATAAATATTATTATCGATTATACAAACAAAGGTTTAAAATTATAAGGAAGAGTCAAAACGAGAATGCAAGGTTTTTAAATGTGGCTAGAAGTCAGCATTCGCATTCGTCATATAGCTCCTTTTACTGTATGCCTACTGTAAAGCATATTTAGACCTATGCTCTTTAAATCCATCGTAATAAACGTGTTTTATTGCTATAAACGGAGTTTTAATGTACTTTCTACTGTTCTTTTAGATTATTTCAGTTAATTCGGACTTTCGTTAAACCGGTCAATTATCCCCCCTCAATTAGTCCGGATTAACGAGGTTTCACTGTACTTGTAAGTTAGGTTTACTTTTGCTTATTGTAGGCGTTATTATAGAATAGTTTTTATTCATGGTCCTAGATTTATTGCATCTATTTATTTATAGTTAGAAATAAATGTAGGTTTATTTTATTTTATTTTTCTTTTATTGCTGTAATTATTGTATAATTGTAATGGTCTTCTTCTTCTTCTCCAAGCTTTTAAGCCTTTTAAGGCTTGTTGCGACTCCAAATTAATTTACAATTCATTTTTATATTTCAATATGCCTGGTGAATTATTATAGGTCCAGATTATATGTTTTGTTATATCTGAAGATACCCCAAACGGCGAAAACGTTCATATATCTTATTAAATAGCAAATAAACATTTGCAAGTTGATATGTCTTAAGATTGAAAATTTATTATATACTTATTTAATAATGGCTCCAAATTAGTTGCACTCATTGATTGATCCATCTTTTCTTAGGTCTACCGATGTTTCTCCTCCCTTTGGGTATATAATGCACAATTTGTTTAGGATATCTATTCTATCCTCTTCCATTCTCTCTACGTGTTCCAGCCATTTTTGTCTATAATATACTATCTGTTCATTTACATTATAAATTTGTAATTGGTTTCTTATATTTTCATTTCTAAGTCTGTCTCTTCTTGTTACTCCCAGTACCGACCTCAGAAACCTCATCTCTGTTGCCTGTAATCTACTTTTATCTCTAGACATTGTCCATGTCTCACTGCCATATAGCGCTCCCGGGATTGCCATAGTTTTATAGAACTTTATCATTGTGTCTTTTCTGACTTTGTTCCTCAGTGTCCTCTTAATTGTACCACACATTCTCGAAAAATGTTCAATTTTATTTTCTGTATCTACTTCTTTAATGTATGATAGCGAGCAACCCTGGAACTTAAATTTATTTACTTGTTCTATTGGCATATTATTTAGTACAAATTTACATCTTATAGGTTGGAGTCCCTGAAATGCCATCGCCTTAATTGTAATGGTATTATTGTATATTATATATCACTGCCACCGGGTGTATACCCAATTGTAGTGTTAATAAATGCATACATACCTATTCAAACTGGACGTAATTACATTAGTCACGACATCTGTGAGGGTCGACCTGTACAGGGCCAAGTGACAGAAATATCGATACTATGCGTTAAATGAATAAAGAAAATAATCAAATCACCTACATCGAGATTCGGACATCTTGGGGATAGGCATGAGTGCAATACAAAAGACCCTCCACAATAAAATTGTCTTGCTGTGAGGAAGCTGTGTCCTCGATGATTTCACATAATTTGGCAGAGGCTGAGAAACAAACATGTGTTCACGGAAATGCTTACAAAACCACACTGGAGGCCGGTCAAATCCAGTTTTTTGGCATCATAAAGGTGAGGAAATATGGATTTACTGTTATGTGGCAGAAAAAAATGTTATGTTTTATTTAACGACGCTCGCAACTGCAGAGGTTATATCAGCGTCCCCGCATGTGCCGGAATTTTGTCCCGCAGGAGTTCTTTTATATGCCAGTAAATCTACTGACATGATCCTGTCGAATTTAAGCACACTTAAATGCCATCGATCTGACTCGGGGTCGAACCCGCAACCTTGGACATAGAAGGCCAGCGCTATACCAACTCGCCAACCAGGTCGATCTTGGCAGAAAATAAACTACAATCGGTAACATGGATCTTTCTAGATGAAGCAATAAAGACGAAAACACAAATAATTTGTTGCTAAACATATCAATTTGCAGAAACATTCTGTGTCACTCACAGAAACATTTTTTCCATCTAAATCCATAAAATGTCAAGGAATAAGCTCAGGAGAAATTCTAGATTTCATATTCATGCGAGACATGGAATTTGGTCTGACATTTGTCAATGTTGGTTTATTTCCATCGAATCCAGATTACCGCGCAGGCTACCTTACAAAACATCCAATTGCGCGGAGAATATTATATTGAAACGATAAGAAAGACGAAGTGCTTAGAAGATTGAATGAACAAATCTTTTGGCATGTTAATGTGATAACATATTGCAAACTCTTTCTGCTACTCAAAATCCTCAGATGATTGACACTGCGGCACAGATTGCAACACAGAAGGACATGGCATCCTTCCTCGCACCCCATCTCTAGACAATGGTGCTTTAACAACTATAAAATTCAATTTTAAATCGACTGTCATTCTTATGATAAAACGTTTGGTCTGTAGCAGAAGTGCATGATATCCCCACCAGAGTGCAATAGGCCAGGACTGCTTGATTGCAACAAAGGCTGATGATGACTGTGATGAAGGGATGAAGGGGGTGGGTAGACTGCAACTCAGCTGATTAAATACCCCACGGGCTTCGCTTCAGCGGTTCAAACTGATGGCGAGTGACAGGTTTTAATATCTCCCTGTCTGTCCTGCTGGAGGGAAAACCTTCCACCCCATACACGGGGCTGCACACCACGGGTTTCAGAACCCACCCCTTAAGCTATATAGCCCTTAGCAGCGCGTCCCATTCAACAAATCCCCTCCGAGCTATCGCTTTATACTACAACCACATCAACCCTTATATAAAACCCATCCCATTCCTTCCACTGCATCTCCCGTCTCTGTTTCAGTTCTAGCCGTCTCTGTTCTCCATCTTTTGTCAGCGCGTCTCTCTCCAGCTCTCCTAGTTCTCAATTTCGCCTCCTGTCTGTAATAAAGGCAATTATCCCAGCACCTCGCTGCTCCCCCCCCCCTGCCTGCCTGCAATTCATTCCCTGTCCCGCGTCTCCGTGTGCATGCATAGGCATTAATGCCCTTTCCTTCAATTGGACGGGTCGGATGCTGTAACACCAGTGCAAAGTGTTTTACTGCAGGGGAGTAGGCTATGGGTTATTGTGCTTCCTTCTTCCCCTTTAGGCTAATTCAGTTCGCCGCCAGACCGTAATTTTCAAGGAAGAGATTTATCTAGTGTCCGTCTCAATACTTCACAGACAATTCTGCGATCATACAGGGACCAAGGCTGTGCTACTCGTGGACTGGCTCGGTGGCTATTAACCTTGGGTTCTACAAATCAAAAGGGAAACAAATCAAAATTTAAAGTTTTGAGAAACCTGAGTTTTGTAGCTTCATGTTGCTGTGAAAAATTCAATTCGCACACTCTAACTTGAAACTTGTAATATAGGCATATATATATATATATATTGATATGATAAGATAAGATATGATATGATATGATATGATATGATATATGATATGATATGATATATGATATGATATGATATGATATGATATGATATGATATGATATGATATGATATATGATATAATATGGTATAAGATATGATATGATGATATGATATGATGTGATATGATATGATATGATATATGGTATGATATTTAAGATATGATATGATTTTATATATGATATAATATGATATGATAAGATATGATATGATATGACATGACATGATATAAGATAAGATATGATAAGATAAGATAAGATATGATATAAGATATGATATGATGTGATGTGATATATAAGATAAGATATGATAAAATAAGATAAGATATGATATAAGATATGATATGATGTGATGTGATATATGATATAATATGATATAAGATATGATATGATGATATATGATGTGATATGATAAGATATGATATGATTTTATATATGAAGTAATATGATATGATATAAGATATGTGATGTAATATATAAGATAAGATATGATAAGATAAGATATGATATAAGATATGATGTGATGTGATATGATATGATATGATATGATATGATATGATATGGTATGACATGATATGATATGATATGACGTGATATGATATGATATGATATATGATATGATATATGATATGATATGATATATGATATGGTATGACATGATATGATATGATATATATGATATATGATAAGATATAAGATTTTATATATGATATGATAAAATATGATATCATATGATATGGTATGATATGATATGATATGATATGAAATAAGTTATGATAAGATAAGATATGATATGATATAAGATATGATATGATGTGATGTGATGTAATGTGATGTGATGTGATATGATATGATATGATATGACATGATATGATATGATATGATATGATATGATATGATATGATATAAGATAAGATATGATATATGATATGATGTGATGTGATGTGATATGATATAAGATAAGATATGAGATGAGATGAGATGAGATGAGATGAGATGAGATGAGATGAGATGAGATGAGATGAGATGAGATGAGTTGTAGAGCGGGGGCCTTAGGGCATTCACTTCATTTCATTCCGAGTAGTACAATGGGTCCAGCAGTGTCCGTGTCCTCCCATAAAGAGGGAATAATAGATTGCCCCCCTTGAATCTGGACAGTTATATTACTTTCATCCTAAACACAACCAGAAGTAATAGTTCAATTGAACGGTCAACAAAATTAAACATTTTTTGTTAAAAGATAAAGAATGGATGATTCGTTTAGCATTTTTCGTGCTGGTTTCAGATCTGTTTTCAAAAATTTTCTATCACCCAAGGTTTTTGAGCAGTTACATGAAATGTAATTCAGACGTTTCTAGTATTGATACCTTGTAACATTATACCTAAAATCATATTTATTTACCTAAAATATGTAAAATTGATTTTTGATTCTCCTGTAACTTCAACCCTCTTAGCCCCAAATATTTTCTTAAGAACCTTATTCTCAAACACCTTAATCTCTGTTCCTCTCTCAAAGTGAGAGTCCAAGTTTCACAACCATACAGAACAACCGGTAATAAAACTGTTTTATAAATTCTAACTTTCAGATTTTTTGACAGAAGACTAGATGACAAAAGCTTCTCAACAGAATAATAACAGGCATTTCCAATATATTTATTCTGCGTTTAATTTCCTCCCGAGTATCATTTATATTTGTTACTGTTGCTCCAAGATATTTTAATTTTTCCACCTCTTCGAAGGATAAATCTCCAATTTTTATAGTTCCATTTCGTACAATGTTCTGGTGACGAGACACAATCATATGCTTAGTCTTTTCGGGATTTACTTCCAACCCAATCGCTTTACTTGCTTCAACTAGAATTTCCGTGTTTTCCCTAATCGTTTGTGGATTTTCTCCTAATATATTCACGTCATCCGCATAGATAAGAAGCTGATGTAGCCCGTTCAATTCCAAACCCTCTGTGTTATCCTGAACTTTCCTAATGGATAGGTCAATTGTTTAAGCAATAAAATGAAATATTTGAAATATTCTCTTTCCATTAGAATTTGAAGGACTGTGTATAGCAATAAAAATAAATCAATTTTCCTAAAATTACAAAAAAGATGGTGGGTGGTAGAAACGTTCTGATTTCATTTCTGGATTTGGCAGATGAAATTACATAAGAAACATCAGAAATTGTAGGTTTAACAAAATCATTGTTGACCAGTGTTACAGTACAATATTTACAATATCTTGGACACATTGTTTTTAGTGATAATACACAGTTCTGTAAGAGTATTAAAATTCTAGGAAAAATAGGCCTACCTATAAACTAATGTGCTGTAGATCGTCATAAAAGAATTATTCATGAAGCTTTTGGCAACGCTATAGTTATTTTATGAATCAATACTCTCTCTCTCTCTCTCTCTGGGCTATATGTACATTTTTCCTGGACATACGATCCATTGCCTAACACGTGTACCTCTTGAATAAAAGATCCAAGAGCATTAATAAATCGTATATAAGCATATCTCGCAGTGTTTGATTACACCCAAGACTAGACCCCTTCCCCCACGTTTGAAAGCGGATCTCGTTTCACAACCCTATTCGTGCAGAGTTACCCCTTCTGCAGCCGCGGTTACCTACTGGAGGGATTAATCGCGGCCGGAGAAACACGTAAAAAAATAATTAAATGTCCTTTCCTCATAATCCGTGATCGGCACAACATAACGCAAACCGTGCACTGCACAAGTGACACAGGACAAACCTGAGTCTACCACAAACTATCGTTACCTTCTGTTTGCTTTCCACTCTTACTTAAAGAAAATATAGGAAAATAACTAGTAACGTGCTCTCACGTTGAAATCGGAGTTAATGTTTCTAGTGTGGGTTGTGAAATATCAAGAACTACATAAAAGTGAGGAAAGTACAACATTTCATATTTCGCTACTGGCCTAAAATCGATCAGAAAATCCTGAAATTGCAAATCATTGAAAAGCTACACAGAAAGTCCCGAAATTCACGCACAAGGGCTACATTGTGAGAATGTAATGAAATGAATGAATGGATAAGTAGTAATGTATTAGAAGTTATGAAGGAATACAATGTAACACAAAAATACGAGTAAGTCTTATATTACAGGAAGATAATTAAAATATACCTATATATATATATATATATATATATATATATATATATATATATATATATATTAAACAAATAAATAAAAAACGAGAGTGTTGGTTTGAACTGTCTTTGTGAACACTACTGCCTTTTTAAAAAAATATTATACATTTTTTCTGAACATACATTGAAAGGAACTCTTCTTACAATACCAATTTTACAGTCCTTGTTTCTTCAAAGATATTAAATTTAGGACACATGTTTATTAATCTTTTTTGTTATTATGAATATTACTTCCTCTCAAAATATTAGACCATTTGAACACTCTGTATATACAATATATTGAGGGAAAAAGTAACAATGGAACGAGAGAATGCAACAAAATAAAGGAACTAAATATGAAGAGAAGAATATGTAAAGAAACTATAGAAATAAAAAGCAAAATTAGTAAGCAACAAGTAATAGAAAGTAACGAAATAATTAGAGAAAGAGAAAAAGGAACAGGGAGTGGAAAGAGAGAGAGAGAGAGAGAGAGAGAGAGAGAAAGAAAGAAAGCAACAAAGGAAGGAAGGAAGAAACAAACAAATAATAAATGAAAGAAAAGAAGAAAGAAAACGTAATAATAATAATAATAATAATAATAATAATAATAATAATAATAATAACAATAATAATGATTTATTTTAGCTGGCAGAGTTAAGGCCGTAAGGCCTTCTCTTCCACTCAACCAGCAAAAGTATATATACATATGCATGAACTTACAAAGAATTCAACAATTTGATTTAGATGAGAGTTACATGTATACAAGAGTTATTTACGAATTAAACAACAAAATACTATGAACTATTAATTAAACACTGAAATAAACTGTGTAGCAGAATTAAGCTAAAATACATAGAATGTTAATATATTTCAAATAATGTTAGATAATAGAAAGAGATTATTATGAGACAATTTTGAAAATACAGCACTATCAGGATGATGTCTAAAGGAAGAAGTAACAATGTAGTCAGTGATAGTTTAAATCAGTATGATTGGAGTGAAATCCTAATAAGGTTATCTTTTAAGCTGTTCTTAAAGGTGGGAAATATAGGGAAGGAAAACTAAAGAAAGGAGATCTTAGAACATAAATAAGGATAAAAATATGAAATAAAAAAGAAAGAAAGCACGAGTATAATAAAGGGAAGGAAAAATTAAAGGAACGAGATTACAGAATGTAAATAAGAATATAGATATAGAAAAAGGAAAAAAAATCGTAATATAGGAAAGAAAAAACTAAAGTAGATCATAGAACATAAATAAGGATACAAATAAAGAAAGAAACAAAGAAAGAAAGCACAATATGGGGAAGGAAAAATTAAAGGAACGAGATTACAGAACGTAAATAAGAATATAGATATAGAAAAAGTAAAAAAAAAAATCATAATATAGGAAAGAAAAAACTAAAGTAGATCATAGGACATAAATAAGGATACAAATAAAGAAAGAAACAAAGAAAAAAAGCACGATATGGGGAAGGAAAAATTAAAGGAACGAGATTACAGAACGTAAATAAGAATACAGATATAGAAAAAAGAAAAAAAGCATAATAGAGGGAAAGAAAAATTAAAGTAGATCATAGAACATAAATAAGGATGCAAATAATTATAGAAAGAAAGAAATGAAAAAAGAAATAACATAAAAGAAAATCAGGAAGACATATTAAGAAAAATTAAGTAAAGAAAAAGAGGAATTAGAAGAACAACGAAATTGAAAACTATAACGGAGAGAAAGAAACAAAAAATAATAAACAAAATAGTGTGCAACAAACTGCCAAGAGTTGTTGAAGATTTGCAACAACCCATTCATCACAGAAATAAATAGAGGGGTGGGAGCGCATTGCACTACACCCAGCGTTACATACTCAGCCTTAATTAATGCAACTGTCTTCAATTGGCTTAGCAATAATTTCTTCTGGATGAAAAACCGACCTAACTGACGGATATGAATATTGATTTACACTTGAGCACCACCACCCTTTCTGTTTACAAAAGAGAACAATACAGCTTCACTGCTCCACCGGCTAAACACATGTCTCGTCTCCATAGTAATACAGTATATCATGTTTCTGGAATGCAATATAAGTGTCTGTTAAGTCAGACGATGCCAAAGAATCCGTAAGCCACCACTTGGCTCTCAGTTGGTGTTTGCTACTTATTACTAGGGAGGGGATTCATATGAATTAAAAAAAAAAGGAAAAATATGCATGCATGTATGCCCTTAAAAACCATGATATATGCACTAAAAATAACAAAATATGTACTCTCAAAATTAAAACAAATAGCAATTTAGTATTATCGATGGTTTTCCTGTTATATATTAGTAGATTATGCAACGAGCCTATAATGGTAGTAATTAAGACGCGAGTATATTTGTTTATGAAACGAGCGCAAGCGAGTTTCATAATTTTCATACGAGCGTCTTAATTACCATTATAGGCAAGTTTCATACGACTTTTTATGCTCGACCATATTTCTAACTTCAAATTATTCATAAGTATTCATGTTATGTTTATGTAAGTGAGGAGGAGAACTGACCTTCTAAATTGTGAGATGTGCGCAGACGCGAAAGTATTGATTTTTTCCGAGGAACGAATGTCATTGACCTTGATATAATCTCTAGAATAACATGAACATTAGTCTTAATATAACCTGGAAATTGATTTAGAATTGAAAAACGAGATGACAAATTGAATATATTTGAATATTATTTATAATTAACGCTAATTATTATAGTAATAGAACATAACCTTCTGCGACAGTATTGGATTTCCAGCCTCCGTGACTTTTCGCTAGTTGTCTTTCGATTGCATATCCGAGAATAATCGATACTTGCGGTTTTATAATGGTACAATGGTGATTTCTCATTGGCTGAACAACTTTAATGAGGTGCATTAAAGGGCTACTATCAGATGTATAATTACTACATTTCGGCATGATCGAGCATAAAATATATAATATATGCATTTAAAAAGGAAAACTCTCGAAATATACATTTATGCAAAATAAAGCTGCCTTCATTAGAACATAAAGTCATGATCGATAAAAATTCACTTGCACTTCTTCAATATGCAAAATCAAAAACTATGCAATTGCATTAAGTTTTGCTTTTAGTACTTAAAATCCGTTCCTTGCAGAGAAGTGTGCCTTTCACAGAAGAGTATCGTTGATACCTAAACAATTTTAACTCTCTTGACTCAGCAGAAATTCGTGAAAGAAAATCACTCGCGAAAATCGGGTGTCCCTAGCTAGCTATAAGGCTTCATTATGATATGGTACAAGGTCATGCCAGACCATACATTTACAAAGACAGGAACAATTATTTAATTATCGAGAACCAGACTCGGGAACTAACTCAGAAAGTTAACAAACCGGAGAGACCAAGTTCGTCGGCTTGCCGTAAAGATGATTGTTATTATCTTGTGTGTTTAACAAAGCGTTTATGTGGTAAGGATATGCCAGAGGGAGCCTGCGTGGAAATGAAGATGGATTGGAGGAACCGGTCAAGGTCTGCTGGGCAGGAGCACAAAAACTATCAGGGACATAATTAGGGACCGAGAAACAATCTAGCAGCCAGCGGGGTTCCCCTCTAAGAAGCAAGGCTGAGTGACTATTTACAACTCTGAGAGCCATAGACGGCCAGTGACAAATAAATTATTGCATTTTGATTGCTGCTCGAATATGCGGTCTGGGCAGAAGTTCTGAAACATTAGGTAAGTCGAACTGATATTCATAACAACGCTGTCAATTTCTTACATATGATATAAAAATTCCCGAACTGATTTTCATAACAACGCTTTTAATTTCTCACATACAATACAAAAAAAAAAAACTGTACTGATTTCCATAACAACGCTGTTAATTTCTTACATATGATATAAAAATTTCCGAACTGATTTTCATAACAACGCTTTTAATTACTCACATACAATACAAAAAAAAATACTTTACTGATTTCCATAACAACGCTGTTAATTTCTTACATAGCCTATGATATAAAAATTTCCAAACTGATTTTCATAACAACGATGTTAATTTTTGTATATGATATAAAAATTTCCGAACTAATTTTCATAACAACGATTTCAATTTCTCACATACAATACAAAAAAAAAAAAATACTGTACTGATTTTCATAACAACGCTGTTAATTTCTTACATATGATATAAAAATTTCCGATCTGATTTTCATAACAACGCCGTTAATTTCTTACATATGATATAAACATTTCCGAACTGATTTTCATAACAACGCTGTTAATTTCTTACATATGATATAAACATTTCCGAACTGATTTTCATAACAACGCTGTTAATTTCTTACATACGATATAAAAATTTCCGAACTGATTTTCATAACAACGCTGTTAATTTCTTACATATGATATAAAAATTTCCGAAGTGATTTTCATAACAACGCTGTTAATTTCTTAAATATGATATAAAAATTCCCGAACTGATTTTCATAACAACGCTGTTAATTTCTTACATATGATATAAAAATTCCCGAACTGATTTTCTTAACAACGCTTTTAATTTGTTACATATGATATAAAAATTTGCAAACTGATTTTCATAACAACGTTGTTAATTTCTTGTATATGATATAAAAATTTCCGAACTGATTTTCATAACAACGCTGTTAATTTCTTACATATGATATAAAAATTTCCGAAGTGATTTTCATAACAACGCTGTTAATTTCTTACATACGATATACAAATTTCCGAACTGATATTCATAACAACGCTGTTAATTTCTTACATATGATATAAAAATTTCCGAAGTGATTTTCATAACAACGCTGTTAATTTCTTACATACGATATAAAAATTTCCGAACTGATTTTCATAACAACGCTGTTAATTTCTTACATATAATATAAAAATTTCCGAAGTGATTTTCATAACAACGCTGTTAATTTCTTACATACGATATAAAAATTTCCGAACTGATTTTCATAACAACGCTGTTAATTTCTTACATATGATATAAAAATTTCCGAAGTGATTTTCATAACAACGCTGTTAATTTCTTACATATGATATAAAAATTTCCGAACTGATTTTCATAACAACGCTGTTAATTTCTTACATATGATATAAAAATTTCCGAAGTGATTTTCATAACAACGCTGTTAATTTCTTACATACGACATAAAAATTTCCGAACTGATTTTCATAACAACGCTGTTAATTTCTTACATATGATATAAAAATTTCCGAACTGATTTTCAACAACGCTGTTAATTTCTTACATATGATATAAAAATTTCCGAACTGATTTTCATAACAACGCTGTTAATTTCTTACATATGATATAAAAATTTCCGAAGTGATTTTCATAACAACGCTGTTAATTTCTTACATACGACAAAAAATTTCCGAACTGATTTTCATAACAACGCTGTTAATTTCTTACATATGATATAAAAATTTCCGAACTGATTTTCAACAACGCTGTTAATTTCTTACATATGATATAAAAATTTCCGAACTGATTTTCATAACAACGCTGTTAATTTCTTACATATGATATAAAAATTTCCGAAGTGATTTTCATAACAACGCTGTTAATTTCTTACATATGATATAAAAATTTCCGAACTGATTTTCATAACAACGCTGTTAATTTCTTACATATGATATAAAAATTTCCGAACTGATTTTCATAACAACGCTGTTAATTTCTTACATATGATATAAACATTTCCGAAGTGATTTTCATAACAACGCTGTTAAATTCTTACATATGATATAACAATTTCCGAAGTGATTTTCATAACAACGCTGTTAATTTCTTACATACGATATAAAAATTTCCGAACTGATTTTCATAACAACGCTTTTAATTTCTCACATACAATACAAAAAAAAAAAAAAAAAAAAACTGTACTGATTTCCATAACAACGCTGTTAATTTCTTACATAGCCTATGATATAAAAATTTCCAAACTGATTTTCATAACAACGATGTTAATTTTTGTATATGATATAAAAATTTCCGAACTAATTTTCATAACAACGATTTCAATTTCTCACATACAAAAAAAAAAAAAAAAAAAAAAAAATACTGTACTGATTTTCATAACAACGCTGTTAATTTCTTACATATGATATAAAAATTTCCGATCTGATTTTCATAACAACGCCGTTAATTTCTTACATATGATATAAACATTTCCGAACTGATTTTCATAACAACGCTGTTAATTTCTTACATATGATATAAACATTTCCGAACTGATTTTCATAACAACGCTGTTAATTTCTTACATACGATATAAAAATTTCCGAACTGATTTTCATAACAACGCTGTTAATTTCTTACATATGATATAAAAATTTCCGAAGTGATATTCATAACAACGCTGTTAATTTCTTACATATGATATAAAAATTTCCGAAGTGATTTTCATAACAACGCTGTTAATTTCTTACATACGATATAAAAATTTCCGAACTGATTTTCATAACAACGCTGTTAATTTCTTACATATGATATAAAAATTCCCGAACTGATTTTCATAACAACGCTGTTAATTTCTTACATATGATATAAAAATTCCCGAAGTGATTTTCTTAACAACGCTTTTAATTTGTTACATATGATATAAAAATTTGCAAACTGATTTTCATAACAACGTTGTTAATTTCTTGTATATGATATAAAAATTTCCGAACTTATTTTCATAACAACGCTGTTAATTTCTTACATATGATATAAAAATTTCCGAAGTGATTTTCATAACAACGCTGTTAATTTCTTACATACGATATACAAATTTCCGAACTGATTTTCATAACAACGCTGTTAATTTCTTACATATGATATAAAAATTTCCGAAGTGATTTTCATAACAATGCTGTTAATTTCTCATATCGCGTGTTTAGGATCTTTGTTTAAATTAGTAGGCCGATTTTACTACTGTTGAGTCCCTGTTTCTGTTGTCGTGTGTTGTAGATGACTTGTGTCAATGTAACTGATTGTGTATAGTTTTAAATATCCTTCTTATATGATCATTTTGCATCTGTACTATGTTTCATCACACTTTCCCTGCCGTTTTTAACTTATCGCGAGTTATTCAACTGTTTAGCATATCGTTTTCTGTGAGGTCCGGTACGTGTAGAATGTATACGTTGCTGAGCAACTGACAGTTGAAATTGGCGCAGCGCTGATCTTATTCTTACATTACGCTCATGCAGTTTTTATCGAATCGCCCTTTCGCGTACACGTACGAGACATTAAAATATTTGTTTTATAAATAAAAGTAAGAAACAACCTTATGAAACTTCGCAGTAAAAGTTCGATGGTATTTAAAATTTTATTAATCATTTAAAAAAATGAAATTAGTGTTAATTAAAAATTAAAAATAAATTATCCTCCGACATTTTAAATTTAATAGTACGTCAGAAATTATCATTTTATTTACACAAAAATGATCAAGTTACTTAGGATGGATTCAATATGCATATAATATTATAGAACAAGTAATTACTGGTCAGAGGGGACGGTGTTGATGGAAACAATATTTTTTTTATCTATTACTTCAATACGGAAATTTATAAATACTTATTTTCAGTAGATATCCATTAAGTGGAATCCCCAGAAACTAATTATAAGAAATCAAGAATGAAAGCCAGAGAAGAAGATGACAGGAGAATTAACATATTCAGAAACTTAATACTATTATTGCTTGGTTACTTTCTACTTCTGAGCACCTGACAAAGCTCGCCTCAACAGATCTCGGCTCAATTAATACTCGTTTTCAACTTCTGCGTCGAGTATTACTGCCTTGTCGGAACATTCGCAGATGCTCTTTAAAGCAGTATGATAATGAACAAACATTTTTCTACGTTCCTTCACTACAGGTATCTGCAATCGTGAAAGGAGTAATATCTCTTAATAAAACATCAAGAAAAGAAAATCAGCGAACAAAAGAAAAAAAGTAGTGCTTATAAATTTCTTAAAGTTAAGTCGAGATGGTAACGAAGGAAAATATTAATCTAGTGACGTTATAAAATGTTACTAGTAAATTTACTTTAGCATGTGCTTATATTTTTAGACACTAATAAATTGTAGTCATTTACCTACTTAATTTATCTTTAAAAGTATTTCGCATTATGGTCTTGCAAAGTAACCTTGTAGTTTCTAATTCTTATTAAATAATGTTAATTTCTACCAAAATAAGTAACAGCTTTAAAGTGTTACTAATAACACAGCTAATACATCCAGATGTTCTTAACAACTGTGTCCTTTTAATTAGTGTATAATATTAGACCACGTGTTGAAATTCGCTAAGCAGTAGGAGTAAACCTCAAAATAGCAGCGGATGTTTTGGAAGCAGTTTTACAATAGAGTCATGGTTGTGGAAATTGCAGCACTTCGGAGAGGTAAACAAATACCTCTTCAGAGCATCCTGAAATTCGAAATAAGGTCTATACGCAATATCTCAGATTCACATAAATAGGGGAGTAGTGGGTACAGTGAGACAGAAAATATTAGGACATACTGTATGTATACAAGTGAAATTTCAAGTATTATTAAAATCAAGTGCAATAGAAATATAAATTAAAACATGGAGTATAATAATACATAAACAAAAATGTTAATAGATAAAGGACATAATATACAATGCGTGTTTGTCAAAAAAATGCAAATGTCTCACTGTTCCCATTCAGGAGGGTACAGTGAGACACCACAGTGTCTATTAACGGACATTGAAATGATTTACATTTATTTCAAAAGAAAACAAAAACTTGCTGTCTCTTTATCTTGACATGTTCTGTAGACTTATTTAGAATCATTTTGATGTCTGACTTCGAAACCATTGAAACATCTGGAACATTTGGAAAAGTGAATTTTCCATGACTTTTCAAACTTTTGCGAAAAAATAAAATGAATTTTTGGTGACATCAAAGCTTATAATTATAAGAATTTAATTTAATTCTTTATTATTTTTTAATATTTTCTTAAATTTTGTGAATAATTTTTTATTTAAGAAATCATTAAAATGTATTGTATCCATTATTTTAAGCTATAATTCCTAAATTGGTTATTAGAATGTTAATTTTTAATGTTAGTTGCCGCTAAATGTAATATAATTACAGTTTATTTTTGCAAATCATTGGTAAATGGGAACAGTGAGACGTCTCAGTGTACCCTTCAATGGCACGTCTCACTGTTCCCTTTACGCATAGTTCGTTTAAAAATGGCACCATCACTTCAAAATCAAAACAAGAAAGACGAAACTTTGCCAAACATAACGTCAAATATCATAGTATTAGGTAACAAAACATTCATATTTCTATTTCATTTGTATACCTAATATAACCTTCATTAAACACAAGCCAAAATTTTACTTCTAGAGTGAAAAATTACGAATTATTTTTTCATCACTCACCTTTATAACTAGAATCAAATCGAGTATGAAAATACTGTTACTTTACTCATGCAACATACAACTCTACTGTTACAAACATTTCAACATCAAAATTTACCATCTAATAAAAAATGTCTCGCTGTTCTCCCTGTCTTACTGTACCCACTTCTACCCTACTCAATGCTAGAGGCACATACATAAAATATGTGGCGTCTGACTATTACTTAAAATAGTTGAAGCTAGTTTCAACACACTAAAACACATCTGTTCTACGTATTTGTCTGGGAAGTGGCGATCATTGCATTTAGTCCAGATTTCGTGTCCAGCACCTAAACATATTCTCGTAATTAAAAAGGTTTCTTGCCTGTCAAAAGATAGTCATCAAGGAAAAGAAGACTGCTGACGAAGACAAACTGACTTGTATGAACATGATAACGGTATGAAAACCTTCTGTTCTACAGTATTAACGAAGAGTGCTTTAAAGTTTGTGCCGATTAAGCAGGCTGAACTTTAAGTAGACCTAATGTCGTTAATTTCATGGGGTTATTCTCTGAGATATCTCAAACAAAAATGTTCAATACAATTTTGCTCGTTTTTGCTTCCTTTTCCAGATAAAAATTGTTTTATAACAAAACATTTCATACCGTGTTCTGGAAAAGCCAGCCATTTAAGTCCCAATATGTTCAGTCGATTGAAGAGCGCAGGTTATTATGATAATAAATGATTGAAAGAATTTTAGTTTTCTTCTTTAAATTTGCATAAATTTGATCCCAACAAATATACCATTCTAAAACATTTTTCAGAACGAAAAGATACATTTATTCGGCTCAAATTTCTGCACATTTAAAGGACAAAACTAAAATTCTTTCAATCATTTATTAACATTATCTAAAACAGACTGATCATATTGAGAATTAAACAACGATTTTCCTAAAACACGCTATGAAATGTTTCATATAAAACAATTTTTTATCTCGAAAAGGAAGCAAGAACGAGCAAAATTGTATTAAACTGTTATTGTTTGAAAGCCACCGACGTGGCTCAGTCGGTTAATGCGCTTGCGTGCCGGTCTGAAGTTGCGCTCGGGCGCGGGTTCGATCCCCGCTTGGGCTGATTACCTGGTTGGGTTTTTTCCGAGGTTTTCCCCAATCGTAAGGTGAATGCCAGGTAATCTATGGCGAATCCTCGGCCTCATCTCGCCAAATACCATCTCGCTATCACCAATCTCATCGATGCTAAATAACCTCATAGATGATACAGCATCGTTAAATAACTAACTAAAAAAAGTTATTGTTTGAAATATCTCAAAGAATAACCCACTAAAATTAATGAAATTACTGATAGTTCAACCAGCACAGAAGAGCATATTATGACCTGTTTAATTTTATGAGCGTCATAATTTCGCCTTTAGATTTTACATCAAAAACTTTAGATACTCTAGATGATAAGGATTTCTGGGATACATGATTGAAAATAAGGTTGCCGCAACATATGGTGTGAGTAATTTAAAGTTTGCATGTTGAAAAACAATTGAAATGAGAATAAACAATGCAGATTACGAAGAAATCAATCAAAGGGCGAGAAACGAGTGTCCTCTATAAACCACTTTTTTTAACTTTTCCGTTGAGGATGTGATAAAAAAAATGGCTGAAAATTTATAAATAATTATTTCGTTCTAGACGACTTAATTTTAAATATAATAGTATTTGAAGTTGATCAAGTGATACTCGCTGGTTCAGAAAACAACTTAGAGTGTGCAATAGCCTTTATAAATTTAATTAAGTGACGATAAACTGTAACGTTAAAATATCTATACTCAGAAAAAATGTATTTCATATGTATGAATAAAACAGAAATAGAGCGTAGATTAATAGAGTAAATTGATCATTTCAGCTATTTGGTTCCATCGTTCCATACACAGATGCTAATGTTGTACACGACGAAATTAATAAATATAAACAAATGACGGGTACAATTAAAATAACGTAAGGTTCCTTAGATCATTGGTTGGTTATAGTTCTCTAGACCATAAAAGACAGCTACCGAAAGTCGAATATTTCTCAAGCATAACAAAAGTATTATAAAATATAGTTAAGTTGTCGTGAATATTTATTAAGAATGAAGCCGCAATGAATTACACTTGAATTCTAAAACTAAATACTAAAAGCAAGAAGGAATTTATGTAGAATTAGAAAGCGCTCAAGGAACAAATTAGAATTTATTTCAATTTTATGAAGCTGAAACATATCTGCAGTAATTTCCCTAATATCCATGATTGTAATAATTTTACCAAAATAATGTATTATAGTTTTCAGCCACTTAAGTGGGCAACTAATCTAATTTACGTCTATCTCAAACGGATTTTATAGAAATTCTGGCGACTCAACGCCAAAGATGAAACTGGCAATGACACAACTAAAAAAATGGCGTGAGTACTATATACAATTTTCGATTATGTAACGGTCAAACATTTAAGATGATAGTCATGTAAATAGGGTGCAAAAAAACAGAATAAAATACGTGTTAGGATGGATGCCACAAAGAAAGCGTAATAGGGGACTGCATACAGCAACTTGGAAGGCAATTATACAAGCACAGGTATAGAAATTAGGCTAAATCTAAAGAGCAAGAAGTGTATTAAATATTTTAAATAATGCAATTTTAACACTTCACCATTTCCTCGATGTAGGTCCATTCATAGAAGTCTCAGCTTACCTGAAAACAAAGAAATAAGAGAATTATTCCCTGAAACAACAGTTCTACAGCAGAAAATGCAGAAAAGCTATAGAAATATGTCAGGTCTACTCGTTAAAAAAATAGTGACAATTGATTGTGAAGTAAACATCTTCTCGAGGTACAAAAGAGAAAAATCGTCACATTTTGACATGAAAAGTTTTCTCTAACGTCACTCGTAGTACCATGGAAACAGAAGTGTAAGATGAACTTCGTGCTTCGTGGTTTCCCACGAGTTCCGTCTCACTCCATTTTCTATTTAATTTATCTCAAACTTTTCCACACAATAGCCATGGGAATATGGGTTATAAATATAGGGTGATTCAAGAAAATAGTAAATATTTTAGGGGCGATAGTATGGAATATTCTGACGTGAGTATAATAGTACATTATGCAACGAGCCTATAATGGTAGTAATTAAGACGCGAGTATGTTTGTTTATGAAACTCGCTTGCGCTCGTTTCATAATTTTCATACGGGCGTCTTAATTACCATTATAGGCAAGTTTCATACGACATTTTATGCTCGACCATATATCTAACTTGAAATTATTAATAAGTATTCATGTTATGGTTATGTAAGTGAGGAGGGGAACTGACCTTCTAAATTGTGAGATGTGCGCAGACGCGAAAGCATTGATTTTTTCCGAGGAACGAATGTCATTGACCTTGATATAATCTAGAGAATAACATGAACATTAGTCTTGATATAACCTGGAAATTGATTTAGAATTGAAAAACGAGATGACAAATTGAATATATTTGAATATTATTTACAATTAACGCTAATTATTATAGTAACAGAACATAACCTTCTGCAACAATATTGGATTTCCAGCCTCCGTGACCTTTCGCTAATTGTCTTTCGATTGCATATTCGAGAATAATCGATACTTGCGGTTTTATAATGGTACAATGGTGATTTCTCATTGGCTGAACAACTGAATTATAATGAATAGGTGTACTTTAATGAGGTGCATTAAAGGGCTACTACCAGGTGTATAATTACTACATTTCGGCATGGTCGAGCATAAAATTTCATATAAACGTGTCCAATTATAAATGGGCGTGAAGATACAGCTGTTTGAATTTTACGCACGACAAATGACTACGTCCAAAGGGGCAGTATATGTAGCTCTTCTGAAATTGTCTGAGGTCTAGGCTGTTCATAATGAATGTAGAGAAACAGTTGTTTGTAGTGAGTAAGTACATATTCTTCCAGCATGACGGAGCCCCTGTACAATTTAAGTCAGGTGAACATCATCCAAATCTCACATTTCCCGAACGATGGATCGGCCGTGGTGGTCACGAGCTTTGACCACCAAGGTCTCCAGACCTTACTTTTGTAGATTTTTGTCTGTGGGGGTAGATGAAAGGCGAAGTGTGTAAAAACAAATAGAAAAAAAGGGACTAATAATTGGTCCCTCACATTATGAATGACAATACGACCTTTGAAGAGCAAAACTTAAGGGGACACTCCACTAAAAATTACTTTTTCCTAATCAGTTTTTTTCAACCTAATTTTGAGAACATGTTTACCTTGTAAAAGACTAACAAAATCCAGATTCTGAACTCCCAAATGCTTTTGGCTTTTCATTTCTTATTTTTATATATAAATATTTTGAAACCCAAGCTAAATACACTAAAATCAATACTCTTTTTGTTGCAAAAGACTTTAAAATGGAACTTTCCGTGGAAAAATCCAAAATAATGGCATTTTATGGAAACGAACCCGTAAGAAACAAAACCTATATTGAAGATAAAATTTTAGAACAGGTTAACATTTAGGCTACAATCTTTCATACATTTCAAAACTACCGATTATTATGTAAACGTCATGAGAATTATTAACTCAGTATTTAAGCCCACATTAGTACAACGTCACACTACGTAGATTAAGAATACCGGTACATAATATTTTGGAAATACCTACTCTAGCCTATGGCTCAGAAGTATGGACAATGACCAAGAGAGATATGCAGACAATAGAGAAGTGATATTTATGAGGAAACACACTTTGGGATAGAAGAATAAGTGAAGAAATTTTGAAAGAACTAGGAGCTACGCCCATGATTGATTTCCTACACAAATAACTGGAGAAGCCATGTGGAAAGAATGCCGAGGAGCCGATGGCCAAAATCAACTTAGTATATTACCCTACTGGAAAACTATCCATCGGAAGACCTATGAAGAGATGGCAAGAAACCATAGAGACCGCAACGAATCACTAGACCTAAGGCTTGACCGGATGGTGATGATGATGGTGATGATGATGATGATGATAATTAGCGCTAGGATTCTGATGAAATTGCATCTTTTTTCAAGTAAGCCAGAAACATAGCTGCTTTAGTATTTATATGTTATGTGGTAAACTGAACGTTTTAAGACATATTTGTTAGGGCATTTTTTTTGCATTTTTTGCCTGTTTCAACTCAAAAGAGCATCTTTTGTTTTATTCGATCATTTTCTAGGCATTTTCATTTAATTTTGGCCATAAACCCCCATTAGTTATGTAAAATAATGTTTATTTCCTTTAATATTTTCCTTACATATTTTGTCCATTAATACCCATTATATTATATAATATTTTAATCGTTTTTCTACACAAATATTGTCATTTTAACTAGTACACCCCATGTAATGGATCAGTCCAACCACTCCTTCAATATAGACTCCTCTATACCTGCTAGTTCCGGATAAGAGTGGCCTTGTGGTAGACTACATGGAAACAAAAAGTAAAGTAAATCCATGGAGCTACATCCCATGAAGGGCCAAGACCAACCAGCTGACTGCTGACCTCACGTCCACATGCCGAAGCAGAGGTGAACGATCATACATGGAAACTACATGAGGTAAAATAATTAATTAAAGTGTACTACTTAGAAAAAATTACGTAAAATTTAATTTAATTACTAGTCTAAATATTTAGTACAAAACCTCTTTTCATATTAAGCCAATTATGTAAGATCAATTTTTAGGGCATTTTAAGGGCATTCTTTTTTTTAGATTTTTAGGTCATAAATGCATTGTTTTAGGACATTTTTTCATGATTTATAGGTCATCAAAATCCTACCCTGACGATGATGATGATGATGATATGATGATGAACGTATTTGACAACTGACCTTTCGAACAAGCTGCAGCGTGTGCACAATATGTGTGTCAGATTCATCAGCAATGCTCACAATTTTGACCACATTATACCCTCGTTCAAATCTTTATCCTGGCTGCAACTTAGTAACCGTACAACACTTCATTCGCTTCGAGTTCTCCACACTTCTACTCCAAATTATCTTCGTTCCCGGTTTAACTACTTATCCTCCAATCACAATCTAAACACCAGGTCACAGGAGAGCCAAATCCTAGCAATTCCTGCTTATATAACATCCCACTATTCATCCTCTTTTACTGTCTCAGTCTCCCGTGAATGGAATTGTCTACCTGAGAAGATTAGGGGCTGCCAGACAATAACCACTTTCAAGAAAAGGCTAAACGATTTCTTACGGGCGCAGTCAAATTGAAATTATAATTGTGATCGAATTTAATAATTTAATTTAATTTAGGTATGACTATCATTACTATTACTACTACTATTCTTATTCTTATTATTCTTTTTATTATTATTATTATTATTATTATTATTATTATTATTATTAATTGGAAATTTATCTTTTGAAGAGGTGGAGAAGTTCAAATATCTTGGAGCAACAGTAACAAATACAAATGATATTCGGGAGGAAATTAAACACTGAATAAATATGGGAAATGCCTATTATTATTCGGTTGAGAAGCTTTTATCATCCAGTCTGCTATCAAAAAATCTGAAAGTTAGAATTTATAAAAGAGTTATATTACCGGTTTTCTTTATGGTTGTGAAACTTGGACTCTCACTTTGAGAGAGGAACATAGGTTAAGGGTGTTTGAGAATAAGGTGCTTAGGAAAATATTTGGTGCTAAGCGGGATGAAGTTACAGGAGAATGGAGAAAGTTACACAACACAGAACTGCACGCATTGTATTCTTCACCTGACATAATTAGAAACATTAAATCCAGACGTTTGAGATGGGCAGGGCATGTAGCACGTATGGGCGAATCCAGAAATGCATATATACTGTTAGTTGGGAGGCCGGAGGGAAAAAGACCTTTGGGAAGGCCGAGACGTAGATGGGAGGATAATCTTAAAATGTATTTGAGGGAGGTGGGATATGATGATAGAGTCTCAGGATAGGGACCAATGGCGGGCTTATGTGAGGGCGGCAATAAACCTCCGGGTTCCTTAAAAGCCAGTAAGTAATTAAGTAAGTATTATTATTATTATTATTATTATTATTATTATTATTATTATTATTATTATTTTATTGGTGTTGTGAAGATAAAAAGAATTGTCATTGTATTATATTAATTATGTATTATATTGTATAGTACTGTATTAATTATGTTATATTCATAGCATTGTAGTAATTTTCTATCTTTCTGGTTGAGTGGAAGAGAATGGCCTTAACTCTGCCACTTAAAATAAACCATTATTATTATTATTATTATTATTATTATTATTATTATTATTATTATTATTAAATATAATAACTGCATTTCATGACAGACTAAAATCCAATCCGAATCCAAATTTGGAATTTTTTTTTATTTTCTGCATTTTCCTTTAATAGGTGTACACGTGTCGGGTTCAACCGGAGTAAGGCAGATAAACGTGAGAATAGGAGCGGATGGTTCGAAAGCAGACTCGCGATTCTGAAAATTACCACACTTCGGGACGTTAAACAGGACAAATCTCGCTACCAAGTGTTCTGGAATTCGAAATCAAGCCCACACGCAATCTCCCGGCCTGACACATACGCGATGTATCATGCTGACCAAGTAATGCGTCGAGACATCTCTTAAAAGGTTAAACGCTCTCGGGGGCGCCCGCTGGAAGGGGGCGGGGGGAGATGGAGAAGAGCTGATGGTGGTAGAGTAATGAATCATGCGCTCGCCAGGGGATTATGGGCCGGGCCGCCGAAAACAAAGACGACGCGTGCTCCTCTCAATGGATGCTGCAGAGTCTGTCGCCGGGGAAACAGAGATTTCAGGGGGCGGGGGAGAGAGGCAAGGAAGGGGGTGCGGAGGATAATATAAGAGAGAAGAGAAGTGTTTTAAGGGCTCGACGCCAACCGAACAGCGTTGCCACATCGTTTGTCATGTTGCGAAATGAGCTCCTAGAAAAGCATCCATTCCGCGTACAGTTGCGTCAGATGAAAGCAGAGACTCCGTTGCCAAGGTGACGGCAATTGAGAAAATGACAATCGGTAATTAAAGCATTCATATTTTTCAAGTCGGATAACGATATTTGGTGCTCAAAGCTTCTGGAATTCAGGCAATCTATAACTTTGTTGTTAATGAATCACACTTTTTTTCTCAACACACTGTACTTCGCTGACAATTGTGTTTCTGTTAGTCGATTCTCTGCTTCCCAGCGATCCTTACTCCTGATGTGGGGTTTTCCCGATGTCTCTACGAGCGGAAGAAGAATCTTTCTTTATATAGGTCACAAGAGATGCGGCCTCTCTCTTGCAGTTATTCACAAATAATTCATATAATATTTGAACGTCCTCTTTTAACAAGCGACAGCCACCATAGGCGTTTTTATGTTGATCTGGAGTTGCGCTCGAGCGTGGGTTCGATTTCCGCTTGCATTGATTAACTGGATGGATTTTTTCCAAGGTTTTACCTGAACGTAAGACGAATGTCAGGTAATCTATGGCGAATCCTCGACACTAAATAACCCACTAATTGCGTAACAAAGTAAAAAAGAATAGCGACGCTCTTCAGAAATTAGCCTATAAAATAAAAATTGCACCTTTTCAATTCGGATTCCTTTCAGTTATAAGCCCTTTTCTCTGCGATAGTTTTGTAAAAATATAGGCTATATATTTCTTTCCTTCCTTTCCCTTTTTGTTTTCTTTATCAGCCAATGAATTTATTATCATAGCTTTTTTATTGTGAATTTTATTTAATTTTCGTATTTTTCTTTTTTATTATTATTTTATTACATTCCATTTTGTTATATTCTTCCTTACGTTTTCCATATTAATCATTTGTACTGAATGAGTTGCTTTTAATATATTCCAATGTATTTTACTTTCTTTTTTTCTATTATTGTATTATTTTCATGTTGTTTAGTGTCGATTTTATTACGCTATTATTATTATTATTATTATTATTATTATTATTATTATTATTATTATTTTTGTAATATGTTAGTATTCTGTTCTTTAACTTTTTGTTAAATTTTAACTGCTTGTATGCTTTGTGACCTGGTAGAGTGTAAGAGAAGGCCCTATGGCCTTAACTCTGCCAGTATAAATAAAGAATTATTATTATTATTATTATTATTATTATTATTGTTATTATTATTATTATTATTATTATTTGTAATATGTTAGTATTCTGTTCTTTAACTTTTTGTTAAATTTTAACTGCTTGTATGCTTTGTGACCTGGTAGAGTGTAAGAGAAGGCCCTATGGCCTTAACTCTGCCAGTATAAATAAAGAATTATTATTATTATTATTACTATTATTATTATTATTATTATTATTATAATTTGTAATATGTTAGCATTCTGTTCTTTAACTTTTTGTTACATTTTAATTGCTTGTATGCTTTGTGACCTGGTAGAGTGTAAGAGAAGGCCCTATGGCCTTAACTCTGCCAGTATAAATAAAGAATTATTATTATTATTATTATTACTATTATTATTATTATTATTATTATTATTATTATTATTTGTAATATGTTAGTATTCTGTTCTTTAACTTTTTGTTAAATTTTAACTGCTTGTATGCTTTGTGACCTGGTAGAGTGTAAGAGAAGGCCCTATGGCCTTAACTCTGCCAGTATAAATAAGTAATAATAATAATAATAATAATAATAATTATTATTATTATTATTATTATTATTATTATTATTATTATTATAATTTGTAATATGTTAGCATTCTGTTCTTTAACTTTTTGTTAAATTTTAACTGCTTGTATACTTTGTGACCTGGTAGAGTGTAAGAGAAGGCCCTATGGCCTTAACTCTGCCAGTATAAATGAAGAATTATTATTATTATTATTATTATTATTATTATTATTATTATTATTATTAACATTACAACGTGATGGAAATGATGTAGCGACTTATTGCAAAAGGAAATACATTTTTCCTAAAAATAAAAATATATATAAAACCAGGCCAATGATAAAGATCGTGTCAAACTACAGGCACTATTAAATAATAGTTGGTAATAATTAGATATTGGGTTTTTATGGCAGGCTGAAACATAGTTCTTTACAGCGCCTAGTTTCAGGCAATATCATCGTTCGAGAGTTTATCGTGTTGCATACATTTAGGGATTTTATTTTAAAAAAATCTGAATTTCCCTAATTAAAAAAAAAACATTTGGCAGCTCTAACTTAAACCAAACTTAGGTCTGGTTTCATGTCAAATCCATCCCTTCAAATGGAAATCTCTAGTAATGGATTCACATGAGCCATTCGAAATTACTGCTCTTAATATTATACAACCCGTATGTTTTTATAGTTTTATGCTTCGTGATACACCTGCAACATGTAACTTATGAAAAAACTGGTTGAATGGAGAACTCCCAATATTGAGGTTCACGCCCTAAGTACGATTCCAAACTGGCAACCGTTCAATTCACAAAATAAGCAGCGTCCCACATATGTCTGCTGAGGAATCAAGACCGCATTAACAATACAAACATCGCTTATAGCCAGCAGGCCATCCCATAATCACGAAGTGTACGGACGCGAGGTTTCCCAAGCGTGTGGAAGAATGTGTACACAAGGCTTGCATGATATCCGAAGTCTTTATTCTTACATGAGACACACATCCTCCACTAACAAGCATGCACAGAAAATATCAATCGATAGAAGTCGATAGAAATGCGACGATATGCTATCCATATTGCAGACCTCGTGGAACCGTGAACACAGAGTGTGCATGCATTATATAAATATGCCTTCAGCTTTGGCTAGCTTTTTCTTTTATCGCGTTACGGATCTGGTATCTATTCTATTCATTTCCACCCTGCTTTAACTTAAGGCTGGTTCACAAAAAACTGGAAACGAGAATCGGAACGAAAACAAAAACGGTAAAATTGTTAAAATGTGTACATTTAAATGTGAGCATTCACAATTGACGAAAAGCTTGCCGGAACCCGGGATCGGGAACGGAGTGTTGGCCAAATTTCAACTTTGGCGTTCACGTTTCCGATCACAGCCCACTAGATTCATTCTATTGCCATCTAAAAGCTATTTTGTCGTCGTATATTTTGTAGCAAGAAGACCGTGACATAACCTATGCATTATTTTGTTCTGTGCTGTGCATCATGGAGCAAGTTTTATTTGATGAGATTCTAATATTGAGTGTTGAGGAAAATCCTCACGTTTACGATAAGCGGCGCGCCTCGTATAAAGATGAGAAAATGAAGGAGAATACGTGGCTTTCAAATAGCTGCATCTTTGAACACTGATCGGAAGCGAATCATATTTTATTACTGTGTTGGTTGTATTAAACACTACATATTCATGCTTCAATTCAATAACTACAGTTGTGTTCATTTTTGTTCTATTACAAATGTTTCTTCTCTAATTATTTTACGTTATGGTAGACTTAAAATAGGTTGTGATAATAAAGATGCATGGGCATATTTATAGTACCGTACCTAATGAAATGTTTCAGTTGAAAATTCGAAGTTGGTTATCCTGTGTTTATGTTGGTTGCCTTGTACTCATGAGAGAACGCAATTGGTCAACTATACACAAATAACATCAGAATGCGTAATATCGACTTTACATATCGTTATTGACATGCATATCGATATGCATAATCGTCTACGTTCTCGGTTTATTGTGAATAAAAAATTTTTGATATTCACGTCGTCTGCTTCTCGTTTTCATTCTGGTTCTCGTTCCCGGTTTATTGTGAACCAGCCTTTACTTCTCCACAGTTCCTTCAATATTCTAATACTATATGACAGGCATATGATTCCGAGAATTCAGGTTCAATTCTCGACGTTGATTCCAGTGATACTTGGGATAAGACTTAAAAGGTATGAGGGTGAGGGTTTTACACGCAACCCTACAGTTTCAGACTAAACGAATTAAACGTTTTAACAAACCAATCAGGGCGGTATGCACCAAAACAAAGTACTGAAGTTATCGCTCATCTTTTGTCATGTTTCCCTAGCAACGAAGTGTTTATTTATTGTATACAATAGTTTGACATGTAGTGAATTCAGTGTTGCAATTATGGTTCTCACAAACAGAAGAGAAGATGTTTATCGCCGGGCATTATTTCCGGTGATACGGAGTGGGGCGTCAGAATGGCCCAGCTTGCACCACGTTAAAGAGCGGTACCGGGAGCGATTTAACAATGCGGCACCAAATAACACAACAATGTTAGCTATCGTCGAGAAGTTCCGTCGTACGGGATCAGTTTTATGTCGCCTTGCATGTTACTTTGACTTATCTTGATTTTCAGAGTATGTTTGTAATTTCAGTACTCAGTATGACCGGAAATAATGCTCAACAATAAAAACCTTTTCCTCTGTTGTGAGAACCATAATTTCAGAAATCAACACAACACTGAATTCACAATATGTCAAACTATCATATAAAATAATTAAATAAATAAATACTGCGTTGCCAGGGAAACGTGGATAACAGATGAGTGACAATTTCAGTACTGTTTGTGTTGACGCATAATGTATATGGTCAAAGTTCACATTTCTGCATAATAGATATTATATTTACATCAAATATAATAAATAATTCCAAAAAGAAACTTCACCAAAAATTTCGAAGACTATGACGCCTACACTTTTACTGCGTCATACTACTTTTAACCAATAAAACGGTACGGAACGACGTGTTTCAACCAATTATGGCTGTTTATTCTACATTTATTAACACCTCCCTAGCATTTCTTTCCTTGTTTGCTTTCAATAATTGTACCTTTTGAAGTGATTCATGTTTATTTCATAATCCTTAATTAAAACTTTTCTATCACTAATCTTGTTTATATTATTTAGGTTATGTTACAGCTTCTGCTGTATGAGGTTATGGATAGTCACGTATCAGAGATTGTTTAATATACGTATATTGATAATAATTGAAGTAGAATGCAACTGTTTTAATAAAACTGAAACTGAATCAACAAAGCCTTCTTGACTAGAATCGACCATAGATTTCAATAAAGACTGTATAGTTGGTACAACTGATAACAAGAGAACAGCTCATCATAACACACTGCTGCCATCTAGCGGAATATTTGTAATGATGAGATGGTACAATAATACATTTTCAAGACAGTTTAGTATTTTATTAAGTCAATTAATATTTTATTGTATTAGAGTACTTTATGTGAAACGTACAGCAGAGTCCGTATAGGTCAATTTCTGTCAGATGCGTTTCAAATTCACTGCGGGCTAAATCACTGCGGGCTAAAGCAAGGAGATGCACAATCACCTTTACTTTTTAACTTTGCTCTAGAGTATGCCATTAGGAAAGTCCAGAATAACAGAGAGGGTTTGGAATTGAACGGGTTACATCAGCTGCTTGTCTATGCGGATGACGTGAATATGTTAGGAGAAAATCCACAAACGATTAGGTAAAACGCGGGAATTTTACTTGAAGCACTAGGTTTGGAAGTAAATCCCGAAAAGACGAAGTATATGATTATGTCTCGTGACGATAATATTGTACGAAAAATTGGAAATTTATCTTTTGAAGAGGTTGAAAAATTCAAATACCTGGGAACAAAAGTAGCAATTATAAATGATACTCGGGAGGAAATTAAACACAGAATAAATATGGGAAATGCCTGTTATTATTCGGTTGAGAAGCTTTTATCATCCAGTCTGCTGTCAAAAAAATCTGAAAGTTAGAATTTATAAAACAGTTATATTACCGGTTGTTCTTTATGGTTGTCAAACTTGGACTCTCACTTTGAGAGAGGAACATAGGTTAAGGGTGTTTGAGAATAAAGTGCTTAAGAAAATATTTGGGGCTAAGAGAGGTGAAGTTACAGGAGAATGGAGAAAGTTACAACACAGAACTGCACGCATTGTATCCTTCACCTGACATAATTAGGAACATTAAATCCAGACGTTTGAGATGGGCAGGGCATGTAGCACGTATGGGCGAATCCAGAAATGCATATAGAGTGTTAGTTGGGAGGCCGGAGAGAAAAAGACCTTTGGGGAGGCCGAGACGTAGATGGGAAGATAATATTAAAATGGATTTAAGGGAGGTGGGATTATGATGATAGAGACTGGATTAATCTTGCTCAGGATAGGGACCAATGGCGGGCTTATGTGAGGGCGGCAATGAACCTCCGGGTTCCTTAAAAGCCAGTAAGTAAGTAAGAGTACTTTATTTCGCCTAATATTTAAATACTTTCTTTTAATTGTGTAATATTCGATTAAATGTCACTCGAGTTTTGATTTTCTCTAGATAAATCAAAACCTCTAATGAGATTATTGTAGATAAGATAATACTTATTATTTATTCACTATCTCTTATTACCTCGCGCAGAAACACAAAATCCTCTATCAGGGCAAGGGATCTGGAACTCATGCAAGAGACCTCCTAAAACGACACGAATATCTATAGTTGATTTAAATTTGGGGTCGTTGTATTACTAAAAAATTATCTGAATAGGTTACGAGGTTAAGAACTATCCTGATTATTCCTAGAAATAACAATAAAAAGTCGAAATTTCCTAAGAAGTAAACTTGCTTCAGAGAGCTTAATGTCAGAGTCACAAGTCATGCCATTTCATGAATATCAAAATATATACTTGTATTCATTAAAATATCAACGTTGGGGCTGAATGACACATAAAGAATGCAAGTCTGCTTGCTGGCAGCGGGGTACCCGTTCCCAGCATCGGCCCTTCTCATTCCCACGCTCCATTACAAATCAGAAGAATACGTGAAGCGATGCGTAACAGACCTTCTGAATATGGTAAGTGGGCTGCTGTGGATGTCCTTACGTAATTGTGTTACCGTTGTACAAAGTTCAAGACACGAACGGGTAGCAGACCGTCCGATGTCAATCACTTCCATATTGATTCATAGTCTGCCTCTCTGACTTCGGTTATGAAAACAAGTTTCCTAATAATACACGCTTTCATCAGGATACGTCCAACGAGCTCTACTATTCTTACTATACCAACAAGGTACATATAAAGAGAAAGTATTGCGAGAAGGAAAAAAAAAAGTTTTCGATATATTTACCGAGATAAACTGCATGATTTCGAACACATCGTCTTAGGCATGGCGTCTGTGTAAATCAGGCCTGCACAAGGTTTGCGCTCTCCGAGCCGGCTCACAGCTCATGAGCGGAATGCAGATATTAGCTGCGCTCTGTATAAGGGTGGACTGGAAGAAGGGGTGATCTCGTACAAAATATACACAAAAGGAAGTACTATTACGAGTGTTTATGAAATGAATTCCCGTTCAGTGTTTGCAAAACTATCTTGCACTATTATTAATTAACAAAAAAATATTTATTTTACAGAAATAATAGAAATTCTATAGCTACTTAAATGTACAATATCATTTTGTTATATTTTTATTTACCAGTACATCAAAACAAGGTTTTATGCTGTTGGCAGCTGAAAGGAACAGTAGCCTACTGATCGTAATGAAACATCAGTTACAGATATTCGATGTCTGCCTTTATTAAAGTAGATTATAGAAAACAGTTGCTCACAAATATAAATGTTGACCCAAACATAGAAATCATTTTCACAGCCAGCCTGTGTAGTCGTGGATATTATTACTAATATTTAGTCTTGTAAAACTCAACCAGACTAGTAGTATTATTCAAACGATCTTTAGCCCTTAGGTTACATTGAAGATCAATAAGTTCGAGCTGTAAATCGTTAAATGTTAAATGTTATGTTCCGTCTTTTAGATTCCTCCATACTGTACTGTAGCAGTAGGTAAGCAACGTGAAACAGTTACTGAGAATAGGCCTACACACTGCACTCCACTAGATAGCTGAGTGGTCGTTTGCCTCTCCTCTACCTATAGCAAGTCTATGTCATTCTGACGTATCTTCCTCTCCGTTTCGGCTAGCGGTAAACACGGATCTTCCGCTCCGAAGGAGCGCGCGCGCTAGTTGAGCGCTGTTTGTGCAGTGTTTCTCAAACTTTTCTGAAGTGGGGACCACTTTTTTTAAGTCAGAACAGTTCCGCGGACCACCTTACTTTTGTTCCCTTCGAAAGCAAATTTATCATTTATGTAGCATATTTTAATACCAGTATACTTACATTTTAATGTAGAAATAATTAATTAAATTTAATTTAATTCAATTAATTTTATATTAGTATTAACTAATTAAGTTATCGTTAATAGAAGAAAATTTCTTATATCGTCGTTTGCAAAAACAGAAAAAAAAAAAAAATTAATGCAGAAACATGCCCGATTTTCAATAAGTAAAGATGCAATTTTGCATATTCTATTATTGGTGTACGACGTACAGCACGTGACCATTTCAATGTACAGACTGGGTGTCAGCAAAACTATTAAGAAAGTCATAAATACATGAGAAGGTTCGGTACTTTGGTCTTGTTATGAATTCGGGTGGTCCCTATCTGGGTAACAGGCACAGCGCCAGATTTGCAGGGAAAAGATGGCGAGAAACATCACGTTCATAGTGCTTTAAATCCCTCTTTTGTTGCTGAGAGTAGAGTGGGAAGGCGATAGACGGGTAGGTTAAATAAATTTCATAAAATGTCAGTACTGGGAGAAAAAGTGAAAGGCGATTGCCATGTGTCATTCACAAACGCTCAGATTTTCATCTATAGTGTGATACGCAATTCGATTGAATTTTACTTTTTCTTCTGTCTTTTTTGAAGGACCACAAGCGCAGACATCGAGGACCAGAGGTGGTCCGCGGACCATAGTTTTAGAAACGCTGGTCTTAGGCATGACGTCTGTGTAAATGATTTTCTTGAGCTAGTGGATAGATTTTTGTTCTTACTGTCAATTTTTCCTACCCATTATCTCCTGGATTAGTTGCGTCATGAGTGATGCCTTATTGCAGCCGTGGCGAAAATATGACTAGCGAGCACATTGTGCCTCGCAAATATAGCTGTGCATTTCTCGTGCTTCCTACCTCCTCCAACCCCCACCCTCTCACTCACTGGAGTCAAACTCCGTTCCATTTGTATTTGTCTCTGACTTACGAATGGCGTATTGTCGCAATGTCTCTCTCTAGTGTAATATATTTCAGTAAATCTATATTTATCTTAGCTCGAACGGTTTTAACATTGCATATGTGGACAAAATGTGGTTGCTTCTGAAAACAAAGTGACTGGTTCCTGAATTTTTTTAGTTTTGTCTATCCCTGGTAAAATAATTATCTTTTAATGCATATTAAGTGCCTTTAAATAAATACTTTATAATTTTTGTTATTCAAGCCAAGTGGTATTTTGTATATGGGTACTTTTCCTGTTGTTCACCGTACACGAATAAACAGATGTATACACACAGTACCGGATTTTGCGGAAAGATTTCCGAACTGCAGAGTGAATTGTTGACTCGCAACTTGCTCTCCGTATCAAGCGAAGCTATATGAGCCGTTCAGAGCAAAAGTGGCGTAAGTTAAAAATGGATATGAGGGTTGAAGTAAACATTCTGTAAATTACAGCGCAAAGTAGCAATTAATATTCAATTTATTTAAACTATTAGTAGTCAGTGAATAGCACGTAGGACATATTAATTGCTACTTTGCGCTGGATTTTACAGAATTTTTACTTTAAACCTCATTACCCATTTTTGACTTACACCACTTCTGCTCTGAACGGATCATATAGTACTATCGATGTACATCTAACTTGTATTTAAAAGTAAACAAACGCAGGACTCTACTTAAGACAACTGGAACAAAATTCTAGGTCTCTAAGATTGGGGTTGTATGGGAGGCTGAAAACATCCCCATAAATAGAAGAGAATAACATTACAAGAAGCGTGAGTGCTTCAGCACAATCTCATCTACTTAACTATCTGAACACACGCTCTCGCTATGAAACAATACTAACAATACCATCCCATCGCACCTCCTCTTACTCATCCTCTTTCACAATAGCCCTGCCAAGTCTCTGGAATTCGTTACCTGCTAGCATCAGGGACTGTCGAAATAAAATTGAATTCAAACGCAAACTTACTAGGCACTTGGTCAGTAATTGAGATTCGTTCAGACATGGTTTCTTGTAAATAGTTCTCTTAATCTATCACAAAATATTTCAATATATGGTAATTTCATCACTGTAGAATTTTGTTATTCTAGGTTTAATTTCTAATTCAATAAATACAAAAAAACATTCTTTGTTCTTAACTCCTATGATAAATTGTCTAGCTTTCATTAATCAGGTAATCTTGTCGTACTTTAATTTTTATTGTAATTGTAATTGTAAATTTAATATTAATTGTAATTTTATTGTTTATATTAGAGTTGTAATCCTCTGGTAGAGGGGCAGATAAGGCCTCATGGCCTTATCTCTGCCAGGTTAAATAAATAAATACTAGAAATACTAAATACTAGAATACTAATTCACCCTTCAAAAATGGCAAACTTCTTTGGTTTATTCACATAGTCACTATTCCCTAGATTCTACGATGTGTTCCAGCACACACCTCAACACTATCTGTACATCTCGTTCTTAGTGACTGCATGACCTTTTCCGTCCCAGTTTGCATGCATTTCTCACAACTTCCTGACATATTGGCTCTCCTCCCTCTGCAGCCTCTTCAGCACCCAGTCAAGTACAGTTAATCCCTGCGTCATGTAACTTTCTCCCCATACATTTGTCTATAAGCCAAATATATTTTAAAGACCTTTTAACCTCTGCTCTACAATCTTTGAACAACGTAAGTTTAACACTATATAACAACGTTTAGAACAATATTTATATCTCGGATTTACTCCTTAATGCATTTGAAAACATGTAGGTCAGTACTAGAATTTATTGCAGGATATGGGATTGCGCCCCCAAGCCAATTTTTAGGGGCATTCGTGCTTGTAATATATAATGCGAAAAGCGCTGTGGGTCATTCTGGTTTACTGATCTGTTTGTCAGCGTAAAACAACTCGATTCGTAATTTAAGGAATTCGACATTTAACACTGTCTCGAAAATTGATATAAAAATAAAAATTACGCAAAAATGAGATAATATTTCTCATATTATTGTACGAACTGTACAAAGTATTTCCTAAAGAACCCAGTAAGAAGATATCGTAAGGATTAAGCGGCATAAACTCTCTTTAACTTCGGTCTCTCGTACAAGTCGCATTTCGACGTGGACGACAAATGGTCGATAAATTTAGTCTGTAGCCCTCTGCCACGGACGAGGTTCTTTTACGTGAATTAAATCTAATAAATAGATCTCCAATCTTTAGGCTCTTAAGGGGAGAGGATGGTATTTTTTGGTGAAAAATGAGTAAATTAAAAAAAAAATCTTTAAAATACTCTGTGATATGTGTGGAATGCATAGCATAACATTTTGTGTATTTGTGTCCTTATCGGATGTTGAGTCGCCATTTTTAAACTTCCTGCGTTATGGATTTCTAAATCACTCGCCCACTTTTAGTGTTGTTTCCGACAAATTTAATTTAAAAAAAATCTTTAAAACACTCTTTGATATGTGTGGAATGCATTGCATAACATTTTGTGGGTATTTGTGTCCTTATCGGATGGTGAGAAGTCATTTTTAAACTTCCTGCGCTATGGACTTCTAAATCACACGCCCGCTTTTATGGGTTTCCAGTAACTTCATTTTTTTGCTACATTGCCAGACAAAAATGGATATAATTTCTGAACTATTAAAGGTACATGCATGAAATTTAGAACACACATTCTTTAGACTATTATGAAACTTTTCTCTGTAACAGAATTTTGTTAATTGATTTCATTTTAAAAATACGTCCGTTTGTTTGCAAGAAAGGAAATCAGAAAATTTTTACTAAGTTTTAATTGTTTATTTTACAAACGTAGGGACTAATATCAAAATTCTGTTACAGACAGTTTGTAGAACATGCTTTTTCAAATACATTGCAAAAAACTGTTTGAATCTATCTTTAAAACGGTTTAGATATATCGGTTTTAGTACAATCCTGCATTGGGTGGGCCTATATTTTTTTTTTCAAATTTGGGTCCCAAATAATTTTTTTAAATATTTTTATTTGGTTGAGTTGCCACAGCTATGAGCTCTCTACATACAAAAAATTAATATTTTACACCAAATAGGAAAAAAGTTTTTAAAGATACTATCCTCTCCCCTTTAAGGCTCTCAAAATAGGCCATAAAAATAGATAAATATCAAACAAAATAATTATTTCTGAGAACTGTAAGCACAAATGATGTTATTTTTTGTGCTTAGGTAAATTTCTCTCTTCTCTTGATCTACTTCTTCGGCTTGCATAACTGTTTCCTCATATCTCATAGTTGGATCAAGAACGTAAGTCTTTTGGTGTTCTGCATCAATTGCAACAATATCAACTCTTCTGTTGGAGCCATTTGTTGATAATGCAGTGTGCTTCTTCAAATACTTGTCATTTCCGGGAGCGTAGTGAAGATGTCAGTGCAATAACACTCCCGAACAAATCTTTGATTTTCTCGGGAGTGAGCAAATTACAATTACAAATGTGTACGTAGCTCTGTTTCAATCAATAATTCAGTATGGTATTTTAGGTTGGGGAGGAATGGCAAAATCGACTCTCCATCCTTTAAATTTGCTCCAAAAAAGAATTATAAAAATTTGTCTATATAAACCGTTTGATTACCCAACAAAATTAATTTTGTGCGAGATCGTGCGTATTTACTTGCTTTCCGCACAAAACCAATACGCGGTAAGTGTGAAATACCACATTCAGTATTCCCAACGTAACACACATAACAATTTCCCTCTTCTTACCGCTTGAGCGTCATATTCATTTTACTGCTTTAGGCTTTTAACATATTATTTTTAAAGACGTTCAATATAGTAATAATTATAAATTGGAAACTTACCACTGCAATTTCACCTAAATTGCACTGTTAATTATTGTTTTTAAATATTTGCAAAAATTAAGTAAACTCTACAACACCACAAAAGTTACTGCATTTGTAATGCAAGTAGCATTAAGGAAGCCGTGAAAAAATCAACAAGATTCCAGACTCATCATAGACTGGGGGGGAAAAAAAGACAGACGTATATCACGGCCTGCTGGAGTGTAGTAAACAAAGAAAACATTTTATAGGAACAATGTTGAAGATAGATATATTTGTTTTCCAAAGTTGCCGTCATTGAACAGAAACCAAGATGGAGATTTCATTGCTACTGATTAGAAATTCCTCTTTCAGGTATGTAATAAACGATCTTCGCACAAAATAATGTACGATACATGAGCGGTATGTTTGTTTTCGTGTTCTCGGAAATTAAAAAAGCTCAACTACGTTTCGCTTTTTCAATCTTTTCCTCGAACATAAAAACGTCAACATACCGCTCTTGTAACGGATATTACTATTTCAAGAATTTGGTGTATCAAATCTAGAACAAATTTATAAACAAACATTGCTGATTTACTTCCATAAAAACAACAATAAATTTAAGTTTCATCCTCACGAATACCTTACGAGACAAAACTACAGTTTCTTTCTAAATACTCCCAAATGTCACACAACTGCTGGATTAAAACACAGCAGAAATTTTGGACCCAAAATATAGGCTATAATGCATTCATTAGAGATTACCCTGAGCTAAGTACACTTAACACACATAATTTTAAGAAACAAGTCAGATTAATTATTTAATTGTTTAAGCTAATTGAGTTAAAAATTGATACTCTAATATTCATGTACTTTTGTATTTTCTATTTGTATATAGACCCTATTATTACATGCTGTATTATTTTACCATTTATTAATGTTATTGTGCTCAATGAACTCTCTTAATTTTGTGACATATTTTGTATAACTGATCTGAACTGCGCCCGAGCACGAGCTTCTGCTCTTTCGGGCTGCAATGCCTAATGTAGCTCAAGTGTAAATTATTACTACTTACTTACTGGCTTTTAAGGAACCCGGAGGTTCATTGCCGCCCTCACATAAGCCCTCCATTGGTCCCTATCCTGAGCAAGATTAATCCAGTCTCTACCATCATATCCCACCTCCCTCAAATCCATTTTAATATTATCTTCCCACCTACGTCTCGGCCTCCCCAAAGGTCTTTTTCCCTCCGGCCTCCCAACTAACACTCGATATGCATTTCTGGATTCGCCCATACGTGCTACATGTCCTGCCCATCTCAAACGTCTGGATTTTATGTTCCTAATTATGTCAGGTGAAGAATACAATGCGTGAAGAATACAATGTAATGAAATGTATGAATCCAAATAACAATACGCGAGTGTTTCACATCAGAAGTAACAACCAGCCCTAGTAAAGTGTAGTTTGAAATTCATCTCATCTCTCGGCCTCCAGATATGGAGGATAGCTGCGAATATATTGAATAAGCAGTCGTGGACAGCTGATAAGGGGTGGTCCTCCAGCTTGGGGGTTGGGCGAAGGGCTAACAACCCATCACCGTAAAAAACAGCTTGTTATGAAACCTAACAAGTGTAAAGTATTAAATAAATAAATAAATAAATAAATAAATAAATAAATAAATTCAAATTCAAATGTAAGTTTGAAATTTGTGTAAAATATCGCAATAAATTATTATTACAGGGATCGATGGTGGGCTTATGTAAGGGCGGCAATGAACCTGCGGGTTCCTTAAATGCCATTTGTAAGTAAATATGTAAGTATCATTATTATTATTATTATTATTATTATTATTGTTATCATTATTATTATTATTATTATTATTATTAATAACTGAAAAGTATCTGTAATTAAAAAAAATTAATTGACTATACATTTACGTTACTTTTTTGTTTGCTTTTAGTCTTTCATCCATTCTCCAAAATTTTGCCGCATATCATTTCACACTCTGTACAAGTTTCAGAAGTCTCGAAAATGTGTAGGTCTATTTACGTAGTTAATTTTCCAAGCCACATTCTATATTAAACGCAAAGATATTTAGTTGCCTGGCAACCGTGTAACAGCAGGTGTATGGACTCCTGCTTAATTGTCACTTGTATGCCGTCCACGTAAAGCTACCCGTCCGTCACACACCACGGCGATACATTGATTGCTTCGGATCCGTTAGCAGACTGCATACAGCTCCATTCAGCTGATTCGCCCTCCAGTTGAGGAGCTGTCTACATGCTTCATGAATAGAACTATCTTTCGGACCACTGAATTAATAATGCACGTCCGTTATCAGATTCATAATTTGTCTGTTGTCCTTCGTCTTCTATCATCCTTTTTCATTTGGCAATCGCGAACACTTTCTGATTTTCGAGAAAAAAAATGGGAAGGGTTTAAACCACTATTCCGCCGACATTCTAGCCGTCCGACCATCGGATCTGTGCCCCCGTAAGATATGCGAACTGAACCTTAATTCCTTTTCAGCCTCGGCAATTCATTTCTCTCCCTGTATTCCTATTTCTCTCTATTCTACCCCTCTCCCTTTCTCTCCCCCACTACTCACAATTTTGAGCCTTCTTGCGGGACAGTTTATTTGCACTTGCAGTCCAGTGTTGTCAACTCAACATGAATACTGTAGCACGGAGTGGTGAAAGAAATATTATTAAGCTAGTAATAGCATTTTGCATAAGTCAATCAGCGTCATTAGACCTACTTAAATTAAATTATGAATAAATAATAATTAACCTTACATTATTATAAGCAATATTCAAGAGACATGACACTGTTTGACGGAAGTTTGGCAACATCCCTATTCGGCAAAGTTCGTGGCCTGCTGTTTGACGTAGTGGGAGAGAAACGGGTGGAATGCGGTGAGTAGAGGCGTTAACTTTTCCAAGAACGACGACAGCGCTGAAGGGGCATAGATCCGATGGTCCGACAATATCTCCCTTCTGTTCCACTTCTTTTCTACTTTTCAAGTCTTCCTTCTTTCCTTGCCTTACCTTTACGCAATTCTTTATCGTTCGGGCTTGGGTTGGATTCCCCTTTGGTCTCAATGAATGGTTTCTTCCGAGGTTTTCCCCAGTCGTGGGACTGAAGCCGGATGGTCTATGGCGAGTCCTCGGCATTACTTCATTTCCCCCTTTGATCTGATTACCTGGTTGGGTTTTTCCGAGGTTTCCCCAACCAAAAGACAAATGCCTGGTAATCTTTTGGCGAATCCCCGGACCTCACCTCATCATTGTAGAAATTACTACACTGTAAAACTGTAAAAATTGTAAAATATTGTAAAAATTTGTAAAATTTGTAATTGTAATATTGTAAAATTTTGACTTGTTCCACATCTTAAAGCTTCATTGCTCATGTAAGATCTCTGGAAGATAATGAATGAATGAATGAATGAATGAATGAATGAATGAATGAATGAATATAGTCTGTACTATTAGTCCTTCTTTCTTCTCCTTTCCCATCTCCACGACATTTATTTACCTAAAATGTCATAATTTTAGTTTTGACATAGAATATATATTTCCTGTTCCAGGTTATGCTCTGACTTGGGTTCGATTCCAGCTTGCGCGAATACCTGGTTGTGTTTTCCCCAACTACCACCCGAAAGTTAGGCAATTTATGGCGAATGATCGACCTGATCTCGTCACATACCATCTCACTACCACCAACCCCATCAACGCTAACTAACCTATACATTAATGCCTCCCGTCATTAAGCAAACATCTGCAAAATGGGAAATCAAATGAAGAGTTCGCGGGAAGAACGATGAATGTCACAGTTTTGTTAAGGTTGATGTCATTATCTAATTCAATGGATCACTACGAAATTTAATGTTGTTCTTATGAAAAATGGTAAAAAGGAGAATTATCACCACGAATATAGAAATCATTTCCGTTATAGAAACAGCACTACATCTTGCAGTTATAGACTCAATTACATCATTATCTAATCCTTAACAGAAATGTGACATTCATCGTTTTTCCAGCGAACTCTTCATATGCTTCTTGATTCAGACCTTGTAATGCTAAGTGTTGCCAACACGAAGAAATAAATTTCACCGTGTGCCCAGTAAAAATTTTAAGAAGATATGGTCCAGTCCCCTCGGTGGCGAATCTATCTCAACTTAAAGTGGACTTCACGTAAGATTATTTCCTGAGAAGATAACATAGATTTCATTTCAATGTAGCTGTTACCAGACATCACCAAAGCAGATAAAATCACAATGCTATGCAATGAAACGATAATTGTATTTATTTATTCATTCATTTATCTATTTATTGTTTATATATTCAATCATGTATTTATTTATTACACATAACATACAGGTAACGACCTCTTAATTTACTGTCACCTACACTGTTCCCCTTCCTCATGATTTGATTGGTTTTCTTCAAAGCCGTTGAGAAGAAGACATGCGTTTATATTCTTTTTCTTTACAATCGGCCATCCTACCAACTCTCAACGTATGCACTTTCCTATTGAACCACTCTGTATAATATGTTGTAAAGTGTACATTTATCTCTTTATACTCTGTTAAAATTTTATAATAAAAATCGTAATAAGTTTATATTACAGGCAAATAACCATGACACAAGACGAAATAATAATTCTACATTAGTAGAACCTAAATGTTTCACATCTGCTGGTCTAAAGCATAGCATACTTACCCTAGTACAAACCCTAGTAATGCCGCACTTCGATTATTGTGACGTTTTGTTAAGTGATCTAAGTTCTGAACTGTCAGTCAAGTTACAGCGAGCTCAGAATATGTGCATCAGATACGTGTGCAACATCCGACGATATGATCACATATCACCGTCCTTCGCAAGTCTCTCGTGGCTCCGACTTAAAGAACGCAGAACTTTACACTCTTTGTCTTTACTCTTTCGAATTCTGCACACCTCAACACCAAATTACCTTTCGTCTCGTTTCTCTTATCTATACTCTAACCACGACGTAAATACCAGATCACTTATCTGTGGCACGCTAAATATACCTCTTCATAGAACATCTTGTTATTCCTCATCTTTTACAATATCCACCTCGCGTCAATGGAATTCCTTGTCACAAAGTATTAGGGGCTGCAAGACAACAAACACCTTTAAGAACAGCTTAAAAGATAACCTTCTTAGCATTTCACTCCAATCATACTGATTTAAAATATTACTGACTACACTGTTGCTTTTTTTCTTTAGACATCATCCTGATTGTGCTGCATTTTCAAAATTGTCTCATAATAATCTCTTTCTATTATCTAACATAATTTGAAATATATTAACATTCTATGTATTTTAGTTTAATTCTGCTACCCAGTTTATTTCAGTGTTTAATTAATAGTTCATAGTATTTTGTTGTTTAATTCGTAAATAACTCTTGTATACATGTAACTCTCATCTAAATCAAATTGTTGAATTCTTTGTAAGTTCATGCATATGTATATACACTTTTTGCTGGTTGTGTGGAAGAGAAGGCCTTACGGCCTTAACTCTGCCAGCTAAAATAAATCATTATTATTATTATTATTATTATTATTATTATTATTATTAATTTTGGCCCTCGGTTATATAATTCTGTAGCTAAATTACACCCAGAACTTCTAACATGTAACCCACTAACATATAACAAGAAAATAAGAAATGTGTTAATGTCTTCAATTTGGTTAAATAAATTTATAGCCTATGTGTATGAATTAATCAGCCTATATTATAAGTTATTTGTATTCTATAATTTTGGAATTTATATATATTTTCCTTTTATAAATTGTCCTACTTTATTCACGTACGATATTATTCTTCTATATGTTAATATTGTATTATATAAATTCATTGCCGCTGTTATTTAAATTTTTATTTCCTATTTTATTTTATTTCATTTTCTATATTCCTCTTATATTAATATAGGTCTATTATATTATATAATTTCACTGTAGCTGTAATTTTAATTTTAGTTCCTATTTTATTTTATTTTGTATATTCTCTTATAAACCTATTAATAATATATCTGAACTGCGACCGAACACGAGCGCTGCTCATTCGGTTCTCAAATTTTGTTAATATTGCTGATCTCCTTTTTACATCGATTGTATTATTTTATTTATATTTCTATAGTTGTAATTATATTCTGTATTGTGTATATTTAAATTTAAATAATAAATAAATAAATAAATAAATAAATAAATAAATAAATAAATTTGAGCAAACTACACTTCTTCCCAATTAATTATTTATTTTTTATAACTTTCAAAATTATTTGCTTGCCTATTCTATTTATATAATCATTCCATTGCTGTTTTCTTTTGTGCATCCACCCAGTGAAGTAGTCTAAATTACATCGTCTTGTACTTTCACTCCACTCTATCCAACAGAGTTATCCTTATTTTTCTCGGCAAGGTCTCCATTTCTTCTGTTTAAGTACCTAGTATTTACAGAAGCTATACTTTCGATGTTTCAGATCTATTTACCGCCGCATGGGTAATAAATGAACTTACTGCCGCTTTATAAATTTTTGCCTTCGGCGAAATAAATCATGAGAAAAGAGACACACCGTGTAATTTATCAACTTACTATTTTATTTGCCTTCGCCACTTTCCTTGTGACCTCCTCCACAATATTTCAACGGCTAGAAACTTTTATTCTCACTCTAAATATTTAAACAAGGCATGACGATTGTCTCTACAGGAATAAGTAATATGGCTGTTAAATGGAGAGAAATAGCCTGTAAGAAAACCATCGAGCTGTTAAGTTGTTTCTACCTTGTGATTTAAATTCATACTTTCTTCTCAATATATTTCAAGGTTTTCGCAAAAATACACATTTTCAGCATTGCTAGAACAGAAACTATATTTTAGGCATTCCATCCATATGTACAGGTATTCTACTGAAGTATTAGACAAATTTTTCTGTTACGTTCAGATTAAACTTATCCATTAATAATGCACCTGAAATAATATAGTAGTTTTGTTAAAAAAAAAAATTGTCTGTATTTAAAATTCAAACACAAAATTACCAATCTTGATTACACACTTTTAACACTTGGTTTCACTTAATCATTTTCTTATACTAACAACTTTCTAGTGTTAAAGAAAACTAAGTGGTAAACTACCCAGTTGACTAGTTTCAGAGCTAGTGAGGTCCTTGCTCCTTCTGGTTTCTTCAGTTGTTCTGCTTACAGGAGGTGCGTTTTTGTATGGTGGTGTGGAGTCGAATAGTGTATTGTTATGAAATTTAGTTGTGTATTGAGGATGTGGTGCGGATGTGTTTTTGTATGTCTGTATATTTCGTATTGTTGTTATGTATTTAATTTCTGATTTTTGGACGGAATATGTACGATTTCCATGTCTGTTTATATGTTGCTGTAGTTGTGTTTGGTGTATGTTTTGTGTTCTAAGTATTGCGAGGTGTTGTGTGATTTGGTTATAGTTTTCGGAGTTCATACTAATCATTTCATGTGGTCAAATAAAATAAATTTTAGATTAGGTCTCATGAATCATAAACAGTTTAGTCAAACTAATGAATTACATATTGTTCTCAGACAAAATATATTTTAATATTAAATCTATAATAAATAATAAGCACATTATTATTATTATTATTATTATTATTATTATTATTATTATTATTATACTTACTTACTGGCTTTTAAGGAACCCGGAGGTTCATTGCTGCCCTCACATAAGCCAGCCATTGGTCCCTACCCTGTGCAAGATTAATCCACTCTCAATCATCATATCCCACCTCCCTCAAATCCATTTTAATATTATCTTCCCATCTACGTCTCGGCCTCCCCAAAGGTCTTTTTCCCGCAGGCCTCCCAACTAACACTCTATATGCATTTCTGCATTCGCCCATACGTGCTACATGCCCTGGCCATCTCAAATGTCTGGATTTAATAATCCTAATTATGTCAGGTGAAGAATATAATGCGTGCAGTTCTGCGTTGTGTAACTTTCTCCATTCTCCTGTAACTTAATCCCTCTTAGCCCCAAATGTTTTCCTAAGCACCTTATTCTCAAACACCCTTAACCTATATTCCTCTCTCAAAGTGAGAGTCCAAGTTTCACAACCATAAAGAACAACCGGTAATATAACTGTTTTATAAATTCTAACTTTCAGATTTTTTGATAGCAGACTGGATGATAAAAGCTTCTCAACCGAATAATAACAGGCATTTCCCATATTTATTCTGTGTTTAATTTCCTCCCGAGTATCATTTATATTTGTTACTGTTGCTCCAAGATATTTGAACTTCTCCGCCTCTTCAAAAGCTAAGTTTCCAATTTTTATATTTCCATTTCGTACAATATTCTCGTCACGAGACATAATCATTTTATTATTATTATTATTATTATTATTATTATTATTATTATTATTATTATTATTACTCATATTTCAGTACAGAGCATTGTGATTTTACCTGCTTTCGTGATGGTGAACCCTACTACGTAAGTTGGTACTATGAGAGCAGTGAATATCGTAGGGGTTGTATATCTCAGAAATAGAACTTTCCTCGTCCTTGGAACACAGGACATCTTATGGTTAAACTTGTTCAAATCTCGTAAATATAGTGAAAATGATTCACGAGTAGAGAACACTATGGGAATTATTGTACTAGCAGTCAAGTTAATATTTAAGAGAGTACATTTTAGGTGCAAGTAATGTTTTGATGAAGCAGAGAGTGTCGTCAACTCATGCCTATTTAAAAAAATTAAACATATAAAATACCTCCTTTTCTTACGAACTCGCAACTGCCAAGCAGCAAGCTACTCTCTCGTCCGTGCTATAGCTTTAGCATATAAACCAACCCATAAAACGGGACAAATCTTATGTCTTTTAAGATTCTAGCGACGAATGGACCATTAAGACGCTTTGATTTATTTTTATAGACCTAAAGGAAAACTAAGTTCTGTTTCTAAAAAGTCCAGAAGAAGAACGTGTTGCTTTTATAATCTTTTTTATGGAATGGTGGCTCCCTTCTTTTACCTCTCCCCCTTCTCCCCCAAACCATTTCTAATGAGCGAGTGGCGCGCATCAATTTTCCAACGACGACGACGACGACGACGACGCCGACGTCAACTCGGGGGGCCATCTTGAAAGGTCACGTGACTAACTATTACGGCTGTGTATAATCAGCGAGGCCGTTAAGCTAAGACGAAGCAACACCAGATGTCACTTTTGCTGTCTTCAGCGTAACCAATCATGGCCGACAGGGGCTTCATTAAGAGAGAGGCCAACTGTTCAGGGAGAGAGGAGTACCCAAGTCAATTTTTTAACTGGCAAAATGTCACACAAAGTTGGAATCCTACAGTATACGCGCCCGACCTCTTGTAACCTTTATGATCTCGTGGTGTATATAAAGCAGCCTGGGAGATCTGTCACCTCTGTGGGCACGCCACCTCCCACAGTATCGACTGCTTCAAAGCGGTTCAGCTACGGGACGAAAAGTGCTGGTGAAATAAAGCTGAAAATCCATTGTAAAGGCTTGCTTCGTTTCGATATCAGTGTGTCATGTGAGGAGACGGAAGATTAAACAGTCACAATAAATGCAAAATGTGCTCAAATGTCGCCAAAATAAGTACCGGTACTTTCATCTTTAAAAGCATGTTAAGTAGGCTATATCAGCGTAGTTCAGGGATATATAAGAATTAGCGCATAATAGTAATATGCGTTACAAGAGCGGTATGTTGACGTTTTCATGTTCGAGGAAAAGATTGAAAAAGCGAAACGTAGTTGAGCTTTTTTAATTTCCGAGACCATGAAAACAATAATACCGCTCGTGTATCGTACATTATTTTGTGCGAAGATCGTTTATTACATACCTGAAAGAGGAATTTCTAATTAGTTGTAATGAAATCTCCATCTTGGTTTCTGTTCAATGACGGCATTACTTACTTACAAATGGCTTTTAAGGAACCCGAAGGTTCATTGCCGCCCTCACATAAGCCCGCCATCGGTCCCTATCCTGTGCAAGATTAAGCCAGTCTCTATCATCATACCCCACCTCCCTCAAATCCATTTTAATATTATCCTCCCACCTACGTCTCGGCCTCCCTAAAGGTCTTTTTCCCTCCGGTCTCCCAACTAACACTCTATATGCATTTCTGGATTCGCCCATACGTGCTACATGCCCTGCCCATCTCAAACGTCTGGATTTCAAGTTCCTAATTATGTCAGGTGAAGAATACAATGCGTGCAGTTCTGTGTTGTGTAACTTTCTCCATTCTCCTGTAACTTCATCCCGCTTAGCCCCAAATATTTTCCTAAGCACCTTATTCTCAAACACCCTTAACCTATGTTCCTCTCTCAGAGTGAGAGTCCAAGTTTCACAGCCATATATCTATCTTCAACATTGTTCCTATGAAATGTTTTCTGTGTTTACTATACTGCAGCAGGTCGTGATATACGTCTGTCTTTTTTTTCCCCCCAGTCTATGATGAGTCTGGAATCTTGTTGATTTTTTCACGGTTTCCTTAATGTTACTTGCATCACGAATGCAGTAACTTTAGAGGAGTTGTAGAGTTTACTTAATTTTTGCAAATATTTAAAAACAATAATTCACAGTGCAATTTAGGTGAAATTGCAGTGGTAAGTTTCCAATTTATAATTATTACTATATTGAACGTCTCTAAAAATAATATGTTAAAAGCCTAAAGCAGTAAAATGAATGTCGCGCTTAAGCGGTAAGAATAGGGAAATTGTTATGTGTGTTACGTTGGGAATACTTACCGCGTATTGATTTTGTGCGGAAAGCAAGCAAATACGTACGATCTCGCACAAACGATCTTGGAGTCTTTCGCGAGCTACCTGGCAGAAATATATATCGATGGTGTTTTGTATATATATATAAAAAAAACAACGCTGTCAACAAAATCAGGAGCTCTAAAAAAATTGTTTAAGATCCATAATTTCATAAAATTTACTTACTTTACCTCAGTATTTTCACTATTTTTTTTTTTTTATTTTTCATATCAAGGAAATGAACAGATGGAGAAAAACCGTTTATTAACGTAAAGCGATATGTAAGTTTCTCTTTCAATGAGAAAACGTACAAAAAGACAATGTCATCAATATTGATAAATGTTACAAGACGAAAATGTAAACATGACAATTATTAATGTTGACGTGTTACTGAAAGGCTTGACAATTGCATTAATTTTTTTATAAATTTTCAAACTATCTGCCGTTCTGAGCAGCACACACCTGTACTCTTCTTCTAACACTGTCAGTGACTCCTAATACTTCGGCGTGGTCAAGTGACTGGCAGAGTAGCAATTAATAAAACCGTTTCCTATGAAAGTTGTTTGTTTTGAAGAGCTCTATCAAATGGTATCCTATTTAACCCCGACTCCCATTTGAAATTTTAAAGTGATACGCCACTGACCCTACTTCCTGTTAGAGCTGATTGTTGAAATCAAGCTCAAGTGAAAGTTCACATGTGGTTCAGTTATAAATATTTTTGTCTCGAAAATTTTCATGCAGTAGTTTCCGAAATAAATGACTGTTACGAGTGGTTTGAATCACCCTGTATATAAACAGCAAGGGTAAATTGCAACAAACAGGAAAATGGAAACCGTTTTATGAAACGCCAAGATCTACTCCACAACATTACTTCTATTTTTTTAATTGGTTATTTAACGAAGCTCTATCAACTATTAGGTTATTTAGCATCGATGATATTGTTGATAGAGAGATGGTATTTGGCTAGATGAGATCGAGGATTCGCCATAGATTACCTGACATTCGCCTAACTGTCGGGGAAAAGCCTAGAAAAATATCTAACTAGATAATCAGCCCAAATGGGGACCGAACCCGCGCCCGAACGCTACATTATTAAGCAATACAAAAATGTAACTATTCATAGAATAGATCCGGTAGAACAAGCAACCTACAAATGTTATAATTTTATGTAATAGTTCGCGGTTTTGCTAATCAACAATCTGACACAGCACCTATGAAGAAAAATAAATTTAAATTATGGTTTATTTAACGACGCTCGCTACTGCAGAGGTTATATCGGCGTCGCCGGTGTGCCGGAATTTTGTCCCGCAGGAGTTCTTTACATGCCAGTAAAAACTCCGGGCTTGATCGGGGCTGAATCCAAAGTCTGTGTGACGGGCTGAAACTCTAAACACTCAGCCTTCGCAGGGGATGTGTATGGGTTAGTATAAAGGTGGTTGTGTTGTAAATTTTGTAGATGCCCGATATGAGGAAGAATGAGAGAACCTCGAGAAAAACCCCAACTGCGACCTTGTCCGCTACAAGTATCACTATGGGTTTTTCAATGAAAAATCCCAGACCTAACCGGGATCCGAACTCGGGCCGCCTGCGTGGCAGGTCGGAGGTCTCACCACTCAGCCACCGCAGGGGTTACGTATGGCTTTAATAATTACGAAACAATGTTTTACTATACTTACATACACCTTTCCGGAGTTTACCACGGCGAACATATTCAATATTCCTGATGAATCACCCTGTATAAAGTATAACACGCAATACAAGAATTAAAATCAGTAATATATTTGCCAAATAAATCCCCACAAGGAAAGTTTAAACTTTTGTTTTAACATATACAAAATGATTTCCACCGTCACCAATTCATACGCCAATGGGAAGCTTAGTGCCAAAAGGTACAAAAATTTAGTTTTTTCGTGCATTATCTCAAGAAAATAATAATAATAATAATTTATTTTAGCTGGCAGAGTTAAGGCCGTAAGGCCTTCTCTTCCACTCAACCAGCAAAAAGTATATATACATATGCATGAACTTACAAAGAATTCAACAATTTGATTTAGATGAGAGTTACATGTATACAAGAGTTATTTACGAATTAAACAACGAAATACTATGAACTATTAATTAAACACTGAAATAAACTGTGTAGCAGAATTAAGCTAAAATACATAGAATGTTAATATATTTCAAATAATGTTAGATAATAGAAAGAGATTATTATGAGACAATTTTGAAAATGCAGCACTATTAGGATGATGTCTAAAGAAAGAAGTAACAATGTAGTCAGTGATAGTTTAAATCAGTATGATTGGAGTGAAATGCTAATAATGTTATCTTTTAAGCTGTTCTTAAAGGTGTTTATTGTCTTGCAGCCCCTAATACTTTGTGACAAGGAATTCCATTGTCGCGAGGTGGATACTGTAAAAGATGATGAATAACGAGATGTTCTATGAAGAGGTATACTTAACGTGCCACAGATAAGTGATCTGGTATTTACGTCGATATAGATAATAGACCTACTGAAGAAATTACAGTCAATATACAACCGTATTATAACATTTTGGAATGATCAGCAGTGGCATTCTAGCCTCAGGACAAATGTGAAATAAGTTCTAGATTCGTTATAAACCCGCGGTGTGCATGTCCAATGTGGCACGCGAGATGAATTTGTTTGGCACTGCACCAGCGAACCTGACATCATGTAACGGATTTGACAGAGGCGACAAGTCACGTGGACTTCTACGCATGCTTATAGTTTTAATTTAGTTCCCTATTTAACATTAAATACTGAATACAAATCACTAACCTTTGCTTTTAAAAGAATCAAGAATCTGTTTCTCAGACGTTTAAAATAGACAATTAATTTAATTTAATCAATTAATTTGCACGAACATGTCGATCGTATAGTTCAAAAGTGCTACAACTCAAAAAGACAAGTTTTGAGATATCTTCAGTTGAAAGTTTCAAATAAATCACTTAGAAAGGAACACAGTTCTGGTTCATAACCATGACAATTAGAAATGAGTCAGTATTCAGGACGAGTTTATCACAATCTTCCAGTTCATTATTAATACATTTCGAAATGTCGAAATGTACTAATAATGAATTAGTAAAGTCCATAGTTATAATTACTTCTAAAGCAGTTTATTTCTTTTTTTTTTCTTTATGGTTGTAAATATGACTTATCTCAATACTGAATCGGAAAGAGCTCCGAAAGGGGCTTTCAGTAGTATATAGAAAAAAAGGCAATTTTTGAGTTGTCGCACTTTTGAACTGGACGATCGATATGCTCATTTCGGGTATCTATTCATAATGATCTAATTGAGTCTATAACGGCAAGGTGTAGTGCTGTTTCTATAGAAAATAAAGGAAAGGATTACTGTATTCGTGGTGATAATTCTCCTTTTCACCATTTTTCATAAGAACAACATTAAATTTCGCAGTGATCCATTGAATTAGATGATGACATCAACCTTAAGAAAACTGTGACATGCATCGTTTTTCCCGCGAACTCTTCAAATGTAAATCTATACTAATAATAAATCTGTAGCCCAAATTTTTCTGGTAATTTTCGATTTTCCAAAAATAATTGGTCCTAACATATATAATTAACCACCCTGAAACCGAAAATCGCATTTTTGAAATTTTTGTTTGTATGTCTGTCTGTATGTATTACATTTTCACGCAATAATGGCTGAACCGATTTATATGAAAATTGGAATATAAATTAAGTTCGTTGTAACTTAGATTTTAGGCTACATGGCATTCAAAATACTTTGTTTAATAGTGGGGTTATAAGGTGGCCTGAATTAAATAAATCGAAATATCTCGCTTATTATTGATTTTTGTGAAAAATGTTACATAACACAAGTTTCTTTAAAAATGATTTCCGATAAGTTTTATTCTTTACAAAATTTTGATAGGACTGATATTTAATGAGATAAATGAGTTTTAAAATTAAAATAACGCTATCTGAGACGGTGCAATGAATTAAGAACAAATGACTTCGTCTATAAGGGGCGTTGGACAACAACAATCGAAACAGGGGCCTTGGACATCAACAATCAAAAGCTATTAAACATTGTTTCTGTTTCTGTGCTTGTATGAAGTAATATCAGAAGCTAAATTAACCGATTTGTATAATTAATTATTATTTCATCATTGGAAAGTGTAGTTTCTCTAGATGGACATAATGCTATAATGATATTACAGTAACGTCTGAGTAAATCGAGGACAGGTAAGATTAAAATAGCTTCTTATGCACAGAAAATATGATAGACTATTTTGTAATTCGTTTTCTGTATTTCTTAAAATAATATTTATGTACACTTATTTTAATCTCAGAGAATTTACGAACAACGAGAGTGTATTGATTTAGTATGCAGTAATAGTACGTTAGCTTAGCAATCCATTATTTTATAATTCAAATTTTAACTATGCTCAATTGAATCGTGTTAAAATACATAAAATATATATGCAATAAATGCCATGCAAAAAAAATTGGGTAATGAGCGAAGCAGATTACCTTGCGATGTTGTAAAAGTTGTTCCCTGGATCAAACGTCCTATTTTAATTATGTAATTACTTTATATTTATTTCTAACAGGTGCAGCGGAGCGCACGGGTACGGCTAGTTGTGAATAAATTTTAATTTGAAAAATTTGAAATTTCAAAAAATTTACAATATTATAAAATTATAAATTTGAAAACATTGTCTTTTTATGTGTTTTTCACTTTACGACACTTTCAACGTAGAAATTAAATGTCCACGAGATATTACTGTAAATTTTCCCAATGTCCTCTATTAGGAACGGAGCTATTTTACGTACCGTAATCTTCAGTGGTTGAAGACAATTTACAAACAGTTTTTTTTTTTCCCCCGTTGCTGCCGTTACTTCGTTTCCAACCATAAACATATCTCTAGGCAGTGCATGTTGGTTCTCAATGGCCAGGGCGCTCTTTTTCCCAGTACAAGGCAGTGTTCCGCGATAATCGTCAGTCATTTGTGATGGACAACTTGAGGATGGATCTCATTGTGTACTGCAATTCTTCAGCAGTTGGCGAGACAGCATAATTTATACTATATTATTACGATGTACCGTAGTACATGTGATATTTCCGTGCAGAGGGAACCCAGGAGGTGGAACTTAAAGTGAGAGGATTCAATCCGACATCGGGATGGGAATCCGGTGTGGATAAAACCCGAGTCACACGGGGATAGTTTACAGGAGTCAAGTGCTTGAAGCCTCTAAACTTGATGCTATATTTGTGATCACACGGAGACATCAAACTTGAAACCATGCTTGAAAAAAAGCGCGCGCTGAATGTTGTATTCGTAGTGGTGTTTGAATTCTTGTATTCTGTTATAGTTAATAAAAATCAATAGTGAACTGGCATTTTTAGTTTAGTGAAACTGAAGATGCCACCAGCACATATTCAAACATGTGTGCAGCTAATTGGCGCCTTGTTATTGTATGAATTACAAAATATTCTTGAAAAAAAAAAAAAAAAAAAAAAAAAAAAAAAAAAAAAAAAAAAAAAAAAAAGGGAAAAGAGAACATGGGTTAAGAAATGGATCCGTAGAAGAATTATGCACGGTGCACCTAATACCTTGTTGAAAGAATTAGCTGAAGAAGATCCTGCAGAATACAGGAAACATCTCAGAATGAGTCCTGTTTTAAGGGGTTTTAACTTTTTTCGAACCACTTCTACGTCTATGTTTTCGAAACCTTGTTCCATGAGTTCACCGACTAGTTTCTGGAATAATAATTCCCGCTTGTTTTTATTGAGGTATTCTTTGTCACGTATATTCCAATACAAGTTCATACTTCTCATACACTTCCAAAAACTTTATGATATCGTTGGAATTCCACTTAGGGGCGCTCATTATTAATAATTATTAATTTACTTCGACAACAGTCCTAAAACTACAAACTTTCTACTTGCCAAGTTGCTACAAGTTCGCATTCACAAGCGGGAAGTGGTGGAGTCAAGTTGGTCCCGTGACGGGAAAGTGGACACAAAAGTTGACGGGTCGTCAACTCAAATTCTGCTTGACCGCCAAGTCACAACTTGACTGTCTCGACCATATCACACGAGGAAAGTTGAAGGAAAGTCGACTTGCTCCAAGCACTTGACTCCTGTAAACTATCACCGTGTGAATAATTTCGAGGGAAAAATTGTTCCGGAGCCGGGTATCGAACCCGGGACCTTTGGTTTAACGTACCAACGCTCTACCACTGAGCTACCCGGGAACTCTAACCGACACTGATCCAATTTTTCCCTCTATATCCACAGACCTCAAAAGTGGGCTGACAACCGTCAAGCAACCAACTTCGAGTGCACACTAACTCCGTGTGACTTAAATTGTGGTTTTCTGTTAACGAACAGTAACGTGTATTATGCAAATCAAGATTTCAGGTATAACTCCCTGTAAAGTTGATTTGCATAATACACGTCACTGTTCGTTAACAGAAAACCACAATTTAAGTCACACGGAGTTAGTGTGCACTCGAAGTTGGTTGCTTGACGGTTGTCAGTCCACTTTGAGGTCTGTGGATATAGAGGGAAAAATTGGATCAGTGTCGGTTAGAGTTCCCGGGTAGCTCAGTGGTAGAGCGTTGATACGTTAAACCAAAGGTCCCGGGTTCGATACCCGGCTCCGGAACAATTTTTCCCTCGAAATTATTCAAATAAACTTTACAGGGAGTTATACCTGAAATCTTGATTTGCATATCACCGTGTGAATTAGCCTTTAGTGGATAGCGTCAGCACGTAGAGCTGAAAACCTGGGTTCAAATCCCGGTGCCAGAGAGAATTTTTCTCCATTTCACTCATCTCTCATCATATAATTTATACTGATGAGTACTGAATATTGTTTAAATTCACATAAAATAACTGAAACATAATTAAATATTTTTTTCTTTTTTGTTACATATTTTCCAGATTTTTAGCATCTAAAAATCCGAGCCCTAGTCATAAACGTCATTATCATCACATATCTCAGTCAGCTTAAGTTAACTACTTTATATGTATTAGCTGGTTTTATTGTCAAAATGTAACGTGTTAGTTAAATATTGTTACAAATATTGATTCAATTATTTTTAACGTGATTGCTTGAATGAACAAAAGTGCAACTGCGAAGAATCACGACGGATTGAAACTGCAACAAAGTTCTTCTGGCCATCGACCCCTTATTTATGGAACACATCTCTCTAGAAGCAAGTGGCTTATAAAAGAAAGGGGGAAATTGCCCGGATGATTTTACATCCACATACTTCTACCAAGTGTTCTTAATTATTACAAGGCAATTTCGTAAAATCCACTTAGTCATGATAGGAATAAGAACGCTAATGTTTCAAAATGCTTCATGGGCAATGGTGTAGAAAAGTACACTATATTCCGTTGTAGTACATTTACCAAATCCGCTAAGCTACAACACAAATTTCCTTAATTACGCTTCGAGGCCCGCTGATAAGATGTTGCAGTGCAGATGAGTAGTTAGAAACCTGATACTCTAATAACTTCCGAGCCTGTTGAGCGTTCGCAGTTCATTCACATTGTTAAAATTCAGTGCCTACAGGAAATTATATGAAACAGAAAGAGAAGGGCTGGCAGAGAGTTGGCCAGTCTTTCAGATGCTGTTGTTCTATTCATTTAAAGCCTTATAAAATCTACATAAGTTAAATCGAAAATCGATTTCATTAACGAGAAATTCCTGGGTGGAGCAGTCGGTAGTGCTGGCCTTCTGCGCCCGAGATTGCGGTTTCGATTCCAGCCCAGGTCGATGGATTTTAAGTGTGCTTAAATGCAACAGGCTCACGTCAGTAGATTTACTGGCATGTGAAATAACTTCTGTGGGACAAAGTTCCGGCACATCGGCGACGCTAATATAACCTCGTCAGTTGCAAGTGTCGTTAAATAAAACAATTTTAATTTAACAAGACATTCCAGTTCAGTGTTTCTCGAAAGTATAAATATACTATGCTCGTAATATCATCGCCATCATATAATAATAATAATAATAATAATAATAATAATAATAATAATAATAATAATAATAATAATAATATTATATATATAAAGCAGGTTATTTCACGACGCTTTATCAACATCTTAGGTTATTTAGCGTCTGAATGAGATGAAAGTGATAATGCCGGTGAAATGAGTCCGGGGTCCAGCACCGAAAGTTACCCAGCATTTGCTCATATTGGGTTGAGGGAAAACCCCGGAAAAAACCTCAACCAGGTAACTTGCCCCGACCGGGAATCGAACCCGGGCCATCTGGTTTCGCGACCAGACGCGCTGACCGTTACTCCACAGGTGTGGACCAATAATAATAATAATAATAATAATAATAACAATAACAATAACAATAATAGTAATAATAATAATAGGAAGCAGAAGAAGAAGAAGAAAAGAAGAAGAAGCGCACAACGTGGACAGTTAGTACCCTAGTTACGATTCACAGAATTTTGTTAGTGATACTATTCTTCGTTTGTACTTCACTACATGGTATCTGCTTACCGTCATATCATTCAACGTTCAACATATACCATTACTTATTTATTAATTGTTTATTTGTTTATGAACATGACAGGCACCTAATTAGAATGTTCAAGAGTTACAATTTACATAATTTATAAAACATAAACAAGGAAAAGGAAAAATACCCTTATTAAAAACAGAAACAATAATAAGAAAGAAAGAAAAAAATTGAAAATAAGATGTCAAAGTAGCTTGAAATTAACTAATAACAATATTCAGGAAAATATAATAAAAATTATTACCGGTATGTAATTACAAAAATTCATAAGGAACATAACAACATTCGGATGAGGATGTAATTTATTGTACAGGGTGATCCATTTGGGAAGACATAAAATAAAAATGTGATAAAAAGAGAATTGTCGCTATTTATTGTTAAATAATTTTCTATAAGAATGGGAGTTTTGTCCAAATTCAATATCAACTTGCCCACCATTACGAGTACGACACAGTTCATATATTTAGGCTAATTTCTCCCATGTATGGTCTAACATCTCAAGGGTAACTTCCTCAAATGCTGAAAAAATCTTTGCTTTAAGATCATGAATATCCCTGGGTCTCTCTTCACGAAACTCCAGGAAAAGAAATTGGGTGGTGTCAAGTATGACGAATTTGGAGGCCACATAATTGGCCATCCTCGACCACACCAGTTGTTACCAAATGTGTGATGCAGATAATCATGGACGTCTGTTACCCAATGAGGTGGTGCACCATCTAAGGGCCTGTGCTGTTAGTTTTCGGATGTTATGATAGCGTGAATTTCTCAGGAGTTCTCCATGTTGGCAGGATCCTAGGACATGTGCTAAGGTTTCAACCTCGTTGCAGTATCTGCAACGGAAACCGTCCAAGGATCTCCCATGAAGACTTCTCACTGGTGCTACGGTAACATTCATCTTAATTGCATCTCACCATTCAGAGGAAGATAGATCCTCCTTAACATAACACATCATTGTCCTTCGCCTTATCGTTATTCGTCATCAATTGATATCATACTTATTCGTCATCTTTAATAAATAAAATTGAAGTCATTCGTCGTCAACGATATTCGATATGAAAATCATTCATCAATATAACCATTCGTCATGCTGGAAAGACGAACTCAGGACCGTAGTAAGTGACTTTCAAGTCCAAAGCATTTCTGTAGAGTCTAAGATGTAACCTTCCTCGGGATGAAATAGCGAATACGTTAAGTACGAGTAGATTCTCCATACGGGCTATTCCATATGAAATCGATCAGCAAAAAACCTCGCATTTTTTATACTGTAATTTTTTCCCTATTTATACAAGGTGCTGAGGAGAGTGCATTTTCAAAAATATGCTATCGGAAGTCAAACGGTTTTCGTATTATTGAGCGACAAATTTAGCGTATTTTATAAAAACAAGCCTCTTTCGGCGCTCAGAACTCTGGAACCATTTACTGCAGAACACTGAACGAGAGCTCATTTTGAAGCTGACATTTGGTAGGTTATGTTAAGAAGTAATACTTATTTTTATTGTATACAGAGAGACAGATAATCTGATTTTACTCACTTTTAGGCTTTTTGCCAATTTGTAAAAATGTAAAAAAAATATTGAGAAAAAACCTTGCATTATTAAGAGGGATTCGGCATTGTTTGCTTAGTGGTACGGCAATAAGTTTCGAGGGTATTAAATAGATTATTTTCACACGCCTAGACTTGAACGGCGCAGTACCCCACGCACTGACCGAGAGCTGAAGATAAGCGAGCGTTGGGCGTCATTTTACTCCTGTGTTTATGAAAACCTGTGATAAAGCTAGCACAGCCATGACTGCTAGACGACACATCACGTGTTCATGTCTCCTGGCCTGCTTACCTCGGCTAGCTCCCGCCTGACAGTCAGCTGGTTAGTTCACGCGCGTACTATTTATTTTCTTTATTTGATATTTTCAATATTTTCTTATCAACGTGCCATCAGTAAAAAATATGTGTTTATTTGTACTTTCAGTGCGAAATCTAACTATATATTTTAAAAATATTTTTCCCTTGGCAAAGGCGTCTTAATGAGGAAAAATCTAAATTTCTCCATTTCCATAAAAAGTAAGAAAATCTGTTCATATGTCAATATAAACTTTAATTTCTCAGCATCAAAATAAACCATGATTTTGATCATTGGGTGAAAAGGTTTCGGAGCTACAACAGTTTAAAGTTGCAAATTTTATGAAAATACGATAAATTTAAATATTTTTTATTTAAACACTATGAAGTTCTGATGCCTCAAACTTTGCACAAAGCACTGTATCACAGTTCTCTTACTTACTTACATACTTACTTACTGGCTTTTAAGGAACCCGGAGGTTCATTGCCGCCCTCATATAAGCCCGCCATTGGTCCCTATCCTGAGCAAGATTAATCCAGTCTCTACCATCATATCCCACCTCCCTCCAATCCATTTTAATATTATCTTCCCACCTACTCTCGGCCTCCCCAAAGGTCTTTTTCCCTCCGGCCTCCCAACACTCTATATGTATTTCTGGATTCGCCCATACGTGCTACATGTACTGCCCATCTCAAACGTCTGGATTTTATGTTCCTAATTATGTCAGGTGAAGAATACAATGCGTGCAGCTCTGCGTTGTGTAACTTTCTCCATTCTCCTGTAACTTCATCCCTCTCAGCCCCAAATATTTTCCTAAGAACCTTATTCCCAAACACCCTTAACCTATGTTCCTCTCTCAAAGTGAGAGTCCAAGTTGCACAACCATACAGAACAACCGGTAATATGTGTAACTGTTTCATACATTCTAACTTTCAGATTTTTTGACAGAAGACTAGATGACAAAAGCTTCTCAACCGAATAATAACAGGCATTTCCCATATTTATTCTGCGTTTAATTTCCTCCCGAGTGTCATTTATATTTGTTACCGTTGCTCCAAGATATTTGAATTTTTCCACCTCTTCGAAAGATAAATCTCCAATTTTTATAGTTCCATTTCGTACAATATTCTGGTCACGAGACATAATCATATATGTGGTTGTGCCGGAGAATCAGTCCCGTTCCGAGGCTTACTGTTAGGTTTCGTAACAAGCTGTTTTTTTTACGGTGATGGGTTGTTAGCCCTTCGCCCAACCCCCAAGCTGGAGGACCACCCCTTATCGCAGTGGCCGGCAGAAGCTGCAGTTATGACGTAAGAGCCAGTCAGACCTCAAGAGCTTGGAAGAGCGAGCAGTTGAGTCGTATTACTGTTAACACGCACCAGCGCAGTGGCGTCAGTGCAGCAATGATACGACAGTTCTTGGAGATAAATTGATGGAATCACATTCCTGTATTTTGCTGGGGAATAACTACTCTGCGGTCATGATGGCAACATTCTTGGCAAATTCCCCGTCGTTAAAAGAACGCATGTTCTTTGCAATGGCAAGTGAAATCCTATATCTTAAGCCTTAAGCTTACCATTGATTCACTGACAGTGTGTTCCCTAGCTTCACTTAACAATTTATCTTTCAATTGCTGCACTAGTACTTGTCGATATTCTCCCCCATATTTGTCATAATCATTTGTGTGGCATACAGAATAATGGCGTTGTATATTGAACTTCTTTACATGCTGAAACAGCTTGCCACAAATCAAACACTTCGCCATTCCTCCATACTCCATAACACAGTTTGATCTCGACAAAGCATTTAGCTTGGGCACGATAGTAACACAAAGTGATGGTGTGTTTCAGAAGTTGAAATATACTTTGCATACTACTCACCAAGTTAGGGCCTAGATAATTCAATCTGTATATTGTGTAGGAAAACGTCTGTTAAAAACACTTGAACTGTTTTCACGTTTCCGAGTAGACAAAGTGTTGTAGTACTGCTTAAATTATTTATTTCTATATTTGTATATTTATAGCAGTTTCGGAGCCTCATTTACATAATGCGAGCGCTTCTGCAGCTGGCTGTGTTACGCATTTCATATTATTATAAGTATATTAAATTTGATTACAAACCAAAATATTTTGTTACATTGATTTATCACGGATGTACAGTTTTGTTTTCGTACAAATGTATTGTAATTGTGCTGTTCCCATACTACCTCAGATGAATGGATCGCGCTCTGTCATTGCATAGGCGCCGTACCCCCACTGTTCAGTTGAACCTTCTCTCCTCGCTGTGCTCAGTATGCAGGGTTTCCCGAGCAAAGAGCGTGGCGGCTCCGTGGTATGACGTCACAGAGGACGGAACATGCCGTTCACTGCCTTATCGGTTGTCCACGACTGCTTATTCAATATATTCGCAGCTACCCTCCATATCTGGAGGCCGTCTCCTCTATCCGCAACCTGAGGACGCGCCATGCCGTGATGATAGGGACCCAGTTCTCTACGTACAAAAAAAGTTTTATTGTATTTAGAAATTGTAAGGTCAATTTTCTCTATATTTGAGATGGAATAGCCCGTACGGTTCGGACTTGCAGCACACACTGTGTCAGCTGGTATTTAGCATGCCCTGCAGCGCGACTGCGGCGGAGAAGAGAAGCGGGAAGTAATGGTTAATTAACGACCGTGACTTTTCACCTATGATCTACTAGATACCGCGCAAGCAGTGGGGGTCAGTCACTTCATTTCAATTACAATGCTCTGTACAGTACAAGCAGGATGCAGCAAACACGAAATTCCGCCGCGACACATTCTGGCAGCTTCTGGAGATTTTTCAAGAGCCTTGCTTGTAGGAAAATCACATTTATACGTACCGACACGTACGCTTACGGACACGGAAAACCTGCCCAAGGATGTCCACACTGTAGTCGTGCTTCTAACTTATTCTATTCCAGAAACTGGAAACAGGATTAATTAATTTCTAGATCGCTACTATCAGCCCAAAGGCTGTCATATTCTTCGTATTACAAACATAAATTACATATAGACATTAGATTAGATGCTACGATTATTCATTAGAATGCGCTTGAGCCTAAATAAAGCAGCAAAACAGTACAGTCAGCGCGTTCATTAAATACCCAGTCGGAAGCATTTCTAGTGTGATATACAGACGTGGACAAATTATTAGCAAAATTTAAGATTTTTATTATATATTTTTACAAAATATGATTCTTCAATTTAGACTACAGTTGACATTTTTGTGTATTTCCAAATTATTAGCAAAATTGAAGATTTGTATTGTATATTTTTCAAAATTTAACTCCTCAATTTGGACTACAGTTGATATTTTTGCATATTTACAAATTATTAGCAAAACTGAAGGTTTTTGTTGTATATTTTTTACAAAATTCGATTCTTCAATTTGTACTACAGTTGACATTTTGGATATTTCGAAATTATTAGCAAAACTGAAGATTTTTGTTTTATATTTTTACAAAATTTGACTCTTCAATGCAGTTGATAATTTTGCTAATTTACAAATTATTAGCTAAATTTAAGATTTTTATTATATATTTTTACAAAATATGATTCTTCAATTTAGACTACAGTTGACATTTTTGTGTATTTCCAAATTATTAGCAAAATTGAAGATTTGTATTGTATATTTTTTCAAAATTGAACTCCTCAATTTGGACTACAGTTGATATTTTTGCATATTTACAAATTATTAGCAAAACTGAAGGTTTTTGTTGTGTATTTTTACAAAATTCGATTCTTCAATTTGTACTACAGTTGACATTTTGGATATTTCGAAATTATTAGCAAAACTGAAGATTTTTGTTTTATATTTTTACAAAATTTGACTCTTCAATGCAGTTGATAATTTTGCTAATTTACAAATTATTAGCAAAATTTAAGATTTTTATTATATATTTTTACAAAATATGATTCTTCAATTTAGACTACAGTTGATATTTTTGTGTATTTCCAAATTATTAGCAAAATTGAAGATTTGTATTGTATATTTTTTCAAAATTGAACTCCACAATTTGGACTACAGTTGATATTTTTGCATATTTACAAATTATTAGCAAAACTGAAGGTTTTTGTTGTGTATTTTTACAAAATTCGATTCTTCAATTTGTACTACAGTTGACATTTTGGATATTTCGAAATTATTAGCAAAACTGAAGATTTTTGTTTTATATTTTTACAAAATTTGACTCTTCAATGCAGTTGACAATTTTGCTAATTTACAAATTATTAGCAAAATTGAAGACTTTTATTATATATTTTTACAAAACTTGACTCTTCAATTTAAACTACAGTTGACATTTTTGCATATTTCTGACTACTGTAATGATGGAAATATTCAGAATTGTCAAATGTAGTCTAAATTGAAAAGTCGAATTTTGTAAACAGAATTATCATAAAAAACGTCCATTTTGTTAATAATTTGTCCACGTCTGTATATTTTCTGCACGCAGCAATACTTGTCACGTTTGCGCTGTAAAGATTGTCCCTAGTTACAATTACAGTGAAACCTGTTCAAATCGGAACCTGAATAATCCGGAATCCTGTCTAATTCGGAACAATTTATTACTACTACTACTACTACTACGATGGCATCACAGCCCAAAGTCGAGCCTTAGCCTCCTCAATTTTTTTCCTCCAACTGTCCCTGTCCTGTGCTAATCTCCTCCAGGCAGTTGTTCCGAGATAGTCCTGAGAATCGATCGTTACTGCATCTATCCAGCTATTTTTGGGTCTTCCAATTGGTCTTTTACCCTTCTAAGATCTTCTTTGGTATTCTGTTCCCTTCTGTCCGATAGACATGTCCGGCCCATTCAAGCCTCCTTAAAATGATGAAAGTAACAACATCAAAACTTTTATATAATTTATATAGCTCGTTATTATAACGTATTCTCCACTGCATATTTTTTGCACCGGTCCAAAAATTCTTCTGAGTATTTTGCGTTCAAACATACCTAGTTTAGCTTCTGTCTCCTTAGATAATGTCCAAGTTTCGCTTGCATAACAGAGAATACTTCTAATAATTGTTTTGTATATTTTAAGTTTTGTTTCCTTGTGCACACAGATTTCAATATTGCGCTTAATGCAAAATAGGCCTTATTGGCTGCAGTGATTCGACTCTGGAACAATTTATTGGTCCCGGCGAAATTAATTAATTAATTAATGTATTTATGTATTTATTTATTTATTTATTTATTTATTTATTTATTTAACCTGGTAGAGATAAGGTCATCAGGCCTTCTCTTCCCCTCTACCAGGGGATTACAACTACAATATTAAGAATACAATTACAAATATAATTACAATTAATATTAAATTTAGAAATACAATAAAAATCAAGGTACTAAAAGATTAACTGATTAATAAAAACTATACAGTTTATTGTAAAAGTTAAGAAGAGAGAAGCATTTCTTTTATTGATCAAGTAAAAATTAATCCTACTCTACCCAGTAAGAAAATGCTTAATATGTTTGCTTTTGGACGCTACTAAATTCCGACAGTCTCTGATGTCACTGGGTAGGGTATTCCACAAGCGCGAGAGCGAGATTGTGTATGATGATGAATACGATGATGTCTTATGTGTTGGTATGGCTAGTATGCGGCTATTTTGCGTGCGTGTGAAGAGATTATGATATGATGACAATTAACTGAAACGGGAGGCAAGGTATGTATTATGTGTATTTTTTTTCCGAATAAAACGGAAACTGTCCAACGCGAAAACGGATACTGTCTGCTACTGTTCAAACGGAAATAATATTTTGGACACACTACTTTAATGTAAACTATATTTTGAAACAGTATGTGCTTTCAAGGAATGTACGAAATACATAGGTCACTAAGATAAAAACCAATTTTCTTTGCAAAATTTTCGAGGGTATGAGGGTGTGTTGGCCTCGTCATAAATTTTATTACCTTATTGACTATATGGGTCCCTTCAAAGATGTTCAATGCTTCACTTCTTTATACTGTCGTAGCTGGGTAGAACGCAAGTGTATGTGTGATTTCGTGATACAAAAAAATTGCGTAAAAATGTTGCATTAACTGATGAAGTAAAAGTTATCGAGAAAAATAAGAAACTAAGCGTATGGGAAATAATGTTGAAATTTAGGAATGGAAAACTCAGGTGTAACTTAACACTTTAAAAAATAAAGGCCGTATCATTAGTGAGTGGCTTGAGGTGAATGATGGTGACATAAAAAGGAAACAGAAAACAACTGGTCACATATAAATAAATGAACTGTTGTGGGAGTGGATTCTTCTTGCCCTTTCAAAGATCATGCCAATTTCTGGATCTGTTCTGCAAAGCAAACCTTGAATTGGCAAAGAAATTAGGTAATCCAGAATTCAAGGCTTGTAGGCTCCTTGTCCAATTAAATAATGTGCTGTGATATACAGTACAGTATTATAGTGTTAGATATTAAATTTAGGGGAGAGTCGGGTAGTATCGGACAGTGCGTTTCTTTCATCTACACCACATGGTAGTACCACAGTCTACTATATACAGTCACGAAGCTTGAGTTTTGAGGGTGCTAGAAACAACAGACTGTGACGGTTCTATTTTGCATTGCCTGTAATGAGGCGATATTAGCGATCCTAGTGGTGAGCAACTATCTAATGTTTGCATATTTACTAAGTATTGAGCTTCTTCGACTGTATATACTAGACTGTGGTAGTACCTGAATGACATGGTTACGTTTCTCTATGCGACATCACAAGAAACGTAACCATGTCAATCAGGTACTATCATCGTGTGGTAGATGAAAGAAATTCACTGTCCGATATTACCCGATGTCCGATACTACCCGACTCTCCCCTAGTGTAATTAATACACTTCATAGTGCTTAATGAGTGAGTTACGATACAATTTATACAGGAAATGAGATTTTCATCAAGATCATTCAATTAAATAAGCGACATGAAGCTGATTTAATGTCAGTAGTGTTAAACGGAATATTTTGTAATTCCTATAATTTGCGGCATGCTTTGTTTTTCATTTATACAAATGATAAAATATATCATTTTAACGTCTCACCTGAATAACAACGGAAATCTATCCACAACGGAAAAAAATGAGGACCGTGTCACTTTCCTCTTGAACAGGTTTCACTGTATTACCATTAGCGATATATTTATTTCAAGTCTCACCAATAAACTCGAGACGCTGAACGACTTAAAAAGAGAGCCTATAGCCCTAACGAAAAAGGATTAGTAATTTTAGAGGCATATGTTTTAACACAGTCTTCAGAAGAAGAACGAGCAAACAGATTTAAACTGCTCGACTCATGAAAATTTCAACTACTGTGTAATTACCGGAGGTAGTCTGTTCCAATGTCAATATTGAACGTTTATACGGAAGTTCAGACAAGTCAATTTTATATATAGAGCAAGAAATGAAGTGTGGAGTGAAAGTCGACAGCCAACGTACAATTCGGTCTAATATGGCGTGACTCTGGAAGATCAACTTAAAATGATCTGCAATGAAATTGTTGATAACTTCAGGCGTCTGATCTGCGATTTCCGTTGTATTACACAAAAACTTCTTTTACACTTAAAACGAGGAGTGGGGTTTTAAATGGCAGCTTACATCAGATTGTGAACTATAAAATTTAAACGGTTTTCAGGACTGAACTTCGCTTCACCTTCAGATTTTCAATAGAGCACGTGACCTTTCACGAATAGTCTTACATTTGAAGAGACTCGATACGAACAGTTCGCTCGCAATGCGATCACTTGCTCACGGATCACGCTCTTCAACAAGAAATGGGTCGTGATCGTGATGGCTTCTGACTCAATCACTTCACATTGCAGCATTCATATTTCACCAGGTGACTAAGCAGCGCCATAATTATGTGTATGACAGACATAAAAGAGAAGCTTCTTTAACAAGGAATAGATTTTGAGGATCTAAAATTGTCAAAAAATTAGGGAAAATCCAATGTGAGGACAGCTGCCCTTAAAGAAGTACAGTACATCAATGATAAAGCCTAATATTTAATCCATTAAAAAGGATAATAGTCGAAATAAGAATAATTAATCTTTAAATTTTTTTTAAATAGGCATTTTAACATGGTACCGTCGACCTGGTTGGCTAGTTGGTATAGCGCTGGCTTCCTACGCCCAAGGTTGCGGGTTCGATCCCGGGCCAGGTCGATGGCATTTAAGGGGAGGCAGAGGTGAATATTTCAAAATCCACAAAATTTATCCGATTTGTTTGAAATTGATCATGGATACTAAGTATGTTATTAGTAATTGGACATACCAAGTTTCAACTTTCTAAGTACAATAGTTCCGTAAATATTAATAATTTTATCAAACTTTACATCGTTTGATATAAAATGCTCCATGCACCATATTGTAAGAAATTTTCAATATTTTTTTTTTATTTTATGTTCAGAGAAGGTATATAAATAATGATAAGTATTAGTTTATTATGGGAATAATATAGTAATACAGTTATCTTGGTTTTAATTTCATGTTTTTAAGGGCACAAAATCAAAAACTAACATCGGAATATCAAAATAAAGATAATAAAAATGGAAAAAAACCAAATTTTAATTTTTTCTTCAGTTTTGTTCGAAAATTTCACCTCTGCCTCTCCTTAAGTGTGCTTAAAGGTGACAGGCTCATGTCAGTAGATTTACTGGCATGTAAAAGAACTCCTGCGGGACAAAATTCCGGCACATCCGGTGACGTTGATATAACCTCTGCAGTTGCGAGCGTCGTTAAATAAAACATAACTTTAACTTTAAACATGGTACCAAGATGCGAAATATGGAAGATATTGAGGAAGAGAATGAAGAATGAGAAGTTAATAAGGGTTATGGAATCATCCTACAAGTCAGTAAAGGGACTAGTGCGGATTGATGGGCTAATATCAGAGGAATTTGAAATGAATGGAGGAGTGAAGCAAGGGGATAGTTTGAGTCCATTGCTATTTATTATTTTTATGGATGAAATAATTCAAGCATGCAAAAGGAGGGCAGCAAAGTTAAGAGTTGGTTATTGGAATATGAGGCCAGTATATAGACAGGTGTTGGTGTCCGCGGAAGAAATTTATTATTAGTAACAGAAACAGAGCAAAAATTACAAGAATCAGTGGTTGAATGGACAGAAATAAGAGTATTAAGAAGTAAGGGAATGATAGTAAATACCAAACACTATTAAGATACATGAATCCTATGTGAAGTTGGAAAATAGGAAAGATTAGAAAATGTTAGGTTTCCAGTGAAAGACATGCTTTGGGCAGAAAACTATGAATGACTGAATTACTGTATGGCTGGATGAGTGAATGTCTACTTAAATATTTACCTGTGAACTTAATAATCACATATGAACTTAATTTCACATTAACTTAATTACACATCAACTTAATTAATTACACATTAATTTAATTACACAAAACTTAATTAATTACACATCAACTTAATTAATTACACATAAACTTTATTAATTACACAACTTATTTACAGAACAATATCAATTAGGCCTACATATCAGACTGCTTAATTACGTTCAAGTTTAATTAGTTACGTATGAACTTATTTAGCCAATTTGCTTAACACTTTAAATTACTTTTATATTTCCCTAGGGAAGGATAGTCCTTAAAAGCCTTATATTTCCCTAGGGAAAGACAGTCCTTTAAATTCACAAGTCACTGGAGGCAGCTTATTCCAATTTGTTAGACATAGTTTTAATTATTAGGAGTGAAAATTTAACGACATCTGCGCTCTTGTTTCGTTTTGTTTTAAATTCAAAATCACCCCTACAATAATAAGGTAGATTTTCAATTCGTAATGATAATTATATCTGCTCATGATTTTCGACCAATAGGTCTGTATGCCCAATATAATGCGCATAACCTAGCTTCCTTTCGCCTAGTTTAAATCATTCTAATTCTTTAACAATTTCGTCGCCATGTCCAATTTTCCCTTTAACAAATTTGATCACCTTGCGTGGACTCTTTCTAATGACTATGTATTTTGGTTTGTTCTATAAGAATTTCAACATGCTGGCCTATACTCCTTTATTGGATGTGCTAATGAAAAGTAGATTGAAATAAATGTATATCATCCTCATCGTCCTTGCAGGTATTAGGCCTAGTGGCCTGTTATGGTCCCCGTCCATCTTTTCAGGGGGCGTCCGAAAGATCATCTTCCATGTGGTAGGCCTATATAGCGGAGAATTTGTCTTGGGAGTCTGGAACCGTCCATTCTATTGACATGGTTAAGCCATTTTTGTCTATAGTGGTTGAGATGTTCATAAATAGGCGTAATTTTCAATTCTTTTGTAATTAGGTCATTCCTTTTGTGGTCAAGCCAGCTGTAGCCGGCAGTCCTCCTTAGAAATCTCATTTCCGCAGTTGTTAGGCGTTGAACATCTGAGTTTCGGACAGTCCAGGCCTCACTACCATACATGAGGACAGGTCTTGCTAGAACTTTATATGCTTTTAACCTGGTATGTTCTTGGGTTTTCGTGTTTGTGAAAACCTGGTTGATAGTTCTTAAGGCTCTATTAGAATGTTGAATATTTTCAGATATATCAGTAACAGGTAAATATGTCAAATTATAACATAAATATTTAAATGAGTTTACCTGTTCTAACGTATGGGTTCCAATGCAAATTTTACTCCTAACTGGCTGTTTACCTTGGAACGCCATAATTTTTGTTTTGTTTGGGAAATTTTCATATTGAAATTTTGTTCTATTATATTCAGGTGGTGTATTGCGTATTGCAGCTCGTCTTCATTTGCAGCAAAAAGAACCTGATCGTCTGCATATAATAATGTATCTAGAGTACAATTTCAGAAGAGCGGGATGTTTCCATGAATTGTTAGTCGCCAATGTCTGATGATGGACTTGATATACATATTGAATAAAAGTGGTGAGAGGGGGCATCCTTGACGAACTCCACAGTTTATCGGTCTCCATTCGGTATGTTCTGATTCGATAGTAATTTTGATAATATTGTGGTTATATAATTCCTAAATTGTTCTTATAATTGCGTTTGGAACTGAATCATCCGCCAAAATTTGAAAGAGCTTATTTCTGTCAACACAATAAATGTATATAATAAATAAAATTCAGAGTAGATAAGAAATATAAATGAATTCATCCTTCGATAACATAATTACAGATCGTACAGTCAGGTACAAGTTGAACGTCCCTATCATACGATATACTCAGGGAGAAGCCCTGTTCCATACTTTAGAAGACCTATGACTGCATTATTACATACTCCTCTATTGACAGGCGAAAGCTTAGCTAATTCAACATTTCTTAACGCAGATTTATTGGAAATTATCTTGAAGTGATGAGTAAAAAGTTTAGCACATGTTTATGATCTTCCTTCATAACAGATTAGGATTCCTAAATTTATTACTCTTCTTCTATTATGAAGCAAATGAGGAGTATGACATCACACGGGCTAAACAACTTCAAGCGAGTTACAGATTTATGAACCATATGTCAGCAGCAGAGGGTCAGTGGTTGATGCTCATGGCTGTAAATATAGCGGTCCCATATTCGAATCCCGGAGAGGGGAGAGGGGAAACTGAGTGCAATCCCTTGTTTTGTGAGTGCACTTAATTTCTTTTTAAATTGTGGTCTGACTCATGTCAGTGACATTAGCTAGGAGGGTTGTCATCGGTGGTTGGCTAATGTTCATATTACTCTCGCAAAAATAGTAATGCAACAGATTATCAACCAATTACAGCTAAAATTGTGTTTAGTAATTATTCATGACAATTAAAATAGAATATGATGGCAAACTAATTAATAAATATCAGCAAACCACGGAATGGTCCCAAATTAATTGTTGCCTCAGATTGACCACTGGAGTTCATGGTTTTAATATTTTTGCTACCTTTCTTAAGGGGAGGGGATGGTATTTTTTTTTTTACTTTTTTCCTATTTGGTGTAAAATATTAATTGTTTGTATGTAGAGAGCTCATAGCTGTGGCAACTCAACCAAATAAAAATATTTTGAAAAAAAAATATTTTGGGGCCCAAATTTGAAAAAAAAATATATACCCAATGCAGGATTGTACTAAAACCGATATAGGGTAAACTGTCCTATTGTTGGCACCCCACCAATAGTTGGCACCCCTTAATTAAAGCTTCAATATTCAGGAAATGCAATAATTTGCACACCTCTTTCTTACTAATTTCGTTAGCCAGTTACTTCATTGTTCTTCTGCAATTTAATTTTAAAATATCTTGCTCATTGTTTGGCAGATATCGCTTGCGCATGGAAGTGTTGTGAAATATCTCTTCTATTCTGGAGTTAAGAGCAGAGAATTCTTTGTACCTTAATAACTATTACTGTAATATATTTTTTTAATTTGTCCGGATAGATGCATAACTTATGCTTAGCCTCCTAAGAAGTATGATATATTGTGGTTTGTGTAACTTGCAATTTCACGTGCGAGAAGGGGGTGCCAATAAATGGTGTGTCAAAACTCGCATTTCCAGGTTGTTGGCATGTAGTACTAATAACCGGGTTTATGAGTGAAATCGTTGTTTTTAGACCAAATATTCTCAAATTAGTCCTGCATTTCTTATGGATGCTAATAATAGCTCTATTTTTAAAAAACAACTTCTCTATCCAATCAATGGCACTGGTGCCAATAACTGGAAAACTTTGTGCCAACAACTGGCGTTAGGCTTTTGTTTACCTACATGTTTTTATATTCATAGACTGAGTAATAGCTTACTGCCAGTAGTTTGTAATGTGAAAATAAAAGTGCACAGTAGACAACATGGCACCACACAAAAAGACATAGGTACAGTGAGGAGACTTTAAAAGAAGCACTGCGATCTATAAAGCATGGGAAGTCATTTAAAGTTGCAACCAAAAGATTTGGTGTACCTAGAGATACTTGTCAATTTCGATATTTGAAAAAGTTATGAAAACATCTTCTTGTCGAGTTCCTGTTCTTAACAGTGAAGAGGAAATCACTCTCTTTAGGTGAGTTATCAATGCAATTGGCCCTATATAAATTTAGTCATCGAGGTCTTTCATATTGTGGATTTGTGAAAATTTTTAATTAAAGCATTCGGATTTAATTTCTGATCATTATTTTCTTCGTGCTTGATTTTTATAATTTTAAACAGGACATTTTCAAAACTATATTTCTATGTCATTCTTGTCTTCTAGGTGGATCTTCAAATGGAATGTGCCATAAGGAATTTCCAAAGCGTAAAGATCTTCAGAGCTGTGTGAAGGAATTTCAAGAAAACGATCGCCCAAATCCTTTTAAGGACGATACTCCTGGGGACAAATGATACAACTCCTTCTTAAAGAGCCACCCTGTAGTTTTCATCAGGACTCCTGAAGGTTTCACTGAGGCAAGTGCATGCATGAGTCAAGAAGAAATAAGAGGATGGTTCACTGCTGTGGAAGATCTTCTCAATGAGGAAAATATGTATAACATTCTGTCGTATCCTTATAGTATCTTCAATGGAGATGATACAAACTTTATGCTTCGTTCCAAAAATGACGTCTGAGGGCGAAACTTGTGATAACAGGCCTCTAACAGTAAATAGTCCTGAGGACCAAGGTTATGATAGCAGAACTTCCACCCTTGTCAATAACGAAATGAATCATGATCAACAATGTGTAAATGAAACTGTTCCTCAGCTCAATTCTACCTCCCACATTGAGGAGAAACAAAATGAGATTATAAATTAATCTGTTAATCAATGATCACTAAAGAAAACATGTGTGAAATATAATTGTGGCCGGACCACCAAAACGAAAGGGAAAGAGGAAGATAAAGAGAGTACCATTTGTACTAACATCTGGGAAATGGAGAGAACTGCATGACCAGAAGGAGAAACGAAAGGAAGATGCTTTGAAACAAAGGGAGAATCGTAAACTGGAAAGCGAAAAGAAAAAGCTTGAAAAAAATCAGCAGAAACCGGACGAAAAATTTCAAAAGTGAACAAAGATTAGAAAAGGGCACCACAAAAACGCAGTATTCTCTCTCTCATCTACAAGCAGACAAGAGGAACGAAATATTCGGATATTTTTCAAATGCACAAGAGCTGTTTCTTCAACCAAAAAGGACTATGAATGCAACGCATGCAAGAGACTATATCATAGTCGATACATACCGGATCATCACAGAAAACATATTTCAGACGATTTCGACGAAAATCTGTTTCATTGCCAGTTACAGACAGTAATAATGTTTCTGGGGATGAGACATTTTCTTTCTGACCCAGAGTAGCTGAAACTTCATTTCAATAATAGCCTTACAATTTCAATAATTTCATTATTATTACATGTCATATTATTATGTAATTTAGTATGATTATATCTAAGAAAATGGGACTTATAAATTACAATGCAGCCTTCTTACAGAGGGTACCAATAACTAGCAAAAAAGGTGACAAGTACTAGCAAAATGGTGCCAATACTGGCATATTTGATCCTAAATATTTAACAAGATATTGTTGCATTAATTGTGAAATAAAATATTATTTGATATTACCATTACATTTGTCAATCTTTACTCTATTTATGAGAGTTTTTCTAAGTTCCAGTAAAGAGTATTTTCATAGAAATTTAAGATTTTCTCATACAATGTCCTTAAGGTGCCAATAACTGGGTGGTTTACCCTATCTAGACCATTTTTGAAGATAGATTCAAACAATGTTTTGCAATATATTTGCAAAAGCATGTTCTACAAACTTTCTGTAACAGAATTTTGATATTAGTCCGTAAGTTTGCGCAGTGACCCAACCAATTCCTTCTTTTCTTTCCAATCAGTTTCAGCATTATTCTTTCTTCACCCACTCTTTCCAGTACAGCTTCATTTCTTATTCTGTCTGTCCATTTGACACGCTCCATAATACCTAAATATTTAACTTGTGAAGTTTCTTTCAAACATGGGCAATTACAGTTTTAGGGCATGAATAATAAAAAAGATGTATGTTAGATTATAATTTGAATACAGTTTCTGAAAACCAGTTATGTTTAATGAAAATGGCATTAACGTCGATTTTGTGATATTTAAAGAAAGAAGATTTGCATGAAGCCAGTTCTTTTGCATAACTGTAAGTACATTTCTAAATTATGTAATGGAAAATAAAATCAGACAGTATAATCTACATTATGATAAAAGTGTGGTGTTATATCTCTTTAGATCCATATTTTAATAAATCATTTACATGTATACATAACTATATATATATATATATATATATATATATATATATATAGAGAGAGAGAGAGAGAGAGAGAGAGAGAGGGAGAAGGACATCATTTTATTTTTACTAACATTTTTAATATTAACCTCGCTATACCCTTGGATTAACGTTTGAAAACCGGAAATAAAGTTTGCTACCCCCTTCCACGACTGGAGTTCAATGATACTGGCGTAAAATACAATCAAATCACTTTACTAGGTATAGGATGTAAGAAAAGTAGTTCACCCATTTACGTAAACTAGGAAATATCGCAATTTTGAGTTTGATCATTTTCATTAGGTTTTTCTTTAATCAAAATACAGTACAGTATTAACAATAAGTGTTTTTACTCACTAACTGAGTTATCCATGGAAACGTTTCATTATGCAGTGTATATTATACTGTCTACAGCACATTAGCGTACAATATAGAGAATGAAGTTAAATTGAAAAATAATCATAATATGTATATTTAAACACATTTTTGAAAATGTTGGCCGTTCATTTAGATACAGGCTTCAGTTCTTTTGTGCGCCTTATCGCACTGTAGACTATTGCATCTAATTCAAATTACAAGTTTCGACCTTCGTACTAGAAACTCATGTTGAAATAATTCTGTACCTACTCTATAAAAGAGTACCTTACGTACTGTAAATTCAATCTTCACTTCTGCCCGACCCGCACAGATAAAATTGCTCATACATGCTATCTAGTGTCCGTCCAAGTGGTTATGTCGCAGGATCGTAGAAAGAGAGGAAATCACGTGACAGTTAATTACTTAACGTTATTTTAAATAGTTGTATAATAATACGTACGTAATAGTTGTATAATATTACTAGTCTTTACAGAGGGGCGAGCAGAAGCAGGTGGGGGAAATCGGGATGCAACGTAGGAAAACGGACGACAGTACCTGTGCGAAAATATGATTCAATATTGAAAGCTCTTTCGTCACTGGAAAACGCGAACATATTTCTGGAACGTACTATACTCATTAACTCAGTACTGCTTACTATATGCGGCCTTGGTTTTGTGAGGAGGACAGTTGGAACTTCATTAGTAGAAGGGGTGGGAGTGAAGTACATTAAAAAACTCAGGTACAATAAAAATTGAAGTAAAAATAAAATGATGTCCCTGTATATATAAATGATATTGGTCCTGATACAGTAATTGTTGAATAATGATCGAACTATTTTTCGTTTGCGATCTCCATATATTTCCATGACCGTTATACGCAAACGATCAATCTATAAAACGTTCCCATTCCAGGAAGAATGCAAAAAGACCGCAGCAACCAGCAGACTACTTTAAAAGCACTGCAGCACAAGCATTTATCTACAAATCGATGGCTGACATGCTGTGTTACATTCCTACAAGGTAATGAATTTAGTAGCGTAAGGTTGCAACTTGCCAGAATAACAACGATGAGCTAATGGTCTCTCTTGACTTGAGAACAATCAGCTACGCCAACTCAATTTCGCCGGATGTGAACGGAACAAAAAGAAGGAATGAAAACAATTCGAGGAAATCTCGTGGGTCAAACCTACACTTCCTTAGACGAGGCACTTCGGCCGAGCTGATAGCTACTCAGTTTCGACCAACAACAGTCGGCAGGATTCCAAAAATACCTCCGACAGCAACATCAAAGAAAATGACAAAGCCTCTGTGCTAACCCACTAACTATTTAACTTAATGCTAAGTGGTACAACGTTCTGTAATGTTTAAGGTCCCGTCTCAGAGCACCTTTGATCAGGGCATATATATGACTTCGACTCTTAATGGTACAGTAGGCTTCATGAGCTTCAGGTTGACGTGATGGTGACGAACTTAGCTCTGAATAATTGTGAAGATTTTCTGGAGCGTATGGTATGGATAAAACAATAAACGAAGCTGTGCTAAAAAGAGTGGGTGAAGAACGAATGGTGCAATTGATCAGGAAATGAAAAAGAAGTTGGCTTGGTCACTGAATGAGAGAAAATTCCTACTGAAGGATGGAGTAATAGGAAAGGTGAACGGGAGGAAAGTTCTGGGCAGAAGAAGATATTATATGAAGAGTCAACTTCAAGAATGATGGATGTCATTTGGAATACATTTTTCAGGAGAAACAATTGAAAATTTGAAATGCTTAGCGCCCAAAGCTTCACTGTGATTTTCCGATCATTACTGGACAATGACTATCAGTGTTAATGCCATATAACTCTCTATGTACATTCTGTATGTCTTAAGCTATGCATTGACAGTCTTGGTTCATTTTCGACAAGAAAGTAACATACATCATTCTTGCAGTGGACTCTTCATATGATAAACACTATTCAGATATATGGATCCTAAGCGGAAACTAAGAGGAAGATGGAAATTAGGAAAGATTAGAAAATGTTGGGTTTCCAGTGAAAAACATGAATTTGAGCAGAAAACTATGAATGACTGAATTACTGTATGGGTGAGTGAGTGAGTGAGTGAGTGAGTGAAGAAATGTAAGTAGCTAATGTCATTAGTTTCAGGACGCTATTCTTGGAGGTACGGTATTTCAAACAAAATCGTTTAATTTGCTGCCTTTACGAGATAAACAAATTGTTCTATATGAAACATTAAGTAGCGTGTTTTTTGGAACGTCATTGCTTTAATTCCCAATATGCTCACAATAAGTCAATTTAAGAGAGCAGTGAATTATGACAAATGATTGAAAGAATTTTAGTTTTGTCCTATAAATGTGCAGAAATTTGACCCGAACAAATGCAACTTTTCGTTCTGCAAAATAATTTTACAATGTTACATTTGCTTGGATCAAATTTCTGCACACTTAAAAGACAAACCTTTTTTTTTTTCAATCGTTTATTATCATAATACACTGACCTTTTAAATTGCCACTACTTTGCCTTTACTTACTTACTTACTTACTGGTTTTTAAGGAACCCAGAGGTTCATTGCCGCCCTCACATAAGCCCGCCAGCGGTCCCTATCCTGAGCTAGATTAATCCATTCTCTATCATCATACCCCACCTCCCTCAAATCAATTTTAATATTATCTTCCCATGTACGTCTCGGCCTCCCTAAAGATCTTTTCCCCTCTTGCCTCCCAACTAACACTCTATATGCATTTCTGGATTCGCCCATATGTGCTACATGCCCTGCCCATCTCAAACGTCTGGATTTAATGTCCCTAATTATGTCAGGTGAAGAATACAATGCGTGCAGTTCTGTGTTGTGTAACTTTCTCCATTCTCCTGTAACTTCATCCCTCTTAGCCCCAAATATTTTCCTAAGCACCTTATTCTCAAACACCCTTAATCTCTGTTCCTCTCTCAAAGTGAGAGTCCAAGTTTCACAACCATACAGAACAACCGGTAATATAACTGTTTTATAAATTCTAACTTTCAGATTTTTTGACAGCAGACTGGATGATAAAAGCTTCTCAACCGAATAATAACAGGCATTTTCCATATTTATTCTGTGTTTAATTTCCTCCCGAGTATCATTTATATTTGTTACTGTTGCTCCAAGATATTTGAATTTTTCCACCTCTTCAAAGGATTAATTTCCAATTTTTATATTTCCATTTCGTACAATATTCTCGTCACGAGACATAATCATATACTTTGTCTTTTCGGGATTTACTTCGTAGCGTGTTTTTTGGAAAGTCATTGCTTTAATTCCCAATATGCTCACAATCAGTCAATTTAAGAGAGCAGTGTATTATGACAATACATGATTGAAAGAATTTTAGTTCTTTCCTATAAATGTGCAGAAATTTGACCCGAACAAATGCAACTTTTCGCAAATCAAGGTTTCAGGTATAACTCCCTCTGTACAGTTGATTTCAATAATTTCGAGGGAAAAATTGTTTCGGGGCCAGGCATCGAACCGGGCAACTTTTTGTTTTGTAAAATAATATTACAATGTTACATTTGCTCGGATCAAATTTCTGCACATTTAAAGGACAGAACTATTTTTTTTTTTTCAATCATTTATTATCATAATACACTGCCCTTTTAAATTGCCACTACTTTTGTTTTTACTTCGTATAATAAGAGAGTTAAAAGAACGGAAGCAAGGGTTTAGGAAGACAGTGTAGTTCGCACCTTCATGAATAACAAATTAAAAAGAGATCTTCTTTCGCAAGAGCGGCCGGTGGCCACACAATTATGTTGTCACGAGTGGATCGCAACGTCGACTGTATACAGCAGCAATTTTCCTCGGGCGCCCCAGGGTGCTGTCAGTGAGCTATGCAACAGCTATATCACTGCACATGTATCGAAGGGGGATGTCGGACTCGGGGGATATTTTTATATCAGTCCGCTGAGTGACATGACGCAAACCGGGATATGCCCCGCCCAGGTTCCACGAGAGCGATGTAAAAGCACGGGGTGACATCCAGGCTGGGCGGAACCCTACCTGTCCAGTCCAGGCAACTCCAGAGCTCGAGTACCGGATGACTAATTTTGCCGCCCAGTTGTGTCATAGGTACGAGCATGTAATGCGGCCTTGTTCAGATCTACTGCATCACTCCAGCGCGGCCGATATACATTTTTATAGTCTGGCTCGTTGGGGACATGGCGTTCTGCTGCCCGTCCCTGTGTCCCAGTATTCGAAGTCGAGAAACCTTTTAGGACGAACAGGCTGATAAATAACAAAGATTTGCAAGATATCATAATTAATATGTGACGAGAGAATTTAGTGAAAACCACCAAGTCTTAAACCTGGGGATTTTTAACTATTTTACGACGATTTATCAACTACAATGGTCATGTATCGTCTTGGTAAAATGAAGGTGATGTCAGCGAAATGAGTCCAGTGCAGAAAGTTACTCAACATTTTCTGTTAATGGGTTGAGGGAAAACCCCTGAAAAAACTCAATTAGGGAACTTGTCCCAACTAGGATTTCAACCCAGGCTCGCTCGGTTCACGGTCAGACATGCTAAACGTTACTCCAAATCGGTAGACTCAGGGGATTTTAACCTTTATACCCTCACACCTCTTCTGCACGTTCACACCTTCCCTTCCCCCCCCCCAAATTAGCTAATGAGCCATTGATGCATGTATGTATGTACGTATGTATGTTTTTTATGTATTTATTAAAAACGGCATGTTCCATTACACTGAATAATACTACATGCACTGACCTCTCTTATAATATTACAGTTATTTACAATCATCTATACTAATAATAAATCTGTAGCCGAAATTTTTCTGGTAATTTTCGATTTTCCGAAAATAATTGGTCCTAACATATATAATTAACTACCCTGAAACCGAAAATCGTTTTTTTTTTTTTAATTTTTGTTTGTATGTCTGTCTGTCTGTCTGTCTGTCTGTCTGTATGTTGTTACCTTTTCACGCGATAATGACTGAACGGGTTTCCATCAAATTGGAATATAAATTAAGTTCGTTGTAACTTAGATTTTAGGCTATATGGCATTCAAAATACATTATTTAAAAGGGGGGTTATGAGGTCGCCTCAATTAAATAAATCGAAATATCTCGCTTATTATTGATTTTTGTGAAATATGTTACATAACAAAAGTTTCTTTAAAAATCATTTCTGATAACTTTTATTCTTTGAAAAATTTTGATAGGACTGATATTTAATGAGATAAATGAGTTTTAAAATTAAAATAACTGCCATCTAATGCGGTGTATTGAAATAAAAAACAAATGCCTTCGTCTATAAGGGGCCTTGGACACAACAATCGAAAGCTATGAAACATAGCCTATAGACAATATTTCTGTGTTTGTATGAAGCTAAATTAACCTATTTGTATAATTAATTATTATTTCATCATTGGAAAGTGTAGTTTCTCTGGATGGACATAATGCTATAATGTTATTACAGTAACTTGTGAGTGAATTGAGGACAGGTAAGATTAAAATAGCTTCTTATGCACAGAAAACTTCAAGGGTTATTCTGTATATTCATTTCCTGTATTTCTTATAATAATGTTTATGAACATATTCATTTTTATCTCAGAGAATTAACGAACAACGAGAGTATTGATTTAGTATGCAGTAATAGTACGTTAGCTTAGCAATCCATTATTTTATAATTCAAATTTTAACTATGCTCAATTGAATCGTGTTAAAATACATAAAATACATATGCAATAAATGCAATGCAAAAAAATTGGGTAATGAGCCAAGCAGATTATGTTGCGGTGTTGTAAAAGTTGTTCCTCCTGAGATTCAAGAGCTCCCACAACAAATTAAAAACTTTCTAATTCGAGTACATCCGTTATCAACACACTTTTTCATAATATAATATAAAATAAACATAATAATAAATCTGTAGCCAAAATTTTTCTGTTAATTTTCGCTTTTCCAAAAATAATTGGTAATAACAATTAAGAAACATGTTAAAGGAATTGTCATTGCACCAAATGAGTGTCTCTGGACCAAAATGATCGCATTTTAATATTTTAAATACAATTTAAATTAAGTAACATATTAAACGATTTATCCTTCTATCAAGCACGAATATTCCCTGAATCAAATGTCCTATTTTAATTATGTAATTACTTTATATTTATTTCTAACGGGTACAGCGGAGCGCACGGGTACGGCTAGTACTAATAATAAATCTGTAGCCAAACTTTTTCTGGTAATTTTCGATTTTCCAAAAATAATTGGTGTTAACATGTATAATTAACCATCCTGAAACCGAAAATCGCTTTTTTTTTATTTTTGTTTGTATGTCTGTCTGGATGTTTGTTACCTTTTCACGCGATAATGGCTGAACGGATTTCGATGAAAATTGGAATATAAATTAAGTTCGTTGTAACTTAGATTTTAGGCTATATGGAATTCAAAATACTTTATTTAAAAGGGGGGTTATAAGGGGGCCTGAATTAAATCAAAATATCTCGCTTATTATTGATTTTCATGAAAAATATTACATAACAAAAGCTTCTTTAAAAATAAGTTTTGATAAGTTTTATTCTATACAAAATTTTGATAGGACCGATATTTAATGAGATAAATGAGTTTTAAAATTACAATAACAACGCCATCTAAGGCGCTGTACTGAAATAAAAACAAATGACTTCGTCTATAAGGGGCCTTGGACAACAACAATCGAAAGCTATTAAACATAGCCTAAGACAATGTTTCTCTGTTTGTATGAAGTAATATCGGACGCTAATTAATTGTTCAATTTGTACTTTCTCTAGATGTAGGCCTACATAATTCTACAATGTTATTAGAGTAACTTCTGAAACATATAGCAAGTAATATAAAGTATAAACTTTAAAACTAAATGATATATCAATCTTCATTAAACTATGGTTGCATGTAATATCAATTAAGAAACATGTTAAAGAAATTGTCATTGCACCAAATGAGTGTCTCTGGACCAAAATGACCACATTTTAATTATTTGGATGCAATTTAAATTAAGTAACATATTGAACGATTTATCCTTCTATCTAACACGAATGTTCCCTGGATCAAATGTTCTATTTTAATTATGTAATTACTTTATATTTATTTCTAATGGGTACGGCTATTGAAAACCGCCAAGTCTTAAATCTGGGGATTTTTAACTACTTTATTTTACGACGATTTATCAACTGCAATGGTCATGCATCGTCTTGGTAAAATAAAGGTGATAATGCCAGCGAAATGAGTCCAGGTCCAGCGCAGAAAGTTACTCAACATTTGCTTTTAATGGGTTGAGGGAAAACCCCTGAAAAACTCAATTAGGGAACTTCTCCAACTAGGATTTCAACCCAGGCTCGCTTGATTCGCGGTTAGACATGCTAAACGTTACTCCAAATCGGTAGACTCAGGAGATTTTAACCTTTATACCCTCACACCTCTTCTGAACGCTCACACCTTCCCTTCCCCTCCAAATTAACCCAACGTAACTAATGAGCCATTGACGTATGTATGTATGTATGTATGTATGTATGTATGTATGTATGTATGTATGTATGTATGTATGTATGTATGTATGTATGTATGTGTGTATGCATGCATGTATTTATGTATGTATGTATCAAAATCTTAGGTTATTTAGCGTCTGAATGAGATGAAGGTGAAAATGCCGGTGAAATGAGTCCGGGGTCCAACACCGAAAGTTACCCAGCATTTGCTCATATTGGGTTGAGGGAAAACCTCAACCAGGTAACTTGCCCCGAGTGGAAATCGAACCCGGGCCACCTGGTTTCGCGGCCAGACGCGCTAACCTATGTATGTATGTATGTATGTATGTATGTATGTATGTATGTATGTATGTATGTATGTATGTATGTATGCATGTATGCATGTATGCATGTGTGTATGTATGCATGCATGTATTTATGTATGTATGTATCAAAATCTTAGGTTATTTAGCGTCTGAATGAGATGAAGGTGAAAATGCCGGTGAAATGAGTCCGGGGTCCAACACCGAAAGTTACCCAGCATTTGCTCGTATTGGGTTGAGGGAAAACCCCGGAAAAACCTCAACCAGGTAACTTGCCCCGAGTGGAAATCGAACCCGGGCCACCTGGTTCCGCGGCCAGACGCGCTAACCTATGTATGTATGTATGTATGTATGTATGTATGTTTTATTTTATTTTATTGGGTTATTTTACGACGCTGTATCAACATCTAGGCTATTTAGCGTCTAAATGAAATGAAGGTGATAATGCCGGTGAAATGAGTCCGGGGTCCAGCACCGAAAGTTACCCAGCATTTGCTCGCATTGAGTTGAGGGGAAGCCCCGGAAAAAACCTCAACCAGGTAACTTGCCCCGACCGATGCCAGTAAATCTACTGACATGAGCCTGTCGCATTTAAGCACATTTAAATGCCATCGACCTGGCCCGGGATCGAACCCGCAACCTTAGGCATAGAAGGCCAGCGCTATATCAACTCGCCAACCAGGTCGATTGTATGTATGTATGTATGTATGTATGTATGTATGTATGTATGTATGTCCGGTAATTTCATTACTATAGAATTTTGTTATTGTAGGTTTAATTTGTAATTCAGCAAATACAAAAATATTCTTTGTTCTTAAATTCTATGATAAAATGTCTAGCTTTCATTAATCAGGTATCTTGTCGTACTTTAACTTTTATTGTAATTGTAATTGTAAATTTAATATTAATTGTAATCTTATTGTTCATGTTATAGTTGTAATCCCCTGGTAAAGGGGCAGAGAAGGCCTGACGGCCTTATCTCTACCAGGTTAAATAAATAAATACTAAATACTAAATATGTATGTATGATTGTTTTCCCAATTGACCAAATATATACATGGAGTAATTTATAACTCTGCAGAATTTAACAGGTTATTCCTTGAATAGAGTACAACGAAACATTACAATACAATATTACGGAAGTCCCAGAAAAAAATAATTTTCTCCATAATGTTAACACTGTTTTACTCCAAGTACTATCCGTAGGAGCCTGATTTCTACTCTAAAGGCTAGATAAATTGATAAGGAATGATTTACCCCTTTACAGTTTTCCAATAAATGAATGGTTTTCTTGCAAATGAATATAAAGATTAACACGTGTCATTAGGAAGTCTGGCAACTCTGCTATTCAGACCGAGTGCGTGTGCGTTCTCGTACAATGGGAAACGCTGCGGACTGCATTTGCATGATTTTTTAAAACAGTTTTAGATCATTACTCTAATCGCGAAGTACCTCCCACAGGCCGTGATGTACATTCTGCACACCTGATATTTATATTAAAAAGCTACACCTAGGTCTGGCTTGTATTTCTGAGTAACGTAAGAGTACAAAAACAAGTAGAGTCTGTTAACCTGTTCTTTTTATGTGGGAACAAGAATATCATTAGCCCAAACAGACACGGTGATGATAATCCGTGACCACCCATACGTTAGCCGATCAACAACATTAAATTCGGTACACTACGTACGGCACTTCGAACGTGGCATGTGCAGATAGGAGAGAACACCGCACTTCCGACGAAAAGGGGGATAACTCGCTTTACACAGCACAGCAAGGAATGGGTTCTAGCAACGATTTTTTCGTCTTCATATTAACGATACTTCATTAGCTTTCGTGGAAACACTGTACATTGTAAAGAAATATCCGACCAACGTGGACGTACAGAAGAGATGAAATTTATTATCAGAAATTGGAGACTTTGTACATTTAAAATTAAAATAACACAATTTAAAGTTTTCCTAATAATAATAATAATAATAATAATAATAATAATAATAATAATAATAATTACTTAGGCCTACTGACTTTTAAGGAACCCGGAGGTTCATTGCCGCCCTCACATAAGCCCGCCAGCGGTCCCTATCCTGAGCAAGATTAATCCATTCTCTATCATCATATCCCACCACCCTCAAATCCATTTTAATATTATCTTCCCATTTACATCTCCGCCTCCCTAAAGGTCTTTTTCCCTCCGGCCTCCCAACTAAAAGACTATGCATTTCTGGACTCGCCCATACGTGCTACATGCCCTGCCCATCTCAAACGTCTGGATTTAATGTTCCTAATTATGTCAGGTGAAGAATACAATGCGTGCAGTTCTGTGTTGTGTAACTTTCTCCATTCTCCTGTAACTTCATCCCTCTTAGCCCCAAATATTTTCCTGAGCACCTTATTCTCAAACAATAATAATAATAATAATAATAATAATAATAATAATAATAATAATAATAATAATTACTTACTGGCTTTTAAGGAACCCGGAGGTTCATTGCCGCCCTCACATAAGCCCGCCATTGGTCCCTATCCTGAGCAAGATTAATCCATTCTCTATCATCATATCCCACCTCCCTCAAATCCATTTTAATATTATCTTCCCATCTACATCTCCGCCCCCCTGAAGGTCTTTTTCCCTCCGGCCTCCCAACTAAAAGACTATGCATTTCTGGACTCGCCCATACGTGTTACATGCCCTGCCCATCTCAAACGTCTGGATTTAATGTTCCTAATTATGTCAGGTGAAGAATACAATGCGTGCAGTTCTGTGTTGTGTAACTTTCTCCATTCTCCTGTAACTTCATCCCTCTTAGCCCCAAATATTTTCCTGAGCACCTTATTCTCAAACAATAATAATAATAATAATAATAATAATAATAATAATAATAATAATTACTTACTGGCTTTTAAGGAACCCGGAGGTTCATTGCCGCCCTCACATAAGCCCGCCATTGGTCCCTATCCTGAGCAAGATTAATCCATTCTCTATCATCATATCCCACCTCCCTCAAATCCATTTTAATATTATCTTCCCATCTACATCTCCGCCCCCCTGAAGGTCTTTTTCCCTCCGGCCTCCCAACTAAAAGACTATGCATTTCTGGACTCGCCCATACGTGTTACATGCCCTGCCCATCTCAAACGTCTGGATTTAATGTTCCTAATTATGTCAGGTGAAGAATACAATGCGTGCAGTTCTGTGTTGTGTAACTTTCTCCATTCTCCTGTAACTTCATCCCTCTTAGCCCCAAATATTTTCCTGAGCACCTTATTCTCAAACACCCTTAACCTATGTTCCTCTCTCAAAGTGAGAGTCCAAGTTTCACAACCATACAGAACAACTGGTCATATAACTGTTTTATAAATTCTAATTTTCAGATTTTTTTTACAGCAGACTGGATGATAAGAGCTTCTCAACCGAATAATAACACGCATTTCCCATACTTATTCTGTGTTTAATTTCCTCCCGAGTATCATTTATATTTGTTACTTGTGCTCCAAGATATTTGATTTTTTCCACCTCTTCGAAAGATAAATCTCCAATTTTTATATTTCCATTTCGTACAATATTCTGGTCACGAGACGTAATCATTTACTTTGTCTTTTCGGGATTTACTTCCAAACCTATCTCTTTTCTTGCTTCCAGTAAAATTCCCGTGTTTTCCCTAATCGTTTGTGGATTTTCTCCTAACATATTCACGTCATCCGCATAGACAAGGAGCTGATGTAACCCGTTCAATTCCAAACCCTCTCTGTTATCCTGGACTTTCCTAATGGCATACTCTAGAGCAAAGTTAAAAAGTGAAGGTGATAGTGCATCTCCTTGCTTTAGGCCACAGTGAATTGGAAACGCATCTGACAGAAACTGACCTATACGAACTAACAACTAATTATAAGCAAGTATAAAGACGCTATTATTGTCAACATTGAACATGTATATTTCATACCCCGGATTGTTTATTTCAATTCTGATATTTTTATACTATAAATGATTCTGTGACAAATGATTCAGAATTTTGAGAGTCACTTTTTTGGATTATTTTCACATCGGTTATTTAACTGCGATTATAAAATTTTCTGCAATTTACGGAAATGCGAGTTGGTATTTTGGCGATATTAGTTCGAGAATAGCCATGAAGTTTCCTATCATTCGCCTTACAGTTGAAAAAACTGGTAAAAGAAAACCCATGCGGGAATCGAACCCACGCCCGTACACTGTCCCAGAGAATGGGCACCGTTCGCTACACCCAAGATCATGTCCCAAGACTCCTTTGGGTTTAAACGTGTTAATTCACACCTATCTAGATTCCCTTCTGAATGAGATTTCCGAGAGAACTTGAACCACACAAAAAGTCTTTGTTTCCGTCAGAGTGAGTCAGGATAGGACCTTAATACTGCGAAGACGGGTGGGGTCCGCTGAAATTGCCAACAATTCTAACCATTCCATGCGGGCAGGCACATAGTTACGCATGCGCAATCAGTCAACAGAAGCTGAACATTGTAGACTTGAGATGAAGTACCGGCCGGGGTGGAGGTGAAACAAGTGGTCCATAACAAGGAGTCGGGCGGGTGTGAGGACGGGGAGAATGAGAAGCGAGGGAGATGGCAAGAACATCGCCGGATAAAAGAATAAAAAAACAAGCACTGCTCGCTCCACAGTTCCAATAAATTCACAATACTCGTGTGGGTGAGGCATCAATGAGGGATTTCGTGTGGCCGACTCTAAGTTAAAAATCGTATTTGTAGTCATGGCTACTAGGCAATCAATTCCACTGCGTCACGCATGCAGAAATTCGCCTCCTTTTATCTACTTTGCATTTTGTTTCCTTAATCCAGGCATGTCAATTGATGCCCACAGGAGCAAGCGCGCGCTTTAGAGCCCAGGAGAGTCTGAGCGCTTTACAGCGGAAAGGAAAGAGACAGACGAAAGAGGTGGTATATGCCGCTTGGTCGAGCTATATTCAGGGATGGCCAGCACTGATTCAATAGATGAAGGGAAGAGAACTTATTAAAACTGTATCCATGTTAATTTTTAGATTTGCCTGAGAAGTATAAGTGCATTATAAGAATGTAAGTTTTAATTTTAACGCTCATTTTTCACAAGTTTGATTTTTTTATTCAAAATAAATATTTTCTCACTTTTCGTATAGAAAAGTGAAATTTTCAGGTATAGGCCTATTTATTTAGTAGCCTTACAGAATGTTTTCGTAAATCTAATATACCGTATATACGTATTACTGAAGATAGTGTATTGAAAATTTTGAAAATATTCGCATGGGAATTGTTTGTAAGGAAATGAATTAACAAAGCAACTATTGTTACATCATAAGCAAAAGATACGTGTCCATGTGTTGTAAAAATGTCAGCTCTATAGCTTCAGCAGATTTCGAGAAAATAATTTAATATTCTGATGATAGGAAGTTGCTCACAAATATCACCTTAAAAGCATAATGCAATAAGAGTTTTGTTATGTAATATTAGTTACACTTAAAACAGATACAGTACCTAGGTAACTTTGCTTTGTACTGTAATATTGTTTTAATTAGTTTATTGATTACTTTTGTAAGGCTAAAGATACCATCAATATAAATTCCAACTTATCATGTCATACCCAATCTCTTTCTTTGGAATATCACTTTCTTTATGAATGATATGTTTCATCCACTTAATACAATATAATATTATACTACTATGGAATTTAAGTGTATATTCCTTCTTAACTCTCTATTATGTTATTAAGATTTAAAACACAAGTGCAATATTAAGAAATGAGTGTCAGTACTTTTGTTTCACAGACAATATAGATAATATAAAACAGAAAGAAGCCATATAAAAATAACGACATAAAATTTCACGTTCCGTTTGAAGTTTGTGCACCACTGTTTTCTTAATCCAACAGGTTGCTTATACATATACACAACCCTTCCTCTTTCCATACTTAGCGCTTGCTGCCCGCGCACGACGGCAAGGTCAGAAAAATGCGCTTGCTTTGACATCGCTGCCTTAACCCATTTATCGCTCTTGTAAGACACTATGTACACAATGTATGCATTAGATTGCATTTGAATGAACTGGAAGATTGCTGAGTTGTATTCAAAATGTTAAGTTTTTTGTGGTCTCTTCAGAACTTTAATGTAAATTACTCTCATTATCTTCATTACAGTAACGTAAGTAGACTAAAGAAGGGAAAGGAATTGGCCACCCTACCCCATTATCTCCTGGGATAGTTGCTTCATAAGTGGTGCCTTCTTGGTATCACTTGTGAGACATTTGGCTGAACAACAACAACAATGCAAGCAACACTATAGGGATATCCTGAACTAGCACCAATAGATAGCGCACGTGTACTTTGAGGGATGCGCTTTGCGTGTGCATTTGTTTTTCGGTATATAAACATTGAGGATATACGTGGTGTATTAGTATATTAAATACTGTTAAAAACAACTAAAAATGGCAAATTTTTGTTATGTTCCTATATGTAAAAACCAGGGAAAGCTTTTTGTCTTCAATCAGGTCCCGAAATATTCTGAATATATGCTTTAAACCTTAAAAAATATAAGTAATTAAATTGGGCCTCGAAAGTGCTAGCTATTAAATAAAAGTAACTACTTCAATTGTTGACTACAGTTTCATTTTGGAAGAGGAAAAAGAAAAATTAATAAAACATATGAAACCTCGACAGCGAGCTATGTTGGCTTAGATTATATGCAGTAGTTGTAGGAGTCTCCAAAGTTTACGCCTGCAGTAAACTCTCGATAAACTGGGATGTTTATTATCCAGGACGATCCGTAGTGAAATCCATTTCGTGAATAATGTTTTTAATGTACTGTACCCTAATTATTAAAACCATGTTTTTACTTCAAATTTTCAAAATCATCCTACACAGTATTCAAAACTGCATGTCCTTAACCTACAAAACGCACGACTAATCGTGATACTATTGCGATCATATTATATCATCCTATTAAAAACTGCATTTGATCTTTCTGCAACTACAGAAAAAATACAAGGAATTCAATCTCGATAGTCTCTTCCCTATAAAAAAACACATTGGTGGCTGCATATCCTGCATTTAGCGTACGGTTCTTAAATACTAATGATTAAAGATGATATTCTCCTTCGACATAGTTCCTATTTTTAAATTCGTGCACCTCATTCTCAAAGTTCTCGTTTAGGTTCATGAACATTCAATTTACTCGTATCTATATTCTGCATACTGCAGATTTCCCCACTCGTCTCTTAAGGGGACTCGGTCAATATTATATATATTATATTATATTAAATTAAATTATGAGTTAAGAAAATACTGAATTATATTAAATTATATTAGGTTATACAAAATAATTATAAATATAATTTTGACACGCACAGAAAACCAACAAGCGGGAAAACGTAATCTACTGTAGCATATGACATAATATAGCTCTACAACATGTTGCGCCGCATGGAACGCTCCTGCCATCTAGCGGTAAAACTTCGCATAAGATATCCCTATTATGCTACAGTATTCCCATACATTTCGCAAAATACGGGAATGTCCCTTTTTTCGCTGATGTGTCCCGTTGTCTCGAATAGTTCGGTATAGTCCAAACGTCCAATTAATACGCAGGCGGAAGGCTTTGTGTTGGAAATATCTTATTTGCACGCATTAATATTTGTAATGTCAAAAGGTGTTGTAACATTTTCATTCCGAAAATAATTTCTAGTTGCAATAAATTGAAGAGTGTGGTCCCAAAACGCGATAAGTCCATTTTTATGAAAAGACTGGGCTAGTTTATTTAACTATTGATCTACGGACAGGGAATTTTCATGTGACATGCACAATAACAACACCTTTCAGACAAGGATTCCATTATTTGGGAAGAAAACAAGCTTAAAATATAATGATAGGCCTACAGGTCTCAAACTTAAAGTCATATATACAGGGTGATTCACGAAGAGTTACGGCCACTTACGGAACATATTCCTCGTACAAATGCAAATGTTCAAACATTGTCCTCTCGCGTGAACTCACTGTGGAGTGATGAGAAAAATAATGACATATAAAGATAATAAAGTCAATGCTTATTGTGAAATCACTTTTCATTGAGGACTGTATAGCATTTAATGATTTAATGCTTCAGGACCAGAAATCTATTCCTCAGAAAATTATTATACGAATGAGTGATTTATAACAGTGTCTTCTCAGGTGAACTATTTTGTGAGGAGTACATTTTCAATTCATTTTGATCATTTTATTCTTTAAGTATCTTATTTTCTTTCAATAATAGTAATATCAGTTTCTTTCTTCGCTAATTCTTTCTAGCTCAGCTTAATTTCTTATTCTGTCTATCCATTTCACACTCTCCAATTCTTTTCCATTTCCACATTTCAAATGCTTCTAGTCGTTTCTCTTCACTTTGTCGCAAAATCCAGACAATGCCACACTCCACATAAAGCAATTCACTGGCCTCATTCTTGGTTCTTTTTCCAGAGATCCGCGGAAGATACTCCTCTTCTATTATAAACTTCAGATCGTAATACAAATTTTCAAACACCCTGTATATCGTCATGTTATATAAATTATGAGTATTATATTATATTATATTATATTATATTATATATTATATTATATTATATTATATTATATTATATTATATTTCCAGTTCACAGAAACAACTAACTAAACAAGAGGTCTTCGACGTTTAGTTTTTTTATAATTACTGTGACCCACACAATTTATTTTTCTCTTCCTTATCAGTTTTAGCATCATTCTTTCTTCGCCCACACTTTCTCGCACAGCTTAATTTCTTATTCTGCCTGCCCATTTCACACGCTCATTCTTCTCCATATCCACATTTCAAATGTTTTCAGTCGTTTTCTCTTCACTTCGTCGCAAAATACATGTTTCTGCCCCACACAATGCCACACTCCACACAAAGCACTTCACTTGGCTCTTAGTTCTTTTTCCAGAGATCCGTGGAAGATACTCTTTTTTCCATTAAAAGTCAATTTCGTAACAAAAATTTAAAAACACCCGGTATATCGTCATGTTATATAAATGATTATATTATATTATATTATATTATATTATATTATATTATATTATATTATATTATACTTCCAGTCCACAGAAACAACTAAGTAAACAAGAGTTCTTCGACGTTTCGTTTTTTTGTAGTTACAGTGACCCAGTCAATTTATTTTTCTCTTCCTGATCAGTTTTAGCATCATTCTTTCTTCTCCCAGACTTTCTGCATAGCTTAATTTCTTATTCTGTCTGTCCATTTCACACGCTCATTCTTCTCTACATCCACATTTCAAATGTTTTCAGTCGTTTTCTATTCACTTAGTCTTAATGTCCACGATTCTGTCCCATAAAATACCACACTCCACACAAACCACTTCACTTGTCTCTTTCTTAGTTCTTTTTCCAGAGATCCGTGGAAGACACTCTTTTTTTCTATTAAAAGTTAATTTCGTAATAAAAATTTAAAAACACCCGGTATATCGTCACGTCATATAAAACATTGATACATTATAATTATGTATACTTCCATTCCACAGAAGCAGTTAAGTAAACAAGAGTTTTTGACGTTTGGTTTGTATAATTAGATCTTGTTCTGAAGAAATAACTAATTAATTTTGATCCTGGAAAACAGAAATTATTTACATAAGGTCATTATCTTCGAAATTTTTATACAAAGGAGAAGTACATGAGAAATTATGAAACAATTCGATAGCCTGCATGACGAAAATAGCGTCATTAATCAACTCGCAAAGCAGTTAAAACATACAGAATAACTGTTGGAAGGAGAGCTCTTCTAATTTATGAAAGGCAGCGGTGTAACCCAGTAATTGGACCTTATTTATTACACGCTACAAAAAAGAACAACAAAGTGTTAAGCTTTAAAATATTTTGTTGCAGTGAAACTCTTTGGACTGCTAACAGAAAGCAGACTGTCTGCTGTCACTCAACTTGCTCGTCAGAGACATTTTAAGACACGCGCTTCGGAGTAGCTAATAAAACTTTTGGAAATACTCCATAACCTCGTACAAGTCCAGATTCATATTTCTTAAAAATTTAGACATCTAAAATTGAATAAGACATACAATGTTTGATATGATGACTGCGAAGAAACTGTTTATGAAAAGCTGAGGGCTAGAAATCACAAGTACAAAAAAGATGAGCATCGCGAAAGTTAAATTTTCTCATTGGACGTTCAACGCGTTTCGTAGTATTCACTTACTTCATTACGCTTCGAATGATATTGCGTTTTCTAATTTATTTCTAAAATATTATCCAAAAACATGCAATGGCTCAAATAATTCAATATGCACACAAAGAAGTAAAAAAATCTTTCATTATACTCAAAATACACTTTTTGTAACCATGGAAATTAAAACATTTGACATCATCTATAAATGAATATGTCACTCCTTTTGCCATCTATTATGTAATGATTTTATAATAAGTAGATTGTAATAATTCCCCATTAAAATTACTGTTAGATTCACGGGAGTAAGAATTTTAAAGTGACTATTACACTTTTACTACGTCACACTACTTTTGACCAATAAAAAGGTAAGAAAGGACGTCTTTCAACCAATCATGGCTGCTTATCGCACAATTTTATCGCGTCCCTAGCATTTGTTTAATTTTATCGCTTCCCTAGCATTTGTTTATTTTTATCACTACCCTAGCATTTATTTCTTTGTTTGCCAACATTTCAAACTGCACAGGTCTGGACGTCAAAAAACAGAAAATTACAAACCACTCCAGTCGATGCACAGCAGTTTCAAATATGACTCGCATTGGCATTCAGGAACAAGAATTAATAAAGATCACTGGTCATAGCTATGCATCTTCCCTGAAACCCTATTTACAAATAAATGAAGAGCACCATTCGGAAATCTTGAATAAGTTGAGGAATACACCATGTACATCAACGAGTTCCACTTCTTTTACGCACACGTCCAATATAACATCAACTGAACAACCAATCACTAAAACATTCGAATTTGAAAATTGTATATTCAATAATTATTCCTTTTAAAATTATTCATGTTTATTTTTTATTTCATCATCCCTAATTAAAACTTTTCTAACACTTATTTATACTATTTAGGTTATGTTAGAGCTTCTGCTAAATGATATTATGAATAGTCACGTATCAGAGATTGTTTAATACTAAGATTTATTGAAAATCATCTGTCAAGTGACGTTGATTACTGGGATCCGGATAATTGAACTGGAATGCAACTGTTTTAATAAAAATGAAACTGAATCAACAAGGCCTTCTTGACTAGTAACCGTCCACAGAGTTCAATGAAGATTCTATAGTTGGCGCAACTGATAACAAGAAAACGGCTAATCATAACACACTACTGTCATCTAGCATGCATCTAGCGTAATATTTGTAATGGTGAGATGGTACAATAATACATTTGAAGACAGTTGTATTTTCTTAAGTCAATATTTTATTGTATTAGTGTACTTTATTTTTTCTAGTCTTTATATACTTTCTTCTAATCGTGTAATTGTCAATTAAATCCCATTCGAGTTTTGATTTTCTCTAGATAAATCAAAACGTCTAGTGAGATTACTGTTGATAAAAATGCTGAAATATATTAAAGATTAATTAAAAAATCTATACGCATACTCAGATAAAAATTTAGGAATTAGGTACGTAGCATATTAAACATTTGACTTCATTTTAATTGTTCGAAATTGACTGACTTTGCCTCATTCTGTGAATTTGTATCTGTGAGGTGTTATTTAGGGGTTATGGTGTCCTCATTTTACGTTTAAAGATAAGGGGTGATCATAATGTTTGGCAATAGTAACATGATTTCGATTGTCCTTATTTAAGTGTCTGTGTACAAGCTGTAAGCAAACTACAAAAACCGAATATGGCCAAGAATCACTGTTACTGATAGGGTATAAAAACCAAACTAGTAAATAATACACGGGTGTCGGTATGGCCAAGGAGGCGGCAGCACCGCTACTGAATTATGGGATAGCAGGCTGCTCAAGCAATTACTTAACGTCCTCAGGTTTTGGGCGTCGCAGAAGGTGGTAACCCTGGTTTATTTACTACACAAGAGCTATGGAATGTATAAGATAAGTCCAACCCAAAAAGAAATAACTGCGAACTTAAAAACGTACAATGCTCCATCAATCTGAGATATAAATAATGTTCCTCATAGCTGAGCTAATTTGTCACACTGGGCCGGCGCTCGGCAACACAGTTTTAATGCGGTCCAGCCAGACTCCTTCCCCCTACTCTCCTGTACTCAAGATATTTCTATTTCCTTCTCCCACTAATAACAAAACAAGTCAGACAACAACCGTTACGTCATCACTGCGTCACAGCGCGCCTTTGTGTCAAGTAAGACCACACAACAAGCAGCAAAATTAATTTATCAAGTTCTGCTCCGTCACACGCACGCTCTGCTCCGCTGCGCGCCAGTGTGTACCGCGCTTTATCGACCTGAACAAGATTCAAGTAATAAAGCACGCTATAATGTTTGCATTAATTGATACCGGTCATACCAAATATTCCTCCTGAAAAGTGTTTATAACTCGTTTAATGCGCAATTTTAAGTCGTTATATGACGGTGTATAAATCGCGGGAGGATTTTTGGAACAGAAGTAGATGTGGAGCAAGCGTTAAAATGTTAGAAGAAACGTACAGCTCCTGCCAAGCATTAACTAAACATTTACCTGAAGGAAAAGAGAATTAGAACTGTTTTCGCTTTAAGTATAAACGACAACTGAATAAAACTGTTTCTTAAGGAAGATAAACTGTTAGAATATTGATAACGGCATGAGGAAAAGTTAGTATAACTTACTGAGCTAAGAAAAGCTCATCCTATGTGCTGATAAGTGTTTAGATTCGTAGTACATATACAGTGCGTTCGTAGTTCGGCCGGACCACTAAAACATTCAAATTTGAAAATTGTACATTCAATAAATTGTTCCTTCTAAAATGATTCTTGTTTATTTTTTATATCATCATCCTTAATTAAAAGTTTTCTTGTTTATTTCATCATCCCTAATTAAAACTTTTCTAACACTCGTTTATATTATTTAAACTATTGACCAGATATTTTGTATTCGACACATAATGGAGAAAAAAATGGGAGTAAAAGGGTACAGTGCATCAGTTATTCATAGATTTCAAAAAGGCATATGACTCGGTTAAGAGAGAAGTTTTATATGATATTCTTATTGAATTTGGTATTCCCAAGAAACTAGCTCGATTAATTAAAATGTGTCTCAGTGAAACGTACAGCATAGTTCGTATAGGCCAGTTCCTACCAGATGCGTTTCCAATTCACTGTGGGCTAAAGCAAGAAGATGCACTATCACCTTTACTTTTTAACTTTGCTCTAGAGTATGCCATTAGGAAAGTCCAGGATAATAGAGAGGGTTTGGAATTGAACGGGTTACATCAGCTGCTTGTCTATGCGGATGACGTGAATATGTTAGGAGAAAATCCACAAACTATTAGGGAAAACACGGGAATTTTACTGGAAGGAAGTAAAGAGATAGGTTTGGAAGTAAATCCCGAAAAGACAAAGTATATGATTATGTCTCGTGACGAGAATATTGTATGAAATGGAAATATAAAAATTTGGAAATTTATCTTTTGAAGGGGTGGAACAGTTCAAATATCTGGGAGCAACAGTAACACATATAAATGATACTCGGGAGGAAATTAAACACAGAATTAATATGGGATATGCCTGTTATTATTCGGTTGAGAAACTTTTATTATCCAGTCTGCTGTCGAAAAATCTGAAAGTTAGAATTTATAAAACAGTTGTTCTGTATGGTTGTGAAACTTGGACTCTCACTTTGAGAGAGGAACATAGGTTAAGGGTGTTTGAGAATAAGGTGCTTAGGAAAATATTTGGGGCTAAGAGGGATGAAGTTACAGGAGGATGGAGAAAGTTACACAATACAGAACTGAACGTATTGTATTCTTCACCTGACATAATTAGGAATATTAAATCGAGACGTTTGAGATGGGCAGGGCATGTAGCACGTATGGGCGAATCCAGAAATGCATATAGAGTGTTAGTTGGGAGGCCGGAGGGAAAAAGACCTTTGGGGAGGCTGAGACGTAGATGGGAAGATAATATTAAAATGGATTTGAGGGAGGTGGGATATGATGATAGAGAGTGGATTAATCTTGCTCAGGATAGGGATCGATGGCGGACTTATGTGAGGGCGGCAATGAACCTCCGGGTTCCTTAAAAGCCAGTAAGTAAGTAAGTAAAGCAGGTAAAAACCAATTCGTAGTTAATAAATATTAATTCGCTAAAAAAACTACAACATATAAGAGCGTTTCTATCACCTGAACACTGTTCTTTGAGCAGTCTCCTTTCAATTATAATGAACATCAATCCATGTTTTTATACAGCTCAAAATACACGTATGTCTTGATTACGGAAACTCATTTCCGTATGTCACACATTGTTAGATATAGTTATCGCAAACCACGGATTCACGAAATACGGTTTTTAGCTATTACACTTTTACTACGTCATACTACTTTTAACCAATAAAACGGTACGAAATGACGTCTTTCAACTAATCATGGCTGTTTATCGCTAAAATTTTATCACTTCCCTAGCATTTGTTTGTTTTGATCACTTCCTTAGCATTTCTTTTTATAATCTTCCTACCATTTGTTTCTTTGTTTGCCAAAATTTCAAACTGCAAATTCTTTAGGGTATTGTGAAACATGCTTTGCGATAGTCATTTGTTTACCGCATAGATAGCTTAAAATGGCGGTTCCGTTCAAACGTTTTGGTGGAGCTAATATTAGTTAAATAGAATTTTTGTAAGTCAATTAATGTTTTATTTTATTAGAGTACTATATTTCTTCTAATCTTGTAATAGTCAATTAAATCCCACTCGAGTTTTGATAAATCAAAACCTATAGCGAAATTACTGTTGATAACTAAACAAAAGTTTCATGTTTCAAGCACCCCTATTCCGAAACTTTAAACTCGAAAAATAACACGAAATTTTGTGCATACAGGTGTTTTTTCAGCACAAATTAATTATAAATTAGTATTGTTCACGATGAGTTTTGATTTTATTTAAAGAAATTGCGACTTCAAGTGCCTAAATATTAATGAATTTTAACTTATGTATAAAATTTTGAATGTAACATTCAAGCGGATTTCGAGTGATTATATTTTTAAACAAAGTAGAAACAGCCTGTTACACAAATTTCTTTACACAACATTAAGTGCCGATATGAAACTTTAAGTCTGTATTGTTAAATTGTACAAAGAATCTTAAGGCTTCCTTGAGGATACGGATCTTTGGCTCTTTGTAGGAATATAGAGTAAGCCGTAATCTATTTTGCATGACTAGATTAAAAAAGTGATCATTTTTAAATATGGGATAGCACGTAATTTATATTCTTCTGTGCGAAATAACACCGAAATTAAGCAATTTTTTTTACAGAAATTCAAGATTTTTATTGACCATAAAATAGGATCCTTACTTACAAGTTGAAACTTCGTCTCTATTTTTTTTAATAAGAACGTCATGCACTGGCAAAAACAAAACAATTTGTGCAACGGAACAAATCTGTTAATATGTTATATAACATCTTGACGGCATAGCCACACTAACTTGAAATACGAGTAAATATCGATTTCGAAAATGTTCTGTAGTCCAGTGCAGCACTAAGAGCTCCTTTGGAAGAGAAGTTCATGTGCAGTATTTCGATTTAAAATAACCTTCCTCTTTGTGAGATAAATAATGATTCCCGGCACAACTTTTCTGCCAGAAGTGTTGTGCCAATACAAACAACATATGTTGTAGTTTAGATCTGGTCTCAAGAGACAAACCTATTCTTTCTCTCTTTCTTTAAATTGAACGAAACAATCGCGCTCCCAACATAAGCTCCTGGAAAGAAACAACTGCTGAATTCATAAGCGAGTCTGGGAGAGCAGGAATGCAGGCGCGGGGACTGATGCTTGTGGATGGATTATTTTAAAACAACGATTAGTTTGTATTAAGACAAATTCAAGTCCAGATACAAATCTACAACCTAGACTAGAGCTACGGACCGAAACATAGGCGTACATTTCATATATAATTCTTTAGTTCTTTCTGTTATTAAAATTCCTGTCGAGATTGATGCTATCTTCGTATAAAATTCTACTAAGAAGTGCTGTATAAGCAGAATCTAAAGCCCGGGGCCTACGTCTTGGGTTCGAATACCAACCACAGTATGTATGTATGTATGTATGTATGTATGTATGTACGTATGTATGTATTTTTAAGTAGGTTATTTTACGACGCTTTATCAACAGCTCAGGTCATTTAGCGTCTGAATGAGATGAAGGTGATAATGCCGGTGAAATGAGTCCGGGGTCCAGCACCGAAAGTTACCCAGCATTTGCTCATAATGGGTTGAGGGGAAACCCCGGAAAAAACCTCAACCAGGTAACTTGCCCCGACCGGGAATCGAACCCGGGCCATCTGGTTTCGCGGCCAGACGCGCTAGCCGTTACTCCACAGGCGTGGACCATAGTATGTATGTATGTATGTATGTATGTATGTATGTATTTTAATAGGTTATTTTACGACGCTTTATCGACAGCAGTATGTATGTATGTATGTATATATGTATGTATGTATGTATGTATGTATGTATGTATGTATTTTTAAGTAGGTTATTTTACGACGCTTTATCAACAGCTCAGGTCATTTAGCGTCTGAATGAGATGAAGGTGATAATGCCGGTGAAATGAGTCCGGGGTCCAGCACCGAAAGTTACCCAGCATTTGCTCATAATGGGTTGAGGGGAAACCCCGGAAAAAACCTCAACCAGGTAACTTGCCCCGACCGGGAATCGAACCCGGGCCATCTGGTTTCGCGGCCAGACGCGCTAGCCGTTACTCCACAGGCGTGGACCATAGTATGTATGTATGTATGTATGTATGTATGTATGTATGTATGTATGTATTTTAATAGGTTATTTTACGACGCTTTATCGACAGCAGTATGTATGTATGTATGTATGTATGTATGTATGTATGTATGTATGTATGTATGTATGTATGTATGTATTTTTAAGTAGGTTATTTTACGACGCTTTATCAACAGCTTAGGTTATTTAGCGTCTGAATGAGATGACGGTGATAACGCCGGTGAAATGAGTCCGGGGTCCAACACCGAAAGTTACTCAGCATTTTCTCATATTGGGTTGAGGGAAAACCCCGGAAAAAACCTCAAGCTGGTAACTTGCCCCGACCGGGAATCGAACCCGGGCCACCTGGTTTCGCGGCTAGACGTGCTAACCGTTACTCCACAGGCGTGGACCACAGTATGTATGTATGTATGTATGTATGTATGTATGTATGTATGTATGTATGTATGTATGTATGTATGTATGTATGTATGTATTTTAATAGGTTATTTTACGACGCTTTATCAACAGCTGTATGTATATATTTATTTTTATTTTATTTTAGTATGTTATTTTACGACGCTTTATCAACAGCTGTATGTATGTATGTATGTATGTATGTATATATATATGTGTGTATGTATCTATGCATGTATGTATGTATCTATGTATGCATGTATGTATGTATATATTTTTATTTTATTTTAGTATGTTATTTTGTGCGAGATCGTGCGTATTTGCTTGTTTTCCGCACAGAACCAATACGCGGTAAGTGTGAAATACCACATTCAGTATTCCCAACGTAACACACATAACAATTTCCCTCTTCTTACCGCTTAAGCGCGACATTCATTTTACTGCTTTATGCTTTTAACATATTATTTTTAGAGACGTTTAACATAGCAATAATTATAAATTGGAAACTTACCACTGCAATTTCACCTAAATTGCAATGTTAATTATTGTTTTTAAATATTTGCAAAAATTAAGTACAGTCTACTACTCCACTAAACTTATTGCATTCCTGATACAAGTAACATTAAGGAAGCCGTGAAAAAATCAACGAGATTCCAGATGCCGATGTTATTACTGCAATATGTTATATAAATAATATTGTTAAAATATTAAAATGAAAAATAAATCATTACATAACCTTACCGTTTGTTTTAACTTCGCATTTATAGACTTGTGGGAAAAAAAAAGACAGACGTATATCACGGCCTGCTGGATATAGTAAACACACAAAACATTTTACAGCAACAATGTTGCAGAAAGATATTTTCGTTTTCCGAAGTTGGCGTCATTAAACAGAAACGAACATGGAGATTTCATTGCAACTAATTAGAAATTCGTCTTTCAGGTATGTAATAAACGATCTTCGCACAAAATAATGTACGATACACGAGCGGTATGTTTGTTTTCATGTTCTCGGAAATTAAAAAAACTCAACTACGTTTCGCTTTTTCAGTCTTTTCCTCGAACATGAAAACGTCAACATACAGATCTTGTAACGTATATTACTATTAAGACGCTTTATCAACAGCTGTATGTATGTATGTATGCATGTATGTATGTATGTATGTATGTATGTATGTATGTATGTATGTATGTATGTATGTATGTATGTATGTATGTATGTATGTATGTGTGTATGTATTTTTATTTTATTTTAATAGGTTATTTTACGACGCTTTATCAACACATGTATGTATGTATGTTCTGTCTGGAGTGTAAATTCATTATGAGGTAGAAAATATAACACCTCTTTTCTAGACTATGAATTCATTGAGCAGTGCAAGTCAATAAAAGAAACATCATCATATCCTGTGGATTTTTATTCATGTTGCAACGCCAAAATGTGTCTATGTATAGATTTTAATGTGTTGAATGGCCCTTTTTAAAACACCTGGCAGTGAGAAAGTTCATCTAATTTTATTACACAGTCATCCTCAACGCCTAATCAACCACACTAAACCGGTATGCAAATATATTTACACTGTAGTTTATTTTATATAGACCATGTTCCATCTCATTAAAGTGTGATATTTTAAACCAATACGAATATGAACGAGAAGATCCATTTGATGCTCTGTTTACGTTTTGTTCACAGCCTGGCTCAGCGTAACGCATGTGGGCACATAAATCGTACACGTGTTTCCATTTTTCAACACTCAATTTCAATTTTAAGTAGTCTACTACATAGACATTTACTTGAAGTAAATAAGGATGGCAATATTGATGTAAGTTTTTAAGCTCCCATGGTTTAGATGTTTAGAGGAATAGTTTGAATTTTCCAACTGCTCTATTTTCGGTATTTCGGACTACTTCATGTTCTATCACTAGTATCATGCCATTCAAGACATGAAGAGTCAGGAGACATAATACGTCAGACGTTTCTGAACTACTTACTGATTTCATCATCAGGATCTTGCCACTCAAGATATGAAGAGCCACACATGCACTGTATAGATCCACATTACGCTTGTTATTAATAGGGCTAGGATTTTGATGAAATTGCATCTTTTTTCTAGTAAGCCAGAAACATAGCTACTTTAGTATTTGTGTGTTATGTGATAAACTGAATGTTTTACGCATAATTGTTAGGGCATTTTTTTTGCCTGTTTCAACTCATAAAAGCATAATTCGTTTTATTCGGTCATTTTTTAGGGATTTTCATTTAATTTTGGCTATAAATCCCTATTATTAATGTAAAATAATGTCTATTTCCTTTGATATTTTCTTTACATATTTTGTCTATTATTACTCATTATTTTGTATAATATTTTAATCGTTTTTCTACACAAATATTGCCATTTTAACTTAGTACACCCCATGTAATGGATCAGTCCAACCACCCCTTCAATATAGACTCCTCTACACCTGCTAATTCCGGATAAGAGTGGCCTTGTGGTAGACTACATGGAAACTAAAAGTAAAGCAAATCCATGGTGCTACAGCCCATGAAGGGCCAAGACCGACCAGCCGATTGCTGACCTCACGTCCACATGCCGACGCAGAGGTGAACGATCACACATGGAAACTACATCAGATAAAATAATTAATCAAAGTGCACTACTTAGAATAAATTATGTAAAATTTAATTTAATTATTAGTCTAAATATTATTAAGTAGTATAAAACCTCTTTTCCTACTAAGCCAATTATGTAAGATCAAATTTTAGGGCATTTTTAAGGGCATTTTTGAAAGATTTTTAGGTGATAAATGCATTTTTATGACATTTTTTCATGATTTATAGGTCATCAAAATCCTAGCCCTAGTGATTAACGATGTTGAGGGAGAACTGAGGGGCTCAGTGGAAAAGGGGCCAATGGCAAAAAAATATATATATTTTTTTTAATGAGAAGAGTTCATTCCACTGAGATTCTCTCTCTTCAAGTGAACAAGAGGCATTTGTAAATGCTTACCATGTCCGGTAGACACATGCCTACCACAAGACTCGATTATAATAAAAGTGGTCCTAGATGGCAAGATGTCGGATTATCGAAGAAACTAAAAATCAAGAAGAATGGGGCATGGGCCCATTTTCCACTGAGTCCCTCAATTGTCGGAATGTCACAGGAGAAAATACTGTGTTGCCTGAATCACGGGTTTGCCCAACACAAGTTACAAAATGTCATATAGGCTAATCAAAAGAGCGACTCTAATTTTGACGTAGAATAACTTACGTCTTTCCCCGCAACGAGTACGGGCACCCGTTTCAGGATCCGTGGTGAATCAAAATCTGCGAGAATTTCAAATTCTTACTACAGCAACAGTATGACCCATAGTTGAATGTTCATATTATTAGTAGTTTTGTCATCAACAAATGAAACTTCCGTGGGCACGCCCAATAACACCACCTTCCCTCGCTACGGACATGAGGGTGCCGAATTTGTGTATAAAATTAGACATGTCGCGAGGCCACTCTCAGTAACATCTCGGCATCGAGATCAGCTACATATCTACTACTTTTTTGGTATTATTATTATTATTATTATTATTATTATTATTCCTGCTAAGGGTTTAAGATATCATAAAATGTTTTACAATAGAAATTCTAAATCTCTCTCTCCGGTCTGCAGATGTATAAAATATGCGAATTTGCATGGATCAAGCTTGGATCCATTTAATGTGTAGTATATATTTTGAAGTTTTATATCAGTTTTCATTTATATCTTTTGTTTAAATATGTATTTTAATATTATTCCCGCTAACTTTTATATCATTTTGTTATTTATTAATTTACTTGATTCCATCCTTTCATTTTCAAATACAATTACTTTTATCTCATTATGCTATGTTGTTTAGTCATCCATTTTATCCCGTCCATTCATTGTCATTATTGTCGATGTATTATAATCTTGTATATCTTTGTAATGCTATTTTATATGATTCCATTCTTCATTTATGATTCCATTATTTCATTTGTAATTACCATTTTAATTAATTGCCATTAATTTAATTATTTCTTTGTACTTTTATTGTAAATTATTGCTAATGTTTTTGTTATATTGTTTGTGCTGAACTGTAATTGGCCTCTGGCTGTTGTACAGCACATTAAATATAAGTAAATAAATAAATAAATAAATAAATAATTATTATTATTATTATTCCTACAGGAATGGGAGTAATTAATAAATGCGAGTAGTCTAAAGACAGAAATAGTTAACTAACTACTCTATCAAGATGTGAAGTACCGTACTTAAGTGTGCTATTAAATTCCCAATTAATCCAATTATCTGAGCACTGACTGGGTAAGTAGCTGTTGGGTTCTTTACGAGGTTTTCGACACAGGTATGTCAGTTAATCCTCTAACGAATCCCTGGTCTCATCGAGTTAAATATTTTTCTACCTCCAAATTCACCGACGCTAGGTAACTGTACGCTTGATGCAGCATCGATAAATAATTAATAAGGTCGAAGACGAAGCAACAAAAATAATTCACATATAGCCTAGAAAATAAAGCAAGGAAAGACGGGCGTCAACATTTATGACGCGTGTTGGAATGAAAGCAGTAACATGAGCTTCAGCCAGGAAGTCAAAAAGAGATTAGCAATGGCAAAGGAAGCTTTTAATATAAAAAGGAGCATCTTCTGCGGAAAAAGAAATAAGGAAGAGGCTATTGAAGTGCTTTGTGTGGAGTGTGGCATTGTATGGGGACAGAAACATGGACATTAAGACGAAGTGAAGAGAAACTACTAGAAGCATTTCGTCCTTGTTCCTGCAATAACTCCGATGTGCAAAATATAAAATATTTCGGTAAAAGGTAAAGGTATCCCCGTAACATGCCATGAAGGCACTTGGAGGGCCTGGAGGTAGAGCCCCATGCTTTCCATGGCCTCGGCACTAGAATGAGGTGGTGTGGTCGGCACCACGCTCTGACCGCCTTTTACCCCCGGGAAAGATCCGGTACTCAATTTTATAGGAGGCTGAGTGAACCTCGGGGCCGTTCTGAAAGTTTGGCAACGAGAAAAAATCCTGTCACCATAAAATATTTCAGTAGGAAGAAAAAACACATTTATTCATCCTATAGCAGCCGTACATAGGAGAATGTGAATTCTTACATTTTCGAAACAAAGAAATGTAATTACACAATTTAAAAATGACATAATTGACTATTTTAGGTCTGCAAATGTCAAACCTTAAGTTGGACGGCCCAGCTATTGCTTCTTCAGACCTTGTAACAATATAGTTTTTGTAAGGTCAGGTCGTTGTGCAAAAATACAATATCAAAATAATGTCCCACAAGGACATATAGGAAAACAAGAAAGTTGATGCAATGAGGAAGAATTGGCAGATAAATCTGTTCTAGACACTTTTAAATAAGGGAAAGGATCATTTTGCATGCAGTGAATCAGAGGCATGGGATCCTACTTTTTTTTATTATTATCCAATTTAATAAACCCTATTTCACCCTGAGGTACCTTAGGGTTATAGTTGGCATTAAAATACATATTTTATAACCAATAAACAATAGTAAAACTGTAATATAAAATTATGGTCACAGTTACAATTCACATGAATTATGTAGAAGAATGCACCTTAATGAAAGAATGGATTCTGTTAAAGATTAATTATGATGTTTGAGGAATAATCAATGCAAAAGATATACAAGAATGTCTAACCGTTTCAGAGTAAATACACGACCTAAAAAGATAATCAATAATAGATTAATATAACAAAGTTTCGACTTTCATTTTCAACTTAATATTTAATTCCTGAACAATGGAACAGTTAAGATTAATAAAAAGATATTACAAGCAATTATTTACGGTTACAATTTACATACGTGATTCAGGAACAAGTACAATAATTAAAATAATACAAGTAATGACTTATAATTAACGAATAACGAAATTCTTGAAGGGCAATATATAATAGTAGGGGCAATACAAAAGATTTAAAAACAAATATAAACAGTAAAGGAATAGTAGAAAAATTGACTTAAAATTACAAGTTAAACATATTCTTTTTAAAGCAATAGGTAATAACAAAGAGATACTAATATCAATACACTGGCTGTAGTGACAGATAAAACACATTATCCTACTTTGTTTCTCTTTTAATCCAAGTGATGGTAAGGACTTCAATAACGCTACATTCATCACCCTCATTTCGTATATACGGGGTTAGTTAAAAGTCCAGCACCATCTAAATAGCTTTTGAAGCATACGGTTCAGTGACATGAAACTTGGTATGCGAGGATAACCATATACTAAGAACTCAATAATGGTATTACCGTGTTTTTTCTACTTCCGGTTTAACCGAAAGTAACTCCAACTCTCCTATTTTAAATGGAACACCCAATATATATATATATATATATATATATATATATGTATATATTGAATAGTTCTCATTAAGAGCTTTTCAAAAAGTACCCACCCTCAATACTTCTGTACAAATTCAGTGTTGCTAAGTCAAGAAAACAGAAAAGTGTATCGAATATTAAAATAATAAAATACTACTTCCTTAACAAAAACAAAACAAAGCTAGCTCACCTTCTAAATTATGTGTTCAAATTGGTATCCCTCAGCTGCTTTACACTGCGTCACTCGATCATAGAACCATTTAAGGAATGATTTAACCAGGCTTTAAGAATACTTGCACCACTTCCATTTTTATTTAGCAACATTGAATTTGTACAGAAGTATCAAGTGTGGGTACTTTTTGAAAAGCTCGTAATGAGTACTATTCAAAAATAAAATAACATATTGAGTGTTCCATTTAAAATGAGAGAGTTGGAGTTACTTCCGGTTAAACCGGAAGTAGAAAAAACTCGGTAATACCATTATTGAGTTCTTAGTATATGGTTATACTCTCATACCAAGTTTCATATCACTGAACCACATGCTTCAAAAGTTATTCAGGTGGTGCGGGACTTTTAACTAATTCTGTATAATGGCAAGTATAGTAAACGTTAAATCACCGACAACAGTCTTGGCTGTAGTGGATTCTTAAAAAGTAAAGGCTGGTTCACAATAAATCGGAAACGAGAATCGGAACGAAAACGAAAACGGTAAAATTGTTAAAATGTGTACATTTAAATGTGAGCATTCACAATTAACGAAAAGCTTGCCGAGCCCGGGATCGGGAACGGAGAGTTGGCCAAGTTTCAACTTTGGCGTTCACGTTTCCGATCACAGCCCACTAGATTCATTCTATTGCCACCTAAAAGCTATTTTGTCGTCGTATATTTTGTAGCAAGAAGACCGTGACATAACCTATGCATTATTTTGTTCTGTGCTGTGCATCATGGAGCAAGTTTTATTTGATGAGATTCTAATATTGAGTGTTGAGGAAAATCCTCACGTTTACGATAAGCGGCGCTCCTCGTATAAAGATGAGAAAATGAAGGAGAATACGTGGCTTTCAATAGCTGCATCTTTGAACACCGATCGGAAGCGAATCATGTTTTATTACTGTATTGGTTGTATTATACACTACATATTCATGCTTCAATTCATTAACTACTGTTGTGTTCATTTTTGTTCTATTGCAAATGTTTCTTCTCTAATTATTTTACGTTATGGTAGACTTAAAATATGTTGTGATAATAAAGATGCGTGGGCATATTTATAGTACCGTACCTAATGAAATGTTCCAGTTGAAATTTCGAAGTTGGTTAACCCGTGTTTATGTTGGCTGCCTTGTACTCATGAGAGAACGCCATTGTCAATTATACACAAATAACATCACAATGCGTCATATCGACTTTACATATCGTTATTGACATATACAGGGACATCATTTTATTCTTACTAACATTTTTAATATTAACCTGGCTATGCCTTTATAGAACCGGAAACGCCGTTTCCTACCCCCTTCCTCGACTGTAGTTCGAAGTTACTGACGTAAAACACAAACAACTCACTTTACTAGGTATAGGAGGGAAGAAAAGTAGTTCATCCATTTACGTAAACTAGGAAATATCGCGATTTTGAGTTCGATCATTTTCATTAGGTTTTTGTTTAATCAAAATGCAGTACTGTATTAAGAATAACTGTTTTTACTCACGAACTGAGTTATCCATGCGAACGTATTCATTATGCAGTGTATATTATACTGTCTACAGCACATTAGCGTACAATATAGAGAATGAAGTTAAATTGAAAAATATAATCATAATATGGATATTTAAACATATTTTTTAAAGTGGTGGCCGTTCATTTCGATACAGGCTTCAGTTCCTTTGTGTATATTATCGCACTATAGACTATTGCATCTAATTCTAATTGCCAGTTTCGTCCTTCGTACTGTAACTTATGTTGAAATAATTCTGTACCTACTCTATAAAAGAGTACCTTACGTACTGTAAATTCAATCTTCACTTCTGCCCTATCCGAAAAGATAAAATTACTCAGACATGCTATATACTATCAGTCCAAGTGGTTACGTCGCAGCGTCGTAGAAAGGGGGGAAGTCACGTGACAGTTAATTACTTAACGAGACCCTTTTATTTAAGTTATTTTAATCAGCTGTATAATATTAGGTAAACGTCCAATTCCTAACAGAAATTAATGTTTTCAGAAAAGAGCTAAGACAGCCCAGCTTTTACAGAGGGGCGAGCGGAAGCAGGTGGGGGAAATCGGGATGCGACGTAGGCACAGTACCTGTGCGAAAATATGATTCAATATTGAAAGCTCTTTCGTCACTGGAAAAGGCGAACATATTTCTGGAACGTACTATACTCTCTAACTCAATGCTGTTTACAATATACAGTTTTGATTCTGTGTGGAGGACAGTTCGAACTTCATTAGTAGAAGGGGTGGGAATGAAGTACATTCAAAAACTCAGGTACAATAAAAGTGTTAGTAAAAATAAAATGATGTCCCTGTATATCGATATCCATAGTCGTCTACGTTCTCGGTTTATTGTGAATCAGCCTTAACGGTCAACTTCCTTAAGTTTCAGCAACGATTAATTGAAACAGCTGACGAACGTTTAACTCGGACACAGTACGTCTTGTTTTATAACGTAATTAGGTGTCTGAATAGCCGTAAGCCTCAGAGTTATGATAAGTACTGAGTGTACCAGCGCCCAGAGAGTCAATTTGGAAGCCTTCCAGGCGCAGTGGTGGCGTTCGTGTTGCTAGCCGGGTTAGTTTTATTATTGCTGCTACTGCTGTTGTTGCTGCCTGCCACATGTTTACACATACGGCAATACAATTATAAAAAAATAAAAAGAGGACCTAGGAACCGGTTCAATTTCTAAGATTGCCTTTAAAACCTTTCATTCCAGATATAAATCAGCATGTAAACAAATGCGTGAAATCTTGAAGTCGATTTTAGTAGACGTCATGCTTGGAATTGCTTGTTGCTTACTTCGATTCTCTGTCCACGTGAATTGCTAGATAGTTTCTATTTCCAAGCACGTAAATGAATCATCGGCCTCATTAACCAGCTAATTCGTTAGTGACGAACTAGTATCGAAATAAGGAATTGAATAGCGTTGAATTAAAGCACTAGCCTCCTCAAAGACATTGAGAAACAGCCGACTTCCTTCCTCCAAACAAATACACGGAAATTTTAAAACATTTCGCACAGCGTCAGGCAAGAGTAACGATAGCAACAATATTCATTAAAAATATATATATATATATATATATATATATATATATATAATTTCAACTGGTAATGGAAATTACGGGAAAATGACTGAATGGATTTTATTCTCGACCAAGCCGAAATGTAGTAATTATACACCTGGTAGCAGTCCTTTAATGCATGTCATTAAAGTACACCTACTCATTAAAGTACAGGTGTTCAGCCAATGACTACTCAGCTTACAGGTGTTCAGCCAATGACAAGTCAGCTTTGTACCGTTATAAAACCGCAAGTATCTATTATTCTCGGATATGCAATCGAAAGAGAATTAGCGAAAAGTCACGGAGGCTGGAAATCCAATACTGTCGCAGAAGGTTATGTTCTGTTACTATAATAATTAGCATTAATTGTAAATAATATTCAAATAAATCCAATTTGTCATCTCGTTTTTCAATGTCGAATTCAATAATCAAGGTTATATCAAGTTTAATGGGATTACATCAAGGTCAATGACAATATTGTTCCTCGGAAAAAATCAATACTTTCGCGTCTGCGCACATCTCACAATTCACGACCTAGAACAAGGTCACTTCCGATCTTGTCAGATACAAATAAAATGTATACATCTGAATAATTTCAAGTTAGAAATATGGTCGAGCATAAAAAGTCGTATGAAACTCGCCTATAATTGTAATTAAGAAGCACGTATGAAAATTATGAAACTCGCTTGCGCTCGTTTCATAAACATCCATACTCGCTTCTTAATTACTATCATTATAGGCTCGTTGCATAATGTACTATTAATAAATGACCCCTCATTTTGAAGCTTGGCATCCAAGGATTTTCAGAAAAATAGTAACTTTCAGTGAAACGTTAGTTTTCCTATATAGTTTTCCTATTTTCCAAAACCCATCTTTTGTCAGTTTTGAGAACTAATTATTGCATTTGAGTATAAAACAAAACACATACTACAATAAACAATAGGCTATTATACAAAGGCCATGACCTGCAGGATTGCTGACATATTTAGAGCTCAAATTCAATTGGTTATTAAAAACATCAAGACTTACCGGTACTAAAAATAATTTACAGGTCTGATTCTGCGGTATGTAATTTTCTGAGTACAGCAGTGTATTGGATATTAAAATCTACAAATCCTGAGGTGATTTGATTACTATTGGAAATGAAATATTATTATAGTGAATGCCATGATGTGACTATTTTTCATTAATTAGCCTATACATATTAATGCTATATTGATGCTATGAAAGTGAAACGTTTTGGGGTTATGTAAGTACATGTAGAGAATATCTTAAATTAGATCTTCATTTCTATAATTTACTGAGTGGTGGCTATAAATACAAAACTTACGTAAGATAATATTGTTATTAAAAATCAAATATTTTTACAGTTATTAATCAAGTGGGGTTGGGTCCTTTTCATATAATTAATGGCAGTGTGGTGTGAATATTTATATGCATCATTTTCTTCAGTATTGGCTCGAGAGAGCGAAAAAAATTACAGTTCCTAAGGAAAGACCAAAAGGTATGACTTACTGATAAAATAAGAGGCCTACAAAATTTTGTGTCTCCCGATCATTTCAACAAGATCTCTTAGCAGGATAAAATGATTTTACCTTCTACTTTTCAAGGTCTACATGCAGCAGCTATACCAAGATGCTATGTCTATTGTTCGAAAGCATAGCAAACCTGACATTTTTTTTAACTTTCGCCTACAATCCACAAAGACCTGAAATGCTATTGCTTTATTCCCATATGAAAAACCCACTGATCGTCCTGACACTATTACTTGCGTTTTCGCGTTGAAACTGAAAAACTGAAGGGGATAGGTTCAAGAAAAAGTATTTGGCCTAAAGAAAACCATTCAGAGTGAGTATATTTCATTATTACGGAAGCAAACAACTTTCAAAATATCTGGTATTCTTCACTAAAAAAAAAAAAAGAATGAATAAATTTGTGTGTAACCCAGAAGAAGGAAGTTTATCTTCTTACTTGGTTGCATAGTAAATTATATCAATTACGCATGCCTTTTAAATAATAAAGGAACCCAATTGTTGTGTAGTATGTAAAATTTAAAATGAAATAATGAGAAAGAATGTGTGACCTTCAACAATTTCTGTAGTGAATATGTCTTTGTTAGAAGTAAAATTCATGAGAGAATCTAACATTTTTAGTGTAACATGAAGCTAATGAAGTCTCCGTTAGATGTCGTGCATGCCAAGGTGTACACGTGCTGCCATCTGTTTAATGTTTTTAACCTACTTGCAAGTGAATAAGCGATTAATATTATCTAATAACAAGAAACTAGCGTAATCGGAGACTATCAGGGAAATATGACGTCACTGGACGGGTTCAAAAATCAAATAGGGTTACAATAAAATCATGCCCATAAAGATAAACTGACAGAGAATAAACTCATGGGATACCTGTAATAATTCCTTCGATTCACACTGTTGCAGTTGTTTAACTCTTAGAGTTCATGTAACTAAACTGGTCTTTTTGCTCTTACAATAGAATAATAATAATAATAATAATAATAATAATAATAATAATAATAATAATACCTCGCTTCTGGAATTCTTTACCTAATGACGTCAGAGACTCCCGGACTTTATCACAA